>NC_064640.1:522729171-523061255 GCF_023864345.2 Schistocerca serialis cubense
GGACTTAACATCTGTGGTCATCAGTCCCCTAGAACTTAGAACTACTTAAACCTAACTAACCTAAGGACATCACACACATCCATGCCCGAGGCAGGATTCGAACCTGCGACCGTAGCAGGCGCGCTGTGCGTCCCTAATTCGACGCAACGAGTGTACTTATTAGTTTGTTACTTACTGCTTAAAAAATTAAATAAACAAAATAACAAAAAAACAAGTAACCAAATAAAAATAAATGGAAATAAACATTCACAACAATAAAACCGTTGCATCCCTTGTACCACATCCCCAGGAATGGGAGGGAGGGGACATTGTGGCCAGGCCAAGGTTTTCGTCTCCTGCCCACCATGCCTCCACCACCCCACGACCTGATCCATTTCCCATAAAAGAAATAAAGTGCCTAATGCACCTGCCTAGCAAACAGGAGACCTGGTCTCGATTCTCGGCCTTGGTCTATATCCATAAAATCATATCTGTATAAGATCAATAAAGTCTTTGAAATTGTGTCATTTCGTTTTCAGTACTTCCCTAAATCACTGATGGCGAATGCCGGTAAGGCTCCAATACGATTTTGCCTCCGTCTCGAGAGATTTCGTTGTCAATGAGCTGTTAAACGCTAATTGTCCTTCCTTCTTTCACTTCCTGTGTACAGTGGCATCGTTCCAGCGTGAGCCACAAACACTATGTAGTGAGGCGTGTTACTTGCAAAGTTCCTCATGTGGGTCGAGTGTCTCTGTTCTACAGCGAGAATATTTTTATAGATGATATGATTCTCACATACTGTCATTCAGCATTCAACTGCCAGAAGATACGAAGCACTGCAGCCACTCTATGCGTTGTTGTCGTCCGCCAATGACGTCAACTTTCGCCCCCGGGAGCTGAGTGGTCAGCGCGACAGAATGTCAATCCTAAGGGCCCGGGTTCGATTGCGGGCTGGGTCGGAGATTTTTCTCCGTTAAGGGACTCGAAGTTGTGTTGTCCTAATGATTATCATTTCCTCCCCATCGACGCGCAAGTCGCCGAAGTGGCGTCAACTCGAAAGACTTGCACCCGGCGAACGGTCTACCCTTACCCTACGGGAGGCCCTAGTCACACGACTTTTACATTTTAATGCCGTCAATATAAGCTCACCAGACAACAAATTAGTAGCCGCCAGGAGAGATTACGTTAATACCGTGTAACATCTAGCCTTGATAAGGACCTTATTTCTACAAGCTTCTCCTGGTTTGCCTTATCAAACTAAAGGGAGTCATAGATTATCACATGCCGTATAGCTATCAAATAGCGGGAATGTTGCTTGTTATGATTCACCCGCTGTTCTAAATAACCCCAGGCATTTTCTATAGGACTAATATGCGGTGATTTATCGCGCGCCGGCCGTTGGTGGCCGAGCGGCTCTAGGCGCTTCAGTCTGGAACCGCGCGACCGCTACGGTCGCAGGTTCGAATCTTGCCTCGAGCATGGATGTGTGTGTGATGTCCTTAGGTTAGTTAGGTTTAAGTAGTTCTAAGTTATAGGGGACTGATGACCTGAGATGTTAAGTCCCATAGTGCTGAGAGGCATTTGAACCACTTATCGCGCCACACGAGGTACGACATGGTGCCTGAGTGTTTGTTAAAAAAAGAACTATGCGTGCAGCGCTCTGAAAATGGGTATTGTTATCTTGGAAGACGGAAGTGTCCATAGCGTATTCTTCAAGATAATGTCGAAGAAAGTGAAATACTTGCAACCCGAGAATACTGAAATAAATATCTTGGCTCAAGTTCACAGTAACCAGAATTAGTGAGTTGAGCCCAAGTCAAGATTCGACGTACACTTCCAAAACATAACAGAACCACCGATGGCCTGAACAACACACTCTACACACTACGAGTTAAACGCTTCATTAGGCTTTCGGAGCACTCGATATCTTGCATCATTCTAAAAGAGGTAAAATTTCGCCTACAGCTAGCTTCTGTCAGGTTTCTGGGTTGTATGGCCTTTCCGGAATTGATGTCTGATAAGGAGGAGATTGAGTCAGTAATTAAATCACTGAAGACTAAGAGCTCTTATGGATATGATGGAGTGCCTAGCAGAACATTAAGGTACTGTGCTGCACATTTTAGCCCTGTACTTAACCTTATTTGTAATTTTTCATTTAAGAATGGTCAGTTTCCTGAGCGATAAAAGTACTCAGTATTAAACCCGCTTTATAAAAGGGAAAAAGGGATAATGTAGACAATTTTAGACCTATTTCTATGCCATCAATGTTTGCTAAAGTTATTTGAAAGGCTGTGTATGTAAGGATAATTGATCATTTTATTTCACATAATTTGCTATCAAATGTACAGTTCGGTTTTAGAAGTGGTTTAACAACTGAAAGTGCTATATTCCATTTTCTCTGTGAGCTACTGTATGGATTAAACAAAAGGTTTGAACGCTAGGCATCCTTTTTTATTTAAGTAAGGCATTTGATTGTGTTGATCACAAAATATTGCTCCAGAAATTGGACCATTATGGAACACTGGGAGTAGCTCACATTTGGTTCACTTCTTACTTTAATTCACAGTTTTGAGAATGGCTATGATGTAAGGTCTGAGTGCGGCACAGTCAAATGGGGGGGGGGTCCTAGGGATCAGTTCTGGGGGCACTCCTATTCCTTATTTATATAAATGATATGCCCTATAGTATTACGGGTAATTCTAAAATATTTCTGTTTGCTGATGATACTAGCTTGGTAGTAAAGGATGTTTTGCGCAACATTGGTTCTGTTTCAAATAGTGGAGTTCTTGACATAAGTTCATGGCTTGTAGGAAAAAAACCTAACGCTAAATCACCGTAAGACCTAGTTCCTATAGTTGCTACCAAACAAGTCAACAAAACCCGACGTTTTAATTTCACAGACTTGGCATATGGTTAGTAATACTGAACAATTCAAATTTCTAGGTGTTCAGATAATAGTGGAAAGCCCACGCTCAGGATCATGTTCAGACTTAATGCTGACATTTTTACTACTCGAACGGTATCTGAAGTAAGTGGTAACTCGACACGAAAAGTAGTCTACTTTGCTTATTGTCATTCGCTTATGACGTATAGTATTATGATTTGGGGTAACTCTTCCCATTCAAAAATGGTTCAAATGGCTCTGAGCACTATGGGACTTAACATCTGAGGTCATCAGTCCCCTAGAACTTAGAACTACTTAAACCTAACTAACCTAAGGACATCACACACATCCATGCCCGAGGCAGGATTCGAACCTGCGACCGTAGCAGCAGCACGGTTCCGGACTAAAGCACCTAGAACCGCTCGGCCACAGCGGCCGGCCGCAATTTCATTCCATAACACCCCTACAGCAAAGTGACACATTGATGATTTTCTACGCCCCGTCGTTGCCCTTCATGGTAAACCATCCTAGACTTACATTTCAGCACGATAATGCCCGCCCGTACACGGTGAGAGTTTCTACTGCTTCTCTTAGTGCTTGCCAAACCCTACTTTGGCCAACAACGTCGCCGAATCTCTCCCCAATTGAAAACATTTCGAATATTACGGGCAGTCTCCTCCAACCAGCTCGGGAGTTTGACGCTCTAACGCACCAGTTGGACAGAATTTGACACGATATCCCTCAGGAAGACATTCAACAACTCTGTCAATCAATGCCAAGCCGATTAATTGCTTGCATAAGAGCCAGATGTGGACCAACGCGTTATTCTTCTTCTTCTGTGGAGCTACAGTGCAGGATGAACCTTGGCCTTTCCGACGAGCTTCCGCCATCCATCACGGTCACTTGCCACCTTCCTCCAGTTTCTGCATCCGAGCTTCCGTAGGTCTTCTTCCACTCCATCCAGTCATCTTGCTCGAGGTCGATCTCACCCTCTTTGTCCTCCTGGATTACCAAAGAGATTCTTTATCACCTCAGACTCCTCCATTCTTGCCACATGACCTGCCCATCTTATCCTTCCTGATCGTATGATTTTTGTTCAGGAGCATCGACGTATATGGTGTGCAATTCTGCATTGTACCTTTTCCTCCATTGTTCTCTCTCATACACAGGGTCAATTATTCTCCTCAAAACTTTCCTCTCAAATCCGTCGAGCAGCCTTGCATCGATTTCCGTCAAGGGCCATGTTTCCGAAGCATAAGTGAGAACTGGTCTAACGAGGGTTTTATAAATAGTGAATTTTGTTGGACGGCTGAGGAGTCTTGACCGGAGTAAATTAGTCAAGGCGAAATATGCCTTATTTGCTGATATCAGCCTTACCTTTTGTTAGTTGAGATGTCATTAAACCAAGTGACTGTGGAACCAAGATACTTGAAGCTATCAACTCTTTCAAATGTGTATCTATTCACACTGAAAGTTGACGGTATGTTGGGTTGATATGCTTTCCCACAGGCCATGTATTTAGTTTTATCTCCCTTTATAATAAGACCCATCTTCTTACTTACTTGCTTGACTTAAGGCTGTAAAAGCTTCTTCCAGTGCTGGTACTGTCAGTGCTATGATGTCTACGTCATCTTCATACGCTAAAATCTGCACTGACTTGTAAAAGATGGTGTCCCTGGTCTGTAGGCCTGCTTCCCTAATCACCTTCTCGAGTACTACATTAAATAATAAGCATGCTAATGCATTTTACTTCCAGGGGGTCTGACTAATTTCCTCGACTCGAATGCAGCTTCTTACGTCAGACTGATGTCATGTACTGATAGACCAGTGCCATAAATCTAACCTGTATGTTCGAACCTTTCGTGGCCCTAATGTGGATTCAGATCTTTTTTTTTTTTGTAGATGCCAAGATAAGAGCAAGGATAGCAAATGCTCAGAAAGCAAGACATACTAGGAAAGAACGGTACAATATTGCACCACTGCAATCAACAGAAACTTACGAATCGTACGGTCAGGAAGTTTCTCGGTCCCTGGAACAAGAACAAGAGCAAGGAACAATGCGAGACAGTAATGACATAGAACAAAAATGGCTGACTATAGAAAGAGCTATAGACATTTCAGCTAAGGAAACACTAGCGATGGAGAGAAAATCAATAAGGCCCACGTGGTTTGATGAAGAGTGTAAGAGAGTGACTGAAGAAAAGAACACTGCATACCAAAAGACATCACAGGCGAACTGCACGAGAAGCTTGTTGGAGGATTATCGAGAGAAAAGGAGGATCGAAAAGATGACACATCGCCGAAAGAAAATGGAATGTAGTAAGGCTGAAATTGAAAGTATGGAATTGTCCAAGAAGAAGAATGAAACAAGGAAGTTCTTTATAAAAGTAAACAATGCTAGAAGACGATTTCCTCCAATAACCAGCTTGATTCGAGATGAAGAAGGAAACATAATAAGTGAGAGTAAACGGACTCTGGAAAGGCTTCATGACCAACGCGTTATTGACTCGCTCAGTTTCTGAAGCTCTTTCTCTTGAATAAATCTCCAATTTTTCTGAGACTATAATCATTTATTTATCTGTAGATGTATATCGTACTTACCAATTTCCGTCCTTTTTTTGAGTTTATAAAACATGTGGACAGTTAAGTCATACTTTGTACGTAGTACATCATCTTGTAGCTTGAACCAGAAGATGGTCTTTTTCCGTGGGACTAATAATACTTGCAAATGAACTGAGTTTTTTTAACATCTTGATAGTGTAACCCTTTTTAAAAATGGAAATTTGTATTAGTTTCCAATAGCTTCTGTTTCAAAATATATTTAACTTGTAACTGCTTTTTGATAATACTTCTGCTTAATTTGATTTCACTTATTGATTATTGGTATGTAATAGGATAATAATGTAAGGGGTGGACTATTAAATTATTGTATTTGCGAGATTTTCTCTATTGCAACGGTTATAAATTTCAGTCGAATATTTGTTCCTAAGTACGTTACCACGTTCTATCTTGGAACAGGTTTCAACATTTGGGAAAACCTCAATTTTCTGGAGTAATTTTTGTAATTTAAGAAAAAGACTACAGCACATAAAAAGTGAATGCCATCATTTAAAAATGGAATTATTAAATACATTAAACTTCTATTAAAGGACTAGCTAGAGGCGAAAGTCTGAAAATATACCACAGTACCTTACTCTCTCTCCTTCAGTTTGCACCTTTACTAATTTTCACTTCCGTTGCCTAAGTAGTGTGCGTCGTTTGTTCGCATGGTTTCCATTCGTAGCAGCTAGTACTCTATTCCAATAACAATGAATAACAGAGTGCAGACTGTCAGAGACTAACAATAAAGTCTCCCAGTATTAAAAATAAAATTCATACCTTTCTGCGCTCTTTTGTGGGAACTTCATCGCTTGGAAATATTTATTTTCCCCTCTTGTGTTAAATACGAACAACTTCGTATATTTAATAATTTAAATTGTATTTTCTGTAATACCACTACTGAAAACAAAAGTCCTCGCCCATCAAAAGTGCATCGTAAATATTTCATTTAAGAGCGTTGTGGTAGTTAAGGTTCAACAAAATTGATAGTGACATCTTGGGTTGTCGGGTGTTCTGCCGGATATCAGCGCCGTACTTGCACGATATTTCGGTCACGTAGCTCGTGGCCTTCATCAGGTGCGACCTGAGTCTCAGGTCGCACCTGATGAAGGCCACGAGGTACGTGACCGAAATATCGTGCAAGTACGACACTCATATCCGGCAGAACACCCGACAACCCAAGATGTCATTAGATCGCCGGGAAAGCCTGAAGAGTTACAAAATTGATAGTGTCTTTTCCAACATCAAAATGTTACTGTCATCATAATTAAAAGTAAATCTAAAATTTTAGTTCACTGGTAATCATATTTTCGTGAAAATATTTCGTATTTCCGTGGTACTAAGAAAAGAAAACTGATCTCTGAGATCACTAAGCTAATGACGAGGATATGTGTTTGGAGCTGGAAAATAGGGACTCTCGTTATTTTTGGCGAATGGACTTCTAACTTACCACTCACGTCTGGCGAAACAACATTTTGGTCATTGATCGCGAAGCGCTGAACAGGCCCGTGAGAGAAAACGCAGATGAATTTACTGTTGAGTGAAAGCTGTGTTTTCGTAGCTCGCGGCCGCCTTCTTAGACGGAACTAATCGACTCGCTTACTCTAAATGTTTAACGAAGTTACAGATATTTGTGTGTGTGTAGAAAAACTGAGTATTTATAAAGGCTGTGTAATGATTTACGTGGCTGTCTGCAGATGTAACTGAACGTGTTAATGTTGTTTGGGGAACGAGCGCCATGTTATGATTACGGTTGTCAGTGTGTTTATCAACACGGCGCATGTAAAACATTAGCGGGACAGATGCGTCGCTCCTGTGACGAGCATTCTGGCGGCGCGGGCTGCCGCCGGGATAAGTGTCCTTAGGACATCACCGAGCTCCCGCTTACCTGCCGACCACCCAGCGCATCAACGGAAGCTCTTCGGTCCAAAATTTTCTTGACCCGTCTGATCGCTGTCATTATCTTGGAAGAAATATACTTCTCACAAAAAGCCAAAGGCCTTGCAGCATTCAGTTTCCAGAAATCTGCAACTTTATGTACCACACGCAGTTTCTTCGCCTTCGCTGTGAAAAAAAAGAGAAACAACGCAATTTCGATGTAGATAAGTTTCGCCTTATTGTTCTTTTTCAGCAAGTATACTTGCTAGCCTCCCGGGAGAAACGACATGTCGCATGTACTCGAGCAATTGGAAATATAGTATTTATTTCTTATTGTTGTAATCATTTAAAGACGATGCATCGTAAGCATTGTTCTTGCTATATATGAGAATTGACAGACTGCGTCTTTGGATCTCTCGATTCCTACTTTGTCCTTAATAACTGCCTTTTCCAAGTAACCAACATATCACAATGACCCGGAATATCCCTCTACAGAAAGCTAACATAGATTTCCCTCTCCCTCTCAAATCCCACCCCTCCTCCGATTGCTAAAAAATAATTCTGTCCGACAGACAGCCAACAATGGCTGTTTATGTACACTGATAATCCAAAACATAGTGGCCATTGCCCACGGCGACATCGAATGCCGCCTGGTGGCATTGCGGGCAACTGACGCGGTAACAAAAGTATGTAAGCGGGATGGACATGACGGGGCGCGGTGGTCACCCTAGAGAAAATAGGGACTGCAAATGAAGAAATCCATTGAGATAAGCGACTCTGCAAAGGGCAGATTATTATTATTGTGAACGAATATCTCGAAAATGGCGAAGATGATCGAATGTGCAAGTGCTACGTCGTGAGCATCTACGGAAAGAGGTAGAAGGACAGTGAAACTACCTTTAGGTGCTAAATGGTTGTACTTCCACTACTCTTCACAGATCGTGCATATCGGGGGCTTGTCTGCTCTGTAAAGTAGGATAGATGGTCATATGTGGCATCTCTGCCGAAATAGCTCAATGCTGGTGCACGCACAAGTGTTTCGGAGCACGCTGTTCATCGTACACTGTTGAACCTGGAGCAACACCCCTACGTATTCATATTTTGGCCCAACGACACTGTCAATCACGATTGCAGTGGGCACGGGACCATCTGTATTCGACCGTCGATCAATGAAAACGTGTCAGTTCTTCGGGTGAATCACGTTTTTCCTACACTAGGTCGATGGTCGTCTCCACAGACGATGGCATCGAGGTGAACGGCGGCTCGAAACGTGCAGCACGCCACGGACGCAGGCTGGTAGGAGCAGTATTATGCTAAGGGAGACATTCTCCTGTGCTTGCATGGAACCTGTGGTAGTAATCGAAGCCACGCTGACAGCTGCGAACCATCTGCATCGCTTCATGTTTGATGCCTTCCCCGACGGCGATGTCATGTTTCAGCACTATAATTGTCAATGTCTCGGAGCCAGAACTGTTTTACAGTGGTTTGAGGAGCATTATAGTGAAATCGCGTTGATGTCCTGGCGACCAAATTCGCCTGATGTAAATCCTATGGAAGCCATCTGGGTCACTATCAGACAGCATCACCGCGTACGCAAATCAGCAGAACGTTATTTACGCGAATTACATGACCTGTGCATAGAAGTCTAATGCCACATACCTCCGCAAACCTACCAACAAACTGTCGGATCCCTGATACGCAGAATCAGTAATGTATCTCGTTCCGACAACGGACAAACAAGCTATTAAGCAAGCGGTCATAACGTTTTGGCTCATCAGTATAGATATGATATGCTACCAGTCGCTTTTCTAATTTGATATTATTCATTGTACCATTAAACATTATAAGAACATTATTTTGTTTTTTGGATCAGGTGCAGGTAGACACTAGGTTTTACATAAAACGAAGTAAACCAAGTCCACCTAAACACTCTGTGTGTGTGTGTGGGGGGGGGGGGGGGGGGGTGATCTGGCTAAAATGTACATTATCGAAATGGATTCGTCAGGCAGACCAATATGCAATACAACCACCAAGACCCTAGTGTCTAGCTGCACGTGGTCCAGAAAATAATGTTCCTGTAACACCTCTATCCGATGATGAGCGTGCAGTAGCTCGAAAATTATTAAATGGTACAATAAAATGCATAAAATTCAAAGAACGACTGGGTGCATATCGTATCTACATAAACCGTCAATTTAAATCAGAGTTGCATATCGCCAGCCACCACGGATGTAATGAAACACGCAATATACTACTTCTATTAAGAGTATCAACCTGCCGATTCTGGAGACTGCGTTCCTCAATCGTTGAGTACATCCATAAGACTTCGGTCTTATTCCTCTTCGCTTAGAGCAATGTCGCCTTGATCACTGCATCTTCAAACTTCTATCTGTCAGTCACAGTTCTTGCTCTCCACCTCGCTTCTCACAGTCGCTTACAGTTCATCATATGAATTCACCTTATGCCTTTCCCCCCCCCCCCCCCCCCCCCCTGCTTACTCATTTCGTACACTTACTCATAAACTATGCACCTGTAAACTCGGTACCAAAACCCCAGTGTTTCTCTCCTAACTTCTCATCCTGGTATGCTACCGCCACTTTACGAGTACCTCCCTCTACCGCCTTCCCAGTCTTCCACGTAGATTCTGTCATGACGCAACTCAATAAACTCCCTTTCCCAAATCCCTACACACGCCCTCGCACCTGTCCCTCTTATCAAATCTGGCATCTACCTTCTCTTCGCTCACTCCTCATTTCCCTCTTCCTCTTACCGCATCTCCTTAAGCCACAGTTTTTCACACCATCCAAAAACCTCCGCTTACTCCGTTTTCTGTTCCACGACTAGAATTTCATCCAATTTTTTGTCCCCTCATCTCCAGAATCACATACAACATACCACCATTTTCCGTACCACACACCCTCAGAACCCTGATTTAATTTCTTCACAAGAATACCAACACATTTAACAGTACCACCAACACTACCATCTCAGCCTTTGGTACATCATCGTGTAAATCACATAGTTTTAATAAAAAACATACGTTTCAATTATTCATTCTTACGTTCAAATGTTTGTTATCACACTTAAATTTTTAATTTCTTTTGGCTGAAGAACAGTTAATTCTAGCCATCGAGGACCGTATCTGTATTGAAAACGTATAGGGAGGAAACTAATGGCACCATTCCAAATAATCGATATGAAGACTGTGGAACTCCGTTTTCTTTTGCTAGCCAATGTGAACGAAGACAGAGTGTGTGCGAACATCAAGAGTGATACCACAGAGTCCCACCTTACTTCTTCTTCTTTTTCGTGTTATTTTCCTTTCAAGTATTAGGTTTTGTCCAGTGCCTCTGTTGCTCGTAGTTAGTTTTTATTTGATCTCTCCATCTTTTCTCTGGTCTGCTTATTGACCGTTTCCATCGTTGAATAATTCATTTCATTTTGAACATTATATTTTTCATTCTTGTGACAAGATCTCCCCATTTATTTCTGTACTCCTTGATCGGTTCATTTATGGTTTTAAGTCCTAATTCTAATTGCAGTACTTATCATGTCGGGCTGCACTCCGTCTTCAGGCCACAAGTGGCCCATCGGGACCATCCGACCGCCGTGTCATCCTCAGTTGAGGATGCGGATAGGAGGGGCGTGTGGTCAGCACACCGCTCTCCCGATCGTTATGGTGGTTTTCTTTGACCGGAGCCGCTACTATTCGGTCGAGTAGCTCCGTAATTGGCATCACGAGGCTGAGTGCACCCCGAAAAATGGCAACAGCACATGGCGGCCTGGATGGTGACCCATCCAAGTGCCGGCCACGCCCGACAGCGCTTAACTTCGGGTGATCTCACGGGAACCGGTGTATCCACTGCGGCAAGACCGTTGCCCTATCATGCCAGGTAATCTATTGCAAATTACTTTTGTTAAAAACCGTACTTCTGAAATTTGTATTCTTCATTCGTTTCCAACTATTGTCCGATTGTGACAATACATGAAGTGTAAATGAGATTGCCATCGTTTTGCAAAACTTTATTAAGGTTTCTAGCCTCACCCTTTTGTGTATGGTCCCATTACTGTAGCTCTATTTTTTAGTTTGTTAATCTCTTTTTTGATTGTGAAATGGGTGGTATTTCTCACTATCTCCATTTTATGCTAGTTTATCACAGCTTTGCTTGGGGCAGGGTCTTGACTTTCAAAACGCATGTCTTTTGTTTTGGTGATCTATGTAATTCAGTTATAGCTTTTGACATTTATATGTAATTTGTAAATGGATTTTTGATGGGTGTTCTCGCTGTCAGTTGTAAGAAATTAATCGTCAGCAGAGAGTGTTGTCATTAGAAAATTTCAGTGGTCAAAGCCATAGGTGTAAAACAATACTTCTTTTGAGCAACGTCCCACCATACCGTCAAATAGCTATTAAAAACATGGAAGATAAACTGTGTTTTCGTCATAAGCTTAGATTCCTTATTATTTTAACATTCTGTTTTCCTGCAGTGCTTATTTTGGTGTCTTTGTACATTTGTTGGGTTACCCTTAATAAAAGGAGTGGTATACCTTTCCTGTCTAGCATTTCCCACAACATTGTCCTATCTACATCTTACACCTCAAACAAACAAGTGAGACACTTGGAGATATTGCACAGGAGCCGTGCGTGGTAAAATGAAAGAGCGCAGCCTACAGCTTGGCTAGCATCTGTATTTCTGTTCTAGCACGCATTTCTCACGGTGTTTCATTATTTTTGACCAACCGCTGTAGACCTGCTGTTATGTGTGCTACATACTGTGCATAGCCTAGATTTTAGGTGCTGCCATAGAAATGTGAGGCATTAGTATACGGTCCAGTTCAAGACCGCGCAAATCCCGTGGCACTAATGAACTTTTGGTTCCCTATTCAGAGAGATGCACTCAGATTTTCTTTTTAAATCCGTTATTTTACTTAGATTTAATACGTGAGGATAATGTCTAACAAAATTTTATTTCGTTAATGTAAATACTAACAGACGCCATCCACCTTGATTTTTGAATCTTTTCAGAGTAACATAATCAATATTGCTCTGCACACTAAAACAGTACGTCATAATTGACTCTTAGTAACTCCACACGTACAGAAGAAGATACCCATAGTTTAATAATAGCAAGTCTCTTATATTATAAACTTATAAATTTTATTTTCTTGAATTGTGTGGCCATATTGTACGTAGTTGCTTTACAATTCCTGAAGGTATTTTCGTTCCGTCGTTACAACTACAAGAAAATTTGTGTTTTTTTCACCAAACACGCATTTTCTTATAGTTGTGTGACTGAAATAAAATACCTTCAGGAATTATAAATTCTAGACCTCTGGGTAGAACGAAATATCGCGACACACTCTATAAAAATATGGCACACAGCAAACCGTCTGAACACACCTTTTGGGAAAGCTAAACTACCTTTGCGTTTAACGCCGAGAGACGTAAAACTAACGCTGCAACATACGACGGGAAAGGAACACAGAATGAGCACACTGGCGTATTTGAATGTAATAATCATACAAGAATACATGAAAATGTTACAGAAAAGCGTCGAAATATAGTAGACAAATGTTTATAAAGAAACATTGTGCCTGAGACTTGGTGAAAGGAAAATAAAATAAGTCCGAAAAACTAGCACTAAGTGCGATAGATACTCACTAAGTTTGCCGCGCGGGATTAGCCGAGTGGTCTTCGGCGCTGCAGTCTGGACTGTGCGGCTGGTCCCGGCGAAGGTTCGAGTCCTCCCTTGGGCATGGGTGTGTGTGTTTGTCCTTAGAATAATTTAGGTTAAGTAGTGTGTAAGCTTAGGGACTGATGACCTTAGCAGTTAAGTCCCATAAGATTTCACACACCTTTGAACATTTGAACTCACTAAGTTTAATTCAAAGATGTAAATGTCAGTTTTGGTTCAAATGGTTCAGAGCTCTATGGGACTTAACATCTGAGGTCATCAGTCCTCTAGAACTTAGAACTACTTAAACCTAACTAACCTAAGGACATTACACACATCCATGCCCGAGGCAGTATTCGAACCTGCGACCGTAGCGGTCGCGCGGTTCCAGGCTGAAGCGGCTGAAACCGCTCGACCATACCGGCCGGCCTGTCAGATTTCAGAAGTATTCTTGTTATCCAACTGTTCCGATGTACGGCCTAAATCTTTTGGCGAAGAACGCATCAACAGGCGATTTATATACGAGCTTTGTTACAAATAATCTCTGTCGACAATACTCTTCCTCAGACTTTTCAAAATGCTCACAATTTTAAATCACCGATCTATTATTTCGAGTGCGTTAAAAATATGCCCTCTATGTCCACATAATCCTAAACAGTGTTATTGTTTTCAGTTCAGAATTTCCCTCGAAAAGCTGAGCAGTGCAGTGCCGGCCTAAGTAGTCGGTACGATGTGCTACGTGGATAAACCGCCTCTGATATACAAGAGCGTGTTGAAAAGTAAAGCTTCCGAATTTTTAATTATGTTCTCAATATCGGTTGAGGTACTACACGCCGTGCATATTACTCGCTCAATTTTCCCACTTTGCTGACGTAAGTTGCAATCCCCTGCCACTAGAGGACTCCGAAACGTAGCGTGTAACATGGCGATGTGTAGCGTAACTACGTCGCTGCGTAAGAAAGAGCGTTCTGTAATCGAGTTTGTAACCGAAGAATGCTTCCACACATTGAGCATCCTCTCCTGCAACACGAAAATGCCAGGCCACACACGAGAGCTGCATTTGCAGCAGTCCGACGCCTTGGATTCACTGTCATTATTAATCCTCCATACAGTCCCGACTTACCGAGCGAGGTAACGCAGTGGCTAACACACTGGACTCGCATTCGGGAGGACGACAGTTCAAACCCGCGTCCGGCCATCACGATTTAGGTTTTCCGTGGTTTCCCTAAATCGCTTCGAGCAAATGCCTGGCTGGTTCTTTTGAAAGGGCACGGCCGACTTCCTTCCTCATCCTTGCCTAATCCAATGGGACCAATGACCTTGCTGTTTGGTCCCCTCCCCCAAATCAGCCAACCAACAGTCCCGACTTGGCACCATTCGATTTTCATCTGTTCCCAAAACTTAAAGAACAACTTTGAGGACTTCACTTTGATAGTGATGGAACGGCGCAAGCAGAGGTGAGTTTGTGGCTCAGTCAACAAAATAAAAGCATTTTGCAGTGACAGTATCAAGAACCTCGTCTCTCGTTGGGAGAATTGTGTTCGTCTCCAGGGTGATTATGTTGAAAAATAAATGTGTATACGTGAAGAATAAAGACGCAGAATGTTAATAAAGTTCCTTTTATTTTAAAATATTTAAGAGTTTTCACATAAAAATTCGGAGGCATTACTTTGCAGCACGCCCTCGTAGGTTCACAGTCAGTTATGTTAAAAACCGTAACCCTGGCGAGGCAGGAAAAAACATATCAGGCTGGGACCAGTATTCGACCTAACTACCGAGATACCGCATTGTACTTGGAAAGTATTGTGATACTGAAATGTGTAATGAGAAACACTTGTGGTGCCCTATGGCGTCATACACCAAGCGTACTCTTCCAGACATGGATGCAGGACGAAACACAACTTCCTTCTCATACCACTTTCTAACAAATACGACAAGTGTGCATGTCACAAGTAAATCTGACGATTGGCAAATATTTCAATTCGTGTGTTGATGATCTCATTGAAGCACGTACTGGGTTTAAAATCGAGATTATTGAAGCAGTTAACGATTTTTTGTGTGTTGTCTAATCACCAGCAGATCTGGACAAACAGTTTGTTATGGGCAACGTATTTGTTAATAATTACGGGACGCCGTGTCCACCCATCTTCCTACGAAGTACCGCATTGCAATACCCGTTTCCTTTGATCTCTTCCCATCATAGATATGGCAGGTTTTAAATGTAATCAGATGCCATTCCTGACACCAAAACGTCTCTTTAACCTAGCCTTAAGCAGTGGAGTACAATGTACGCCACTAGTCTGTGAATAGTGTAATCTATGTTTCTTCCGTGTTTTATATACTGGGATGCCAAAAGTCACGGGACGGGCTGTCCCACTGTAAGAAGTGTATGATGCTCGAATATTATGACTAGATGTTGAGTACGGCGTGAGTGCACACAGGATATCTGAGCAACCTGTCACAGACACATGGGTAGTAAATATGGCAGCACATCGCGCGTCAATCGACCTTCAACGTAGGATGATGATCGCTGCAAGACGGCTAAGACTATTCATACTATACCAGATCTAGGTACCATATGTTGCATTTGAGCTAAATAGTAGGATGTTAGTGGGCCTTAAAAACACAAATAATAATAGTAACAGAGAAAGTAATTACCTCACAACCATTTCAAGGACAGTATTTTCCAATAATTAAGCTGATAAAAGAATCTCTTGTCCAAGTTAATATTGCTCCACTACTAGTAATGGTTTACCTATAATAATCAGCAGCCAACGGCCTTGCCGCAGTAGTAACACCGGTTCCCGTCAGATCACCGAAGTTAAGCGCTGTCGGACTGGCTAGCACTTGGACGGGTGACCATCCAGTCTGCCGAGCGCTGTTGGCAAGCATGGTGCACTCAGACCTTGTGAGGTAAATTGAGGAGTTACTTGATTGAGAAGCAGCAGCTCCGGTCTCGTAAACTGACAAAATGGCCGGGAGAGGGATGTGCTGACCACATGCCCCTCCATTTCCGTATCTAGTGACGCCTGTGGCCTGAGGATGACACGGCGGCCGGTCGGTACCATTGGGCCTTCATGGCCTGTTCTGGAGGACTTTAGTTTAGTATAATAATCAGAAACTTTCTGCATAAATATACAGATAGCAAGTGTTATTGAGAGCCAGTATGTGCAAAAACAGTAAATATTCCTTGTGTTGTTCATGCCAAACTACTGTAACCCTGCTTGATGAATTACACTAGTGCTTGGTATCTTATTTGGAAAATATAATTTATGTATCAAGTAAAGTCACTCTCAATAGTTAACTTTCCTTATAAACCGTGCTGCCGGCCAGAGTGGCCGAGCGGTTCTAGGTGCTTCAGTCTGGAACCGCGCGACCACTACGGTCGCAGGTTTGAATCCCGCCTAGGGCATGGATGTGTATGATATCCTTAGGTTAGTTAGGTGCACGTAGTTTTAAGTTCTAGGGGACTGATGACCTCAGAAGTTAAGTCACATAGTGCTCAGAGCCATTTGAACCATTTTTATAAACCGTGCTATTACTTGGTACAACTTTGTCTAATTAGGCTAGCGGCCTTTCCCATTTACGTAATTTCAGTTTACCTGATTACTAATAGAACCTTGGTTCGGTTGCCGTTTGTTCTGCTTCTGATTCCTTTCAATAGATATCTTTAGAGAAACGAAGATAGTCCGACACCTTATTCCGCACGACTAAGGGCAAATTAAAATACTTTCAAGGGAGTAACAGTATTGGTGCGTTGCTAATTTAGTAATAACCGGTAGTGATATAACTTATTTTCTGCTTGTCATAAAGTAGTGCAGTTATCACAGCAGCAGCGTATATGCCATCCAGCATTCCTAACCACAGTATAATTGCACAATATTATTGCCAATATTATTGAGTAATCTACGAGAACGCCGATAATACTGTACAATATTATTGTGCAACGTAATTGACCGTCTAGAGGCCGTTTAAAGGCGAAACCGGTAGTAGGATGCAAGGAGCCAGTCAGATCCCGTTCCAGGTACTTAATGGGGTGCACGCATTATTCAGCCGGCGCCAACTTGGCAGAGCACGCAAAGTCCTTACGAGAGCGGTCGATGGCAGAGCATGAGAGACGGCTCGAAGTTAAATGCCAGGATAACGAACCGTAGTTAGAGACTTGGGCCGGCGCAGAATGTTGCGTCTTTTACGAGCTGAGCTATTCAGTCAAGATACACTTCAGCAGAATCTGTTTGTTCGCTGGATGAGTGCTCTTCCCAGAAGGCGATGGCATGAGGGAACAGCCACCAGATAGCGATCTCTGCTTGTATCACAGGAGTGCCGCATTTGTAGTAGAAATTCCTTCCGATGTGGATAAGACGAGGCGCCGACTTTCAGGCGTCGGACCAAGTGAGGTCTATCACCTCGTCTTTTGAAAATACCGAGAAGGGACGTTATCGGCTGTTACTAAAAAGCAGGAAGGAATGGGAGCTTGGACGCCAACTCCTGAGTATTGCTGATGCGGAAAGACAGGCGATCGTCCGTCTTACTCTATAAAAAAACCTTCATAGGAGGAGAATAGAGGAGTGTGTAACAAGTAATTTTATGGGGGAACTTTAAACAAAATCTTCCGATTGCCAGATGAGAGATTTGCCTGGAGATTGTGGAGAAGAGGCTAGGAGTGAGATTTTGTAGCACTGATTCTTCGAGTTTTGGAGAGAACATTTCGGTCTTTGATCTTGAGAGACATGATCGCGGTACTCACACTCTTTACACTCTAGTGTAAAGATCACACCACACACAGCTGCCTTCATCTGTGTGATGAACTGAGGTAAGGTTCTGCAACGCAAGCGATTGAGGTATGAGAATTAATATAGAGTTGTAAAACTGCCGTAGACTTCCGTAGGCCGTCATTAGTAATGGTAGACTACGGTAGTTTTCCTGCCTTACCTGTACGTTAGATGTGTTGCATATCCACTGGGCGTTACCTCATTCCAATCGTTTTATTTGGCCATGCGATCGGCGTCTTACTAGAGATCCCTAGAATACAAAAACGAAATGCTGACCCGTCTAGAAAGTGAGTGAGGACATATAAAGGCCTGCGTAACATGCGAAACATTTTTCTTCTAGATAGTTATCCTCCTGTCTGTTACTTAAAAATAAACTAAATTTATAGCAAAATTGAAACTTTCAATGTTTAATTTAGGAGAGATTTTGTAGTAAAAATTTTTAAAAAATGCAAATTCATTGTATAGCGCTAGAAAACGTAATTTTCTCAAAAAAGGTAAAATTAAAAGAAAACGTGGAATAGAAACATATCAACCATCGCTTCAGTGCTTCGCCGAGCTTATATAAAACATGTTTCTATTATACACTCCTGGAAATTGAAATAAGAACACCGTGAATTCATTGACCCAGGAAGGGGAAACTTTATTGACACATTCCTGGGGTCAGATACATCACATGATCACACTGACAGAACCACAGGCACATAGACACAGGCAACAGAGCATGCACAATGTCGGCACTAGTACAGTGTATATCCACCTTTCGCAGCAATGCAGGCTGCTATTCTCCCATGGAGACGATCGCAGAGATGCTGGATGTAGTCCTGTGGAACGGCTTGCCATGCCATTTCCACATGGCGCCTCAGTTGGACCAGCGTTCGTGCTGGACGTGCAGACCGCGTGAGACGACGCTTCATCCAGTCCCAAACATGCTCAATTGGGGGCAGATCCGGAGATCTTGCTGGCCAGGGTAGTTGACTTACACCTTCTAGAGCACGTTGGGTGGCACGGGATACATGCGGACGTGCATTGTCCTGTTGGAACAGCAAGTTCCCTTGCCGGTCTAGGAATGGTAGAACGATGGGTTCGATGACGGTTTGGATGTACCGTGCACTATTCAGTGTCCCCTCGACGATCACCAGTGGTGTACCGCCAGTGTAGGAGATCGCTCCCCACACCATGATGCCGGGTGTTGGCCCTGTGTGCCTCGGTCGTATGCAGTCCTGATTGTGGCGCTCACCTGCACGGCGCCAAACACGCATACGACCATCATTGGCAGCAAGGCAGAAGCGACTCTCATCGCTGAAGACGACACGTCTCCATTCGTCCCTCCATTCACGCCTGTCGCGACACCACTGGAGGTGGGCTGCACGATGTTGGGGCGTGAGCGGAAGACGGCCTAACGGTGTGCGGGACCGTAGCCCAGCTTCATGGAGACGGTTGCGAATGGTCCTCGCCGATACACCAGGAGCAACAGTGTCCCTAATTTGCTGGGAAGTGGCGGTGCGGTCCCCTACGGCACTGCGTAGGATCCTACGGTCTTGGCGTGCATCCGTGCGTCGCTGCGGTCCGGTCCCAGGTCGACGGGCACGTGCACCTTCCGCCGACCACTGGCGACAACATCGATGTACTGTGGAGACCTCACGCCCCACGTGTTGAGCAATTCGGCGGTACGTCCACCCGGCCTCCCGCATGCCCACTATACGCCCTCGCTCAAAGTTCGTCAACTGCACATACGGTTCACGTCCACGCTGTCGCGGCATGCTACCAGTGTTAAAGACTGCGATGGAGCTCCGTATGCCACGGCAAACTGGCTGACACTGACGGCGGCGGTGCACAAATGCTGCGCAGCTAGCGCCATTCGACGGCCAACACCGCGGTTCCTGGTGTGTCCGCTGTGCCGTGCGTGTGATCATTGCTTGTACAGCCCTCTCGCAGTGTCCGGAGCAAGTAAGGTGGGTCTGACACACCAGTGTCAATGTGTTCTTTTTTCCATTTCCAGGAGTGTACATAAACAGCTTTCGCACTTAACAACACGACACTCTTGCCACCAATCACGACAAAGGGCGTCTACTGAGTACAAAATAACAACAATAATTATATAAAATTTTTTTTATCTTGATGAATGTAAACTCTTTTATTTGCATTAGACGTAATTTCTTTGATTACATAAAAATGCAGAAGCTGCGCCACCTTTTTTTTTACTTATAAAATGCAGATTATATTTTGCAACAATAGAAAATACATGATAGACTACCACTGAACGATGTGCTGTTCTGATTATGTGCTAAATAGACAAACAAAAAACAAAAAGAAGTCGTCGGCTCTCAGTTTGCCTCTCACACATTCATGTATGTTCCTTTCCCTACTAATGCTACCAACACTAATCCTATCATTTAATGCGTCATTTATGTACATTACCAAAACTACCAAGCCGTAGTGTTGGTAGAGCGCTACTCTAAGTATGTGCATAGGCGTTTTGTTAAGCTGTTAGGACCACGGCTCAAACGCATCGACTAAGTGATCGAGGGTTCGCCAATGATAGGGAAACTGATGTTACGAGGGTTGACTGAAAAGTAATGCCTCTTCCTTCGTAACTCTTCAACAGCTGGCAGCATTGGTATATGGCAGGTACTGTCTTGTTCCGTAGCCTCTTCTCTACAGCACCAGTTGGCGGGAAGCCTTAGCATTGAACGGTTGTGTTGTTACAGTGTAAAGTATGGAACCCTGCGCAGACGGTCGGTCAATGCGATTTAAACAACGTGCAGTCATTGACTTCTTGACAGCAGAAGGTGTCACCCCAAAGGACATTCATCAGAGAATGAAAGCAGTTTTATGGTGACTGTGTTGATGTGAGTACTGTGCCTCGTTGGGAGAGTAAGTTTAAAGATATTAAGGCGGGAACATCTGACCTGAGTGACAAACAATGAGTTGGACGTCCTGTGACAGCAACCACCGATTTTCACAAGCAAAATGTTGACAGATTGATTCAGGACGTTCGTCGTATCACTCAGAGCGAAACTGCAAGCCCAATCGGAATTTCACAAGAACGTTTGGGTCACATTATTGCTTTGCTTGGCTAGCGGGAGACCTGTGCACGATGGGTACCCCGGATGCTGATTCCTGAAACCGTACGGCATCCTCCATTCAGTCCAGATTTAGCATCGTCTGACTTCCATCTGTTCCCGATAATGAAAGACGATCTGCGAGGACATCATTACGCTTCTGACGAAGACTTTGAGAGAACTGTGTAACTGGGTGTTGTGTGATGTCTTTAGGTTAGTTAGGTTTAAGTAGTTCTAAGTTCTAGGGGACTGATGACCATAGATGTTAAGTCCCATAGTGCTCAGAGCCATTTGAGCCAGAACTGTGTACTGTGGTTGCGGAAACAGAGTGTCGACTTCTTCCGTGATGGTTTCAGAAAACTTGTTCATCGTTGGCAGAAATGTATCCAATTGGCTGGTGGTTATATGGAAAAGTGAATATTGATAATTAAAGATCACATTCTAAGGATTATTTCTGCGTTTAATTTATTAAAATATTCCCATTCAAATACAGTTAACGAAGGTGGAGGCATTACTTTTCATTCAACCCTCGTATTTCACGTAGGAATACAAAGCCCCTCTGACCATACGAGCAATCAAAGCGCGCCCACCGTTAACAAGAATTTTCATGCATAATTCATGAGACAGTAGTCTTTTTCCCTTTTACCTAAACCTCACCTAGGCTTTCCACGTCAAATTATCATTATTTTAGTTAAGCTCATGCCCCAAGAGTATTGTTTTTTACTTGCCCTTGCGTTTATTGGTCATGGTATTATCCAATGTTCTCACGTCGTGTTCATGTTATTGCTCATGGAGATTATAATATCAAATGTCAAATTCATTGAAAATTAGGTGATTCTTCATTCTTCACCCCCCACCCACATTCATTTCATTTCCCCACATTCTTTGGAAGTTCAGTTACTATGATGACCTCTACCTGAAAGATGTATAGAGAAGATAGAAACTTTCATTCCCTGACTAGTCGTGTGAAATTTATACTATACCATAAGAAATATCGTAGCTGCAAGTCCATGACATATGGCAAAAAGGTAGGTCTTATAAATGTTACAGGTTTAGAACGCACATGCGACGGAAGCAGATATCGTTTTCTGGATTCCCTAGGAAGAATATTTAAATGCCCCACTACGGACCTTTTTACGTTTTCCAACTTGAGTAGGCGTGGAATATATGTGTCCCACTGGTATTTGGATATGGGAACTATAAGTCTCAGTAGTAATGAAGTGAATGGTTATCCCGTATTTTCATTTGTGACTCATACTTTCAGAAAAACACTTGGATTGTATTTATCATAACAAATATTTGACATTTCGGTGTATTATTCTAAATGACAAGCACTTTATCATTACGTGCAAGTTAGATTGTCTCATCTGATAGTCACACAGATCCTCCTACTTGTGATAAGGTGTGAAACAGTTTTAACACAAATAAATTATACACATAGTACATAACAATAGCACGTATCAAATTCCCACTGATTCTCTGCAAACCTATCGCGGGGTACTTACACTATCTGATCAAACGTATCCGGACACCCCTGGGTGATGCACAGCTGACCATCAGATGTCAGGAGAGGTGGACACGCGATTATGAAAGGTGACGAGTATTGTGTTGTCATCAGAGAAGCAGGAACAGCAAAAAGGATCGAGTAGGAGGGCTCAGTGTCTTCGAACGTGGACTGATCATTGTCACCTGAGTAATAAATCTGTCAGGGACATTTCAACTGCTCTAAAACTGCCCAAGTCGACGTGATTGTGAAGTGGAAACGCAAAAGAACAGCCGCATCCAAACCAAGACCAGGCAGACCTCCTGTACTGATGGACAGGTCCTGTCGAGCGTTGCGGACGGTGGTTTTGAAATTCGCATGATATCAGCGGAAGGAATCACTCATGAGGTCGGAAATGCTGCCAGCATTTCAGCTAGCACAGCTGCGTGTACCTCTCTGGGCTTAATAAGCAAAATTTGTTCTATCCCTGATACTCTGGACCTACACTATGTGACCAAAAGCACCCAGACAACAGCCTGAAAATTACTTAAAAGTTCGTGGCGCCGTCCATCGGTAATGCTGGAATTCAGTGTCGTGTTGGCCTACCCTCAGCCTTGATGACAGCTTCCACTCTCGCAGGCATACTTTCAATCAGGTGCTGGAAGGTTTCTTGGGGAATGGCAGCCCATTTTTCACGGAGTGCTGCGCTTTAAAGAGGTATCGATGTCGTTCGTTGAGGCCTGGCACGAAGTAGGCGTTCCAAAACAACCCAAAGGTGTTCTATAGGATTCAGGTCACGACTCTGTGCTAGCCAGTCCATTACAGAGATGTCATCGTCGTGTAACCACTCCGCCACAGGCCGTGCGTTATGAACAGGTGCTCTATCGTCTTGAAAGATGCAGTCGCCATCCCCGAAATGCTCTTAAAAACTGGGAAGCAAGAAAGTGCTTAAAACATCAATGTAGGCATGTGATGTGATAGTGCCACGCAAATCAACAAGGAGTGCATGCCCTCTCCATGAAAAATACGACCACACCATAACACCACTGCCTCCGAATTTTACTGTTGGCGCTACACACGCTGGCAAATGACGTTCACCGGGCATTCGCCATACCCACACCCTGCCGTCGGATCGCCACATTGTGTACAGTGATTCATCACTCCACACAACGTTTTTCCACTCTTGAATCGTCCAATGTTTACGCTCCTTCCACCGAGCAAATCGTCGTTTGGCATTTACCGACGTGATGTGTGGCTTATGAGCAGCCACTCGACCACGAAATCCATGTTTTCTCACCTCCCGCCTGTCATAGTACTTGCAATGGATCCTGATGCAGTTTGGAATACCTGTGTGATGGTCTGTATAGATGTCTGCCTATTGCACATTACGACCCTCTTCAACTGTCGGCGGCCTCTGTCAGTCAACAGACGAGGTCGACCTGTATGCTTTTGTGCTGTACGTGTCCCTTCACGTTTCCACTTCACTATCACATCGGAAACAGTGGACCCAGGGATATAGGACGAGCAAATTCCACCTTAGGCAAGACACCTTTTTTTCTGTTTTGTTTCACCCAGATATGTTTCAGCAGCTTTTGTGCCATCTTCAGTGGAAAGTTTTTTATTGTCTAACTGTAAAATTGATGTTACATATTAACATTTAGCGAAACTATTGGTACATCATATTTACAATTGTGAATGAATAGCCTAGGGATGTTTACGAGTGTGAAAATCTCGCTTACAGACGTATAGCACAAGTGACACACAATCACCTGACCGCGTTCGAAGTCCGTGAGTTCTGCATAGCGCCCCATTCTGCTCTGTCACGATGTCTAATGACTACTGAGGTCGCTGATATGGAGTACCTGGCAGTAAGTCGCAACACAATGCACCTAATATGAAAAACGAATGTTTTAGTGGTGTCCGGATACTTTTGATCACATAGTGTAGTGTTGCAGGGAGCCCCGATGAACAGAGCTGCCACGCATGAGGAACATTACTAAATCTCTACTTGACATACAATGAATAATTAAGGAAACGGCGGCAGCAACTAAGTTATGGTGTTGGATTCGGCAGCACAATTAACTATTTACTAACCTGAAATGAATAATCCAGCAATAGCAATTTATTTTTAAAACCACAACGGAACACGATCACTACAAGCAGTAAACATGGCAGTTCTTACCACACCTGGCGCGATGATTACGCTTGCAGACGACGCTATGCGGCTGCAACCCGCGTCTTCGCTACGTCTGCGAGTAGCATACACAGATACGCTGCTACCCTGGTACGACTTCGCAAGCCACCGATGCTGATGGTCGAAGCCCATTGCGCCATCCAGTGCAGGATAGAAGACTTTTGTCTCGAATCAAGGTAAGCTACTGCTCACCGAAAACTTCATAGCTCTGATCCTGAGCTACTGCTCTCTACAAAGCAGACTGTGCTCTAAGACTTGTCACCACGGATTCACTTGAGCTGTTCTACCTAGCTCGCCAGCTGATCTGGGAGCTGTGCGCCCATTCTGCCCCCACGACCTGTCGCGAAGCAGATGCGAGACACCGCTCGCAATAAAATGAATTGACAATAATATTTAACTCCCACTAGTGTAGTCAGCACAGAAGAGCCAATCGAACGTACTCCCACCTAAAGCAGATGTGTTACCCAAACTCGCCCTCCACCTTCTCACGCAGGTGTCGACTTCCTCCCCTACAAGAATGCAAGTTAAAAACCCAACATATTACGTTAAGTGTCCTATGGTTTCACGAGACTCTAGGAAAGATGTTATCTGTCCTTATACATTCCGCCGCCCGATTCCGAAGGATCATGTTTCATGGCGAACAATGTATTCTGGCGTCCCTTCGGCTGTCTGGCCTCCACTGAAAGCTCAATTTTGTTTCCCATAGGGTCTCTCTTGCGAGAGTGCAGACCGTGCGCAGAGCTACAGCCCTTACCATTTTCAAAAACAGGTGGGCGCCATAGCACCTCAGCAAGTGACCCTGCCAAACGTCGCCTTCTTCCGTGTCCCACGCTCTCGTCCCAACGTGTTCCCAAACAGGAATACGATTGTATAGTCCTCTCTTTCCACTAGCGCGGACAAACAGAGCTTTTACAGTCAATAAAATGTTCCGGGCTATTATTCCGTGGTCAAATGGATTTCACTTTTAAACCCAGAATTTCGTCCCCATCTGCAGAGGTATTGCAAAGGCTAGTCGGTGTTTTTCCTCCAGATATTGTAGAACTGTTTAAATATTGCCATGGACGACGCGGCTAAGGGAGCCCCTTAAGTTCAGTTTTAGCGAATTTCTTTCTGGAAAAATCGGAGGAGCAGGCACTGGAAACTGCCAACAAGAAATCGAATATTTGCTTCCGCAACGTGGATGATACGTTTGTTTTGTGTAGGCATGGCAGAGAGGAATTAGGTCGTTTTCACAAACATCCGAAGATTCAGTTTACCATGGAGGAAGAGGCGGGAGGAAGATAAAATTTTCTTAATGTACTAGTTTTTAAAAAAGGTGGTGACAGCTTAGGACACACAGTTTACCAAAAACCCACGAACACAGAGAGTTACCTAAACCGGGATTCGAGCCACCACCGGCAACAAAAACGAGGCGTCAAGCTTTAAGACGAACGAGCAGAAATCACAGCAATGCACAAGCACAGGTGAAATGGAGAGTTTTACTGCCTTTAATGGACGTTACTGACCGCGTAGTAAGGATCTTGAAAAAACGGAACAGCGCGGTAATCCACAAACCCGCCCTGGAAACACAAGATCACCTAAAATTGGCCAAGGATGCTTGCTGACCTCTAGAAAAATCAGAAATTTATAGGAACCCGTGTAATTTTGGGGAGGTGTACATGCGTACTACAAAAATAACGGTCAAAAACAACTAGAGGAGCAAAGGGCAATTGCAGGTGGGATATTGGCAGATCAGCTGTTGCGAAACATGCTTTGCAGCAGGGAGACCATCACATTCATTTTGATAGGACTCAAGTACTGGCAGCCACAGATTCCATGGAAAGCTATACGGAGAGGTCATAGAAATAGTAAAACACCCCAGGTATTTCAATAAAAAGGAGGAGGGCGTGAAATTCAATGACATCTGGATTCCGGTGCTGAAGAAGATCGGGTGATAGCAACAGCGGACGGTGGCAGTCGACAACGCCCAGTTGCCCTCGGATATTCAAAACATGTAACGTCACACCACTGCACACGAGGCCCACGAGAAAGACAGGCCGCGGCGCGTACGTCACGCCTGACTAGCTCGCTCGCTCAGCTGAGCAGACAGACTACGCTTCTCTACCTGTTGACCCGTGATTGCGTGTTTATCTACAAATGAGAATTGCATCTTCTACTGTGAATCCGCTATTATAAAGTCTTATTGTTAATTATACCTACAACGATCGAAAGTTCATATGCCTACTAATAATTTGCTACGGCTGTGGTGGGTATAATAAAATTTTATCGGTTGGATGAGGCACCACACCTTGTATGAAATGAGGACTGTTAAGCAGTAGGGACTAAATGCTTTAAACGAACTGTTATACCATTTAAGCAGAGCATAGATCTTAAATTACAGCTACTACACAGTCGTGTATTTTGTTGTAGTACTAGTAATCTGTAAGACTCTATAAAATCAGATTTCAGTAGAATATGCAATTCTCATTTGTACGTAAACACTCAGTTACGAGTGAACACGATTTAGAAACGTCTTTCGTCTGCTAAGCTGAGCGAGCGAGCTAGCTCAGGCCTACCCTCGTGACGTACGGGCCGCAGCCAGTCTTTCTCGTAGGCCTCGACTGAGCGGTAGCACGCGTAAAAGGAGTTTTGCTGCAGTCAATAGCGAGCCAGGGTGTGAATCGGACACTCAAAGAAACTACGATCCCCCTTGAAATGTCCTCCGCAGATGGAGACGAAACGTTGAATTTAAATGTGAAATCAGTTCTACCACGGCATAATAGCCCGGAACATTTTATTAACTGTGACTTTTCCAGCCGTGAAAGTTTACATTTTACAGTCAGACAGAGCTTTTGGTGGGAGCTAGCTTGCTGCCTACTGTACCACATGCACTGGCATTATGCTAAAGGCAAGACGAAAGTAAACAGATGAAATCAACTGAAGAATATACAACATATGGACCTAGTAATCATTAATTACGTTTTTAAATTAAAATGATATCAAATAAGAACAAACGCACTGAAACTCGATTATGATTTAGTGATATATTGAATTAAAAATGTGAGGGGGGGAGGCCCAGACAAGGCTTACGCTTTTCACAATCACTGAGCGTAGGGAGTTGAAAATAAGTTAAAGCGCTCGGGAAGTTCTTCATAAGCCACCTTTACCTGTATCAACGTTAGAGGCGATGAAAAGAGTGATACGACTGGATAGTGGATGACTCATCATGTATGGTACTAACAGCGAAGTATGAAGGAGGTGGTGTTATGGTATGGGAGTGTTTTTCGTGGATAGGTTGTGGTTCGCCTTAAGAAAACGTTGAATGTGGAAGGATGTGAACACATTTGACAGCACTGTGTAATGCATCAAGCAGAGGAAAATTTCGGAGACGATGGCTGTTTGTACCAGCATGAAAACGCACCCTGTTATAAATCAGCATCTGCGAGGCAAGGGTTTGTAGACGATAACATTCCTGAAATGGAGTGGCTTGCATAGTGTCCCGAGCTTAACCCGATGGAACACCTTTTGGATGAGTTAGAACGTCAACTTCGTTCCAGACCACCACGTCCTCTGGTTTCAGCTCTGGAAGAAGAATGGGCTTCCATTCCTCTGCAGACATTCGGGCAACTCGTTGAAAGTGTCCTCAACAGAGTTCAAGACATCAGAAAGACTAAAGGTGTACACATCCCAAATTAACGTCCACTAATAACTGTCCAGATACTTTTGATCAGATAACGTACGTCCTAATAATATTGAAAGGGCTAAAAACGGTACTTGCTTCAATATCTCTGTTGATAAAAGAGTTAACAGGATCATTGAAGACCGAAAAAAATTATGTATACCGCTACCTACTATAATTTACCAGAAACCTCATTCAAACATCTTTAAGAAAAGGAAGAATGAAGATAGAGTTTTAAAAAAACGTATCATTGACAGCGGGGTCATTAGAGACAGAGCGCAAAGTTGGATTATGAAAGGATGGGGAAGGAAATCGGCCTTGCCCTTTTTAAAGGAAGCATCCCGGAATATGCCTAGGGTGATTTAGAAAAATGACGGAAAATCTAAACCAGGATGGCTGGACGCGGAATTTGAATCGTCATCTCCCCAAATGCGAACTGTGTGCTAACCACTGAGCCACCGCACTCGGTAACGACAGCTTGAACCGCTCACGAAACAAAAGGTGTGTTAGCTCTTACGCGACCACCCTACAGTATAGCGTCGCGGCAACAACGAGATCATAAGGGACAGAGCACAAGATCGGCCTGAACAAGAAAAAGCAGGAAATAGCCTTTGTCCACCAAGCGAACCATCTCGCCATTTATCTTAAACGATTAAGGGAAACTATGGAAAAAGCAAATCTGTATGGCCAGATCTTGAACTGAACCACCGTCTTCCCAAATGTGAGCCCAGCGTCTTAGCACTTGGCCGCCTTACTTGGTCTGGCTATCAAGGATGAACGAATAGAATGGTCTTTCCTAGAGACCCTTCCTTGACCGCGAACCACGTGCGGACTCCTTCGGTTTAACATAAGGTGCCACGGCTAATAAGCGAGCTTTGTGACAATTACGCAGAAAAAGGTTTCTGAGAACAAACATATCGTTTTCAGGCAGTTCAAATTGCACAGTTTTCAAATAAACCATAGATTATAAAGGCGTATTATAACCGTGCCTAGACATAAAAACCGTCTGTAGAATCACAGCACACTATTTATAGCTATACTATGGATGGTATACTGGATGCCACCCGACAACGTATGCCATAAGGTGCCGTGGCCAATAAGCCACCTTTGCGACAAGGGCGTAGGAAAAAATTTAAGAGAACAAAGCATATCCTTTTCAGGCAGTTCAAATGGCATGGTTTTCAAGTAAACCATAGATTATAAAAATGCATTATAACCGTGCCTTGGCATGGAAACGGTCTGTAGAATCTTGCACTATTTTTATCTATGCCATAAATGGTATACTGGACGCCACCCGACAATGTGTGTATAGGTGGTTTATTCGGTCATTGTTTCTACCAACACTCCTGAGCGTGTCTTAAATACGAGAGTTGGAACATAAACTGTGGCAACTATTTATTCACAACCGATACAAAAGAGTTACATTTTTTCACCTGTTACTGTCCTTCAAAGTAGTCACCAGCGTTGCGTAGAACACGTTGCCAGCGATGTGGAAGGCGTAGTATACCGTTAGCAGAACCTGTTCTATTGATGGTGCGAATGGAGCGGTCTACTACCTGTCGAATCTCTGGAACAGTTCTGAAGTAGTATTAATGTTCGTTTTTGGAGCATCACCTGCGACCAGCTTTGCGAAAGAAGCGGCGATACTTTCTGCACAACCCACCCATCATTTTGCACGACAACGCGCGGGTGCATACAGCGCATTCTGTGGCTGCTCTGTTCGGTCGATGGGACTGGGAAGTAATGTACCATCCATCACACTCCCCGGACTTAAGTCTTTGTGACTTTGATTTGATTCCGAAGATGAAGTAACCACTTCGTGTCATTCGCTTCAGAGCTGTGCCAGAGATACGACAGACAGTAGACCGCTCCATTCGCACCATCAACAGAACAGGTTCTGCTAACGGTATACTACGCTTTCCACATCGCTGGCAACGGGTTCTACACAACGCTGGTGACTACTTTGAAGGACAGTAACAGGTGAAAACATGTATCGATTGTGAATAAATAGTTGCCACTATTTAAGTTCCAACCCTCGTAATTTAATTCAAGCCCGTAGCTTTTAACCAAAGCATGAGCAGTTACGAAAATATTTAAAAATAAAATACTACATTTTTTCCACAGATTGTTTCAATCAATGTTAAAAGCATCTTAGAGAAATAAAAATGCAGATTACTCGCAAATAGTGATAAAGTTTCGAAGCTTCGTAAATGTATCTGCAATAAGTTAAAAATGAAGGAAAAATCGTATTTTTCGTGTGGCACACAGTTATTATTTTATCGGTAACAAGGGCCTGCCTGCGAAACCGATGTCGCTACGGCGCGTTACAGAGGTAGGTGATTAGAAATCTCGTGATGGAAGAAGGAACGCTTGGTGACGTACACATGCGTCGCTGTCTTATGTTGGATTCGAAACCTCTCCACAGTGTCTCGTGAAGGGAGGCCAGGTGAAAATGTTGTAGGAGGTTCATCAGTCGAATGAGACTGTTAATCTCCGCTACCCCCAGGTGCTACTCAAGATAAGTATTTTGTATTTGATGTACATTCATCATCTGACGGGTATTGGGACAGCAGCTGCTATGTTTACGCGCAATAATAGCAATACATACAGCAGAGGGTATTATCAGTATTTCATGTAAGAATTGTGTATGACGGCACCGGGCTTGAGTCTCTCCCTCCCTTTTCCGTAATCATCCATAAAAAAACTAACCTACCAGTGTCCACAGCCACCCAGTGGGCACAGATACACACTATGATGAGGAAGGAAAGAAGGTCCCCACTTTAACATTTCACTATATCCCACGATCACCCCATGGTAATGAGTCACAATGGCTACATTCGAGGTAATGAATAGAACATGGTCGTATTAAGACATATATTATCAGTTCACTGCTTCCGAAATGAGCTTTTATTAATTAAAATAATTAGTATCAGAACACATCGTATGTGATAAAATCGCTTGCGATTCATTTCCGTAATTGTACTCATGGAGAAAACAATTAATATAAATTTAATTCAGAGTCAAATTAAGAGAAAACAAAACTAATTTATTGAATGTCGATTCGTCGTAAAGACAAAAATATCTATCTCTGAAAGTGTATTAACATTAATTAATTAGAGTTTTAGCTTAGTTTTTCTAGGTCGAGAATTTATACTTCAAACGGGGGACGATGACTGTTCGTGTCCGTGACATACCATAAGTCTCACGTGTCCTCTGGGTGGTGCTAAAGAACTGTCACTTCGAGGCGAATATCTAAAGTCAAGAAGCAGAGGCAGCCAGATAATCTGAAAGATCTCCTGGCTAAAATGGATTTGTCACAAGACATGGACTCACACGGTTCTTCTCAGCACCCTCCAGCTATAAACTTTGGACCGGCCATCAAAATATGTCAGATCATCATTGCAGGAGTAAGTTAATCAAAATGCCAAGTCTTACAGAAAATTTTATCAAAATGTAGCATCTATGTTGTTGTTCAAAAAACTCATGCTGAAAATGAAGAGCAAATGAATCAGAGTGGAAAACCACTGAGCTTACGGAGTGGCAATATAAGTACGATCGTCAGTCAAGAATGCACATCTATGCTCTGTATCTGATCTCACTGTCAGTGACATCCACGTAGTTACAGTACAAGTAGGAGAACTGACAGTAATTAATGTATACAAACCCTGAGCTATCTCTTGACCTCCACAGGTCATCCCAATACCACAACACCCCGCCATATACCACGGAGATTTTAACACCCATCATACTCAATGGAAATATAAAAAAAGCCATTGTAAATTGGGTAGAAGACAATAGCTTATATTTGGTGTTTGATGCAAAAAATAAAGGAACGTTCGTATCAGCAGCTTGGAGACAGGAGTATAATCCCGATCTATGCTTTGTAACAACTAATGAAAATGAATACCTTTCCAGAGTTCTCGTTATGTATTACAAGACTTCCCACACAACCAACACCGTCCAGTCTTAATTGAAATAGGGACAAATATCCCACTCTTTTTATCTTATCCACAACCAAGATGGAGCTTCAGAAAAGCAAAGTGTGATGTATTTGCTAAAAATCTGGACAAATGTCTTGGTTGATTTCCCCTTAAAGCAGGAAACTAGGAGAGGCTTGTTGACGCTATGATAAGTGCAACAAAGAAGGCAATCCCTAGGGGCTACCGGAAGAAGTATATTCCAGGCTGGAATGAAACTACTGAGAACGAGTATGATGAATTTCTAAAAAGCGCGGATAACCTACTTCATAAGCTCAATACAGCCAGACGAATTAGGGACAGAAACTGCTGAGTCACTCGATTTTTTCAATTATCGAGTAGAGAAGCAAGGCCATTACAAAGTTAAAGTAAGGAATAATACTTATATATCAGCTAATAGGATTGCATCACATCTACTATCCACATAAAGAGCGTGCGGGAGGGGGGGGGGGGGGGGACGGTTCAAACCCTTCTCCGGCCATCCTGACTTCGTGATTTTCCTAAATCACTTTAGGCTAATGCCGGGATGGTTTCCCTAATCCAATGGGACAGATGACGTCGCTATTTGGTCACCTCCGCCAGATCAGTCAACCAACCAACTCTGACGGCACAATAGTACGTCGCAGACATCCTGCGACGTTTGTATTACCTTTCATGCTACAGTATCGGGGTGCCAATTTTCAACATGGAAATGCTCGCCCACACATGGAACGTGTCTCTGTGAATTGTCTGCGTGATGTTGAAGTACCCACGTGACCAGCGAGATCCCTGTATCTGTCCCCGATAGAACACGTGTGGGACCAGTTCGGACATCAACTGCGTACCAGCGTCGTGTCCAGGATATCGATAGACATTTATAATAGTTGTGAGCCAGCTTGCCTCGGGAGAGGGCACAACGACTTTGTGACACCCTTCACAACCGAATCAGTGCATCCATCCAGGGCAGACGAAGTGGAACGTCATACCGATAAGTGGACTCATTATGTTAAGTTCTTTATAAATTTTCAAGTTTCATTTCGTTTCCTCCTCCTCTTCTTGGTGTTGCATTTTTGTCAGGTTGTGTATTTTTTTACAGAAAGCTTGTAACTTTCTTCACTGGCTCTACGCTACCTTTCACAGACTCATTCTTCCTTCTACGTTATTCTACGTTATTTCGGTTAGAGACCATATGTCGAAAATTGTTTTGAGATTTAAAACTGCTAAATTTCCTGGTTTCATTATTGCAGCAGGCAGAATCGACGGAATATAGCTTTATAACAGTCCAGCACTCAGAAACATCGGAATCAACAGCTACATCTACAACTGTACTCTGCAAACCACGATATGGTGTTTGTCGGAGGTTACATAGTGAACCTGTATCGGGTTCACTCTTTGCTCCTATAGTCGCGAGTGGTAATCTGGAAAAAAATATTGTCGGTACCCTTCTTGGAGTGCAAATTTCTCTAATTTAGCGTCATGGTCACTAGTAGAGATACATCTCCCAGGAATTAAAATGTTTCTTGAGTCGTTTTGGGATATGGGCTGTTGGATTATGTGAATAAGGATCTCCGTGACGCGTTACTTCTTTCTTGTAACGTCTCCCACTTTAGTTCGTTGAACATTTATGTGACACTTCCACGCTGACTAAACAATTCTATGACGAATCGTGCACCTCTTTTCTTGACCTTTTCTATCTCTTCTGTTAATCCGCGTTGGTAAGGGCACGTGAGCGACGAACAGTAGTCAAGAATTGGCCGAATAATAGTTTTATAAGGGACCACTTTCTTGTGTGAGCCGCATTTACTCAAGATTTCCGCCATAAACCTGAATGTGAAACCTGCTTTCCTCCGTGGTTAAATTTATGTGGTCACTCCACCTTAAATCCTTTCGGAGAGAAGCTCCTGAATTCCAGTGATTGATCATTGAGCGTGTCGTCAAACAATGCCCGATTTGTTCTCCTGTTACACGTTTTACATAACAATTACTAAGGCGCGTTTTAAAGTAAGTACCGTTTTGAAATATAGCCGTTAGAGCTTTGCGATCTCCGTATAGTACTTGCTTGCAAAGTACTATTCAACTGTTGACTATCCATAAACGCTATTACGGCAGCTTTCGTTTGCAATAACATTGATTTATATATGTTTAAAATGGCCCAGACGATTGAAAACGCCGCCAATTGTGAAATGCGTGTTGTTATTCTTTTCTTAAATGCAAGAGACATGAAAGATGCCGAAATTCATCGGCGGAAGTACTGAAGTGTATAGAGAAAACTCGTGAACGTTGGAACGGTAAAAAATGGTGTAGAGCATTTAAGGATGCTCCACAAATGTGCACGATGAGAAACGAAGTGGGCGATCATCTGCCATTGCTAATGACCTAGTAAAGAAAGTCGACGAAAAAATTCTATAAAACACAAGCTATGCGATTTCATCATTATCTCATGCCTTTAGCCACATTCAAGAAGTTATGACAGAAATTTACTGTATCTGACCAGGTTCCATAAATGCTGACTGTGTTGCACCAAACCGGTCGTTTCACCAGTGCAGTGACATTCCTCCAGAGGTGCTGTGTTGCTGGGAATAAGTTTTCGAGCCAAATTGCCACTGGAGACGGAATATGAATTGCTCACATCACACCAGAGTCAGAACAGTCCTGGGACTGGAGGCATTCAGCATCCCCCAAGAAACTGATGCTCCAACAAACAATTTCAGCCTGAAAAATCATTTGCACTGCGTTTTGGGATAGACAGGGTAGTTTGTTTGTTGACTTCTTGCCTCGGGGCTACAAAATCAATGCAAACGGTTATTGTGAGATCTTTCCAAAACTGCGCCGTATAACTATAATAAAAAAAGCGTGGCACGCCCAGTAGTTGGATCGTTAAGCTCCTCAACAATGCCTGTCTCTATGTGGCTCATCGCCCTCATGGTTTCATCGCCGTCGTATTGTTGGGAACAATTTTATCATCCTCCGTATGTACTTAAACTAGCACCTTGCGGGTCAGCGCTACCAGGAAGATGGTCAGCACAGGTCTGCTTTAAAATTCAGGTGATAGATTTCTATGAAGCTGGATTTCAGAAACTGGTCATCGATAGGATCAGTGCTTTACTATGGGTGAGAATTATGTTCAAAGGTAGGTTAAGGTTTAGGCTTTCACGTTCAAATAAAATTTTTGTAATTATTTTTGTTTTTTTTTTATTTTAAAACGGTACTTGATTTAAAAACGCACCTCCTATATCATGAACAGTAGTGGCCCTATCACACTACCCTGTAGTACATCAGATGCTACCTTCAGTTCTGACAATGCCTTTCTATTAAGAACGGCATGCTGATTTCTGTTCGTAAGGAAGTCTGCAGCAGAATCATAAATGTGTTCGGATATATTTAATTTACTCGAGGACGTTGCAGAACCATATTGAAGGCTTTCTAATAATGAAGAAACACGGAATTAGACTGAAATTTCGTAGCTACCGCTTTGTGGAACTCACGAATAAACAGAATAAATTGAGTTTCGCACGATCAGTGCTTGCGGAAACCATGTTGATCCTACTGTACAGAGGAGTGGTTTAGTCTTCGTAGAAGCGATCATACGCGAGCACAGTATGTGCCTCATACTTCTATGAGGAACTGACGTCAGAAGATCGATTTATAGTTCCTCGCATCTGTGCTGTGGTGTTTCTTATAGACGAGAATTATCAGCGCTTGTTTCCAGTCATAAGGTACATTATTTTAGGCTTCTTTGGAGAACTCAGGAGCGAAATTATCAAGTTTATCAAAAGAAGGATATCATAAACCGTTGGGAAGTGAAACGGAGATTTCAACTTCAATAAGACTTGGGATCAGGGTTTTTTTTATCAGTCTTCTGACTGATTTTATGCAGCCTCTCCTGTTCCAACCTCTTCATATCAGCGTTGCACTCGCACACAACGCCCTGGGTTATTTGTTGAATGTATTCTAATCCTTGTCTTCGCCTACAGTGTTTGCCCTCTACAGCCCCCTCAAGTCTTATTTCCTCTCCTTTCCTCTTTTCAATGTTTCCACATATTGCTCTCCTCGCTGCTTGTGCAGAGAGCCTCCTGATATCTTGTTAGTCCACCTGATTCTAAACATCCTTCTACAGCACTCTATCTCATACGCTTCGATTCTCTTCCTTTCCGCCGGCCGCTGCGGCCAAGCGGTTCTAGGCGCTTCGGTCCGGAACCGCCCTGCTGCTACGGTCGCAGGTTCGAATCCTGCCTCGCCCATAGATGTGTGTGATGTCCTTAGGTTAGTTACGTTTAAGTAGTTGTAAGTCTAGGGGACTGATGACCTCAGATGTCAAGTCCCATAGTGCTCAGAGCCATTTGAACCATTTTTTCTTCCTTTCCGGTTTTCTTCCAGTCCATTATTCACTTCCATAAAACGCTGGGCTCCAAACGCACTATGATGCTCAAAAGCATCCGAACGACTTGAACTGAGTTTCGCCATTTGCATACAGCCCACGTATCGTAACTGCCTTGTAGGTTCTCTAATCTCGTCTCGGTACAGTCGCTTGACTATAGAAAATGGTTACCACAAGTGACCACTAGAAAACGCTGCTCTGTATGACAATTACCTCCAGTTGTAAATTATACAAATATCAAAGAACACCTAAGACTGTCCTTAACGATTTTAAACTAACAATTTATTATAATAATTGACATTTCTAAACTATTACTAGTCTCATTAGTATCTGACACAAATAATGCCGCCAGCCGGCCAGAGTGGCCGAGCGGTTCTAGGCGCTACAGTCTGGAACCGCGCGACCGCTACAGCCGCAGGTTCGAATCCTGCCTCGGGCATGGATGTGTGTGATGTCCTTAGGTTAGTTAGGTTTAAGTAGTTCTAAGTTCTAGGGGACTGATGACCTTAGAAGTTAAGTCCCATAGTGCTCAGAGCCATTTGAACCATTCGAACAAATAATGCCCGCAACTATAACACATCAATTATTCCGAAATCCTTACTCAAAAGTATATTTTGTTGCGAATAAGAGATTTTCACGAATATCTGAATTCCCAAATCCCTATGATTGTCCTAAGTATTCTTGCCCTCTAAAAGGTTTTCCAGGCACATATTATCAGTCGTTCACTAAGCGAATGCTTTTGCATAAACTGAAAAATGAACGAAGTAGTCAAAAAAATCACCTTCACTACCAACAACGTATTCACTAGTAATTTCACTATCTTCATGATGGCACGTTGGTCAACATGTAGTTCGAAAACCACGCATCGCACTTGTTATCCAACAAAAAGTGACATTAAAAATGAATTATTAATGAGAAGGTGACTGTGCATATGTTTGAACTTAAAATGGCATAACGAATTGCTTTATTCCGGATATGGGCTGAGACCCAATGCTCACTAAGCAAAATTTCGTGCCTAACCGACATTCGACCACAGAACGTAACGTCATTGCTGACTAGTTTTAAAGAGACGTGATATAATACATTTTTTTGCCAGTATTAGTTAGTAAAGCTGAACATTAAATTATATGATGAAAATTTTTGTAGTGGATCGGACAATACCCAGAAACTGTTGTCCCTGTTAACTAACCACCAAAGATGTTAAATACGGTTTCATTCCCAAGTAACGGACTTGAAATGACATAATCTATGTGTTGGATGGAGATTAGAACCAAACACCTAACCCTATTCTTATGTAAGTGCAGTCAAATTCCAGATACCGAATTTTCTCAGCATTAGCGAGGTATTTGGAGCTGGAGTTTTGACATCTGTGCGATGGGACGTTAACGTCATCGTATCTTCAGCCATTGTTTTGAGACGCCACCACTCATTCAAAGTACTGGTCAGTAAAATTTACAGTAGTGGAAAATATTTGCAATGAACTGGTAGCTCGTTCAAGTAACTAATGGTCAGTAAAATACAGAACAGCGTAACCAATTGCAATAAACTGATTATTAACTTGTCGTAATAAATAGAACCTGAACAGTGACTCTTATTCCACTAGACAGCAGACGATACCATTTGTTTTCGGAATATCTAGATATTTCACATTATTATCTGACGTTATCGTTGTTGTAGGAGGTGATCTTTGAATAGTGTTGTAGACTTCTTTATCAGATCTTTTTATTTGCCAACATCGCCAGGAAGGATACCACGATTATGAGTTTCTGCCTGTCAAATTGTCATCTTCAGATCATATAATAGAAAGCGGTGTCTACGGCGACTACTGACGCAAGACACTTTGTCACAATCATGTTTACAACTTCAAAGTCAAAAACTGAAGTTTTGAATTTTCGAGTTTATAACTGTAAATATGGTTGTGACAAAGCGTCATATTTGAGCAGTCGATGTAGACACTGCTTTCTATTAAGTAATGTGAAGATTTAACATACTTACCACAAAAATGAATCTGTAGTAATTTTAATCGCATTTACAGCACAAGAATTGAGACTTACGTTATCTAAGTCAGATTACTCAATTTGATGCTATCTTTAAGATACAGCCTTGGAAGTTCACCTTTTGTGGTATTTTGCAAACAACTGTAATGGACTTATACCCAGTGTGAGCAATATTTAATTGTGTCATTCATTATGCAAAATTATTATTTATAACATAAAGGGCGTAAATAAATAACCATTTATGTGAAAAACCATACTCGTGAGGTAAAGGTTGTCTCTATTCAGGTCTTGTTGAATAGTACAATTTACAGCACAGTACTTATCTTAATTTAAACTGAACAACAACTAAGATCTATCTGTATATACTAAAGTGTTGGAAGTTTGGAACAATAACGGGAAGCACCTGGATAGTCTCCTGACACTACAGGGACCACATACACACCACGAATTCGTCAACGCTCGCGACCTCGACCACAAACTTGCAGAGTAAGTCTCCAAAAGAGACCAAGGGGCTGTGAGGACATTAGATGGAATGTGTATTTATCGTTCTAATTTTTCTCTATTAGTGCGAGCCCAGTTCTTTAATTTAAAATGATGTGACCAATAATATCTGCAGACTTTTTTTACTCGTTTTGGACATTTGTAACACTTTAGGGGTTGAGATCAAACAATTTTCTTCATCCGCCAGTGACAAGCCTTCATTACAACATCTCTTCACCAAAGCTAAAACGGGGAAATATATTCACATAACAGAACATTAATTTGCGTTCAGAATCGTAATTTACGAGAAATCCACAGTCTAAATGCGGAGAGGAGTAGTGGGGTTGCACGGTAATGTTATAACCTGTCACTCTTATCACCTCCACAACGAAGTTGCAATCTGCTGTGGAAGATATTAAATCGTCTACAGAAAGGTGTAAGCATTCGACATTCTGCTGTGATGAACAAGCTTGAGGACCGGTTGCGACATAAAGTCTCGCAGGAACACTGCAACAAGCAAGTATTTACTAAAAATTACCTTATCACCACGTTATTCGCTACGCCTTTCGGGTATAGTCCCCATCAGAACGTCATGTAAAAGGATTTAATACACAGTGCCGTGCCACACGATTTCAGTCTTAACATTGGTGCTCAATTAAGATTGAAATGACGTGACATGAATCTATGATTTGTGATTAAAACATGTTTAGATCGTTTTATACGAGGGACATTCAATAATTAAAGAGACACACTGGTGTAGGAAAAAAAAACGTTGCTTCTTTTTGCGGTGTGAGACTTTTATTGCTTCTCTACATTAACTCCACCAATATTAATACACTGCCGGCCGAAGTGGCCGTGCGGTTCTAGGCGCTGCAGTCTGGAACCGCGAGACCGCTACGGTCGCAGGTTCGAATCATGCCTCGGGCATGGATGTGTGTGATGTCCTTAGGTTAGTTAGGTTTAGCTAGTTCTAAGTTCTAGGGGACTAATGACCTCAGAAGTTGAGTCCCATAGTGCTCACAGCCATTTGAACCATTTTTATTAATACACTTCTCCCAACTGTGAACTTTTTTCTTAATACCTGATGCAAGGAAGTCTTTTTCTTGTTTGAGCCACTTTCCCACAAGGCATTGTTCCATGCTTTGTCTTTTGGAATCTGGTTGAAAATGGTGAATCGAAGTTTCATCACACGCTAAAATCTTGTTTAGAAACGGGTTACATTCCCTTCCATAGCGTTCTTTTAAATCTGTACACTTCGAGTCTTGATTCCGTGTATTGTTGCGTTAACTCTTTCGGGGCCCGTCTTGCACTTCTTTTGCTGTATTTGAGCTTGTTGCTGATAACGTTATGAGCTATGCCAACACCTACTGGAATTTTTTTGAAAAAAGATGGATCACTGAACGTTGTTCAACTAATGTGAAAAGTTTAAGCGTCAGGGCCATCGTTAAATGCAATATTGAACTATAAACAAAAGTTTTTATCCGTTAGCTGTTCTCAGTTCATTACAGTGATGAAAATCGGAAGCCATGAAAGTACACACTCCCTGCAAAATTTCTCTTTTCTACATTAATTTTTCTCTTTAATTCAAATGGTTCAAATGGCTCTGAGCACTATGGGACTTAACTTCTTTGGTCATCAGTCCCCTAGAACTTAGAACTACTTAAACCTAACTAACCGACGACATCACACACATCCATGACCGAGGCAGGATTCGAACCTGCGACCGTAGCGGTCGCGCGGTTCCAGACTGTAGCGCCTAGAACCGCTCGGCCACTTCGGCCGGCTCTCTTTAATTATTGGATGTCCCTCGTATATATAATCTTCTCTTTTTGGCTACTACCATCACAAAAAAAACGACGTATGAAGTCCTTTTAAATGATGATGTGATAACGGGCTACGGCCAAAACGTGTAAACAAACAATTTTTTAACTACAAGTAGATAGTTATCTTTAGCTACCGAGTAACGCAGTAAAAAAAGACGTTTTCAGTATTAACTACTATAACGTGAGACTGTCGTGTGTTGATGCCGTTCACACCTTGTTGAGGAGGTCAGAGTAACAATCTGATTGACAACGAACGCTGTTAATGAAACTCATTATTATAACATAATACAACTACAGGTTCTGGATTGTCTGTACACATTCTGACACCTTCTGGCCATCTACGCCGTCGCATTCGCATCCCCAGAGACTGCTGTGGGTCGCTGACTATAAATGCCATTCCAGGCTACTTACATGGTGACAGCTAACCTATCCTAAACTAACTACATGAAATAAAATCGTCATAACTTCTGAACGGCTTGCGTTAGGATGTTCAAACTGCATGGTTGGCCGTGGGGCACGATTGATTTGGTTTAGCGATGAAACCCACTTTCATTTGTATGGGTTCGTCAATAAGCAAAATTGGAGCATTTGGGGTCTGAGAATCCGCATTTCGCGATCGAGAAGTCTCTGCACCCTCAACGGATGACTGTGTGGTGTGCAGTCTCTAGTCACGGAATAATCGGTGGGATATTCCTTTATGGCACGGTGACTACCGAACGTTGCGTGAAGATTTTGGAAGATGGTTTCATCCTCGTCATCCAAAGGGACCCTGATTTCGAGAAGATGTGGTTCATGCTAGACGGAGCCCGACCCCATCGAAGCAGGAGAGTGTTTGATGTCCTGGAGGAGCACTTTGGTGATCCCATGCTGGCTCTCGGGTAACCAGAGACCAATGGCATGGGCCTCGTTTGGCCGCCATATCCTCCGGATCTGAACACAGTGACTCCTTTTTTTGGGACTATATTAAGGACGAGGTGTACAGAAATAACTCCAAACCATTCTAAGCTGAAAAGACCCATTCAGGAGCTTATCGACAGCATCGATGTTCCGACACTTCAGTAGCTCATGCTGAATTTCGCTATTCATCTGCGCCACATCATCGCCAATGACGCCGGGTACATCGAACGTGTCCTTACCTAAATACGAATACATGTAGTGACGTTTACATCTCGAATAAAGTGTGTGCACACCGTAATTTGTAACTCATTTGCGTTTCTTTCATATAGTTCAATAACTGTCACCCTGTATTTAATTCCTTTTTATTTAAGGACTTGCTGTCATTGACCCCTTCGTTGGAAAGAGCACTAATCATTTTCCTATTTAAACTTGATTTAGCGGTCGATTCTGGCAATTACTCCTCGATAGTTCTCATGAATATACTGGTAACCTACGGACTAAAACAGAAAGAAAATGATGAGAACTATGAAGATTAAGACCAACCTTTTCATTTCCCCTGCTCTTAATATATGTTGTTTCTGATGAGTTACAGAGATTCACTTACACCTTACGTATTTCAGGTATCTACCATTTTGTGTGATATTTCCGCTGCGTCTTTGAAGTGCAAGCTTTCCCCCTGAATTGCTAGCCTACTCAAGAAACTCGGTTGTGGAAGTGTATTCCTTACTGCTGCTGGGATGATTAAGACTAGACAACATTGTAGATTAAATCTGGCAGCCTTTCACCTATGGTGTATCATCTAACCATCAAATGTAAGTTTTTATCCCAGGAAGGTCATTCCAAGTAAAAATGACTACTAATTTCGGCTTCATTGCGAGTTATCTCTCTTAGCCATCACTAGGAGGGGGAGGGAGGAGAATATGTTGTAGAAGATCGCTAGGTCAGTGGAAACGTCCTCGCCACCTCCAGCTGAAATTCCGTTGGTTCAAGTTTCTAATCTCCTAGGCGACCAAAATTTTAACTTTTATGTGACAGAGCTGCAGGGGTTCGGCTTGTTGAATGTGGCAAATAATTCACGTTAAAATCATCCTACATGACAGGAGAAAGCTATTGTTCGACTTCGTTTCTTCGATAACATTCACCCCGTGCAGGCCACAGATGTTCGAGCTATTAAATCCAATCTCGACACCAACCTACGCACCAATCTCGATTTCCTGGTAAATATTGTCCGCAATAGTATATTACATACTCAGTGTTCCTCGAGTCATATGCTGCGAGAAAACTGGTTACAACGTTGGTGTTACTGCATGGTCTACATACAAATTCAGCTTGAGATATTGAATATATTGGTTCTGTTCTTTAGGGATTTTATCCCTTCTTGACGATTGGCTGGTTCAAATGGTTCAAATGGCTCTGAGCACTATGGGACTTAACAGCTGTGGTCATCAGTCCCCTAGAACTTAGAACTACTTAAACCTAACTAACCTAAGGACGTCACACACATCCATGCCCGAGGCAGGATTCGAACCTGCGACCGTAGCAGTCGCGCGGTTCCGGACTGCGCGCCTAGAACCGCGAGACCACCGCGGCCAGCCTTCTTGACGACATAGTGCTCTCAATCCGTTGTTTGCTCAGGGTTCCAAACTCCTCAAGTTCTCCACGTAATGTGCTTTCAGGCTTTAGCATGAGCACATCTAAGTGTTGACTGACATTTTATTTTTATTTATTTTTATTTTTGACGTCTCTTCATTCATTGTCAATAACGATATGTGACAGTTTCGACTCTCAGATAAACGGGGATCTTTTCATCACATCGTTTCAAGTTCAGACATACCACTCCTAGCAACTGGTCAGAAATAATTCGATAGTTGACGTGTCTTCGTGTGTAGTCAACAATGATATGTGAGGGGTTAGATTCCCAGTCATCACTGTACTCTTCGTCACATCAGTTCAAGTTCGAACATGCGCACATCTCGCTTCTGGTGAAAGAAACATATATTTAGTATCCATTCTTGGCTAGAAAAAGAGACCGACAGGGGCCGGGCTCAAATCTCCGGAAGGCAGGATTTTCTCATCACTCCTGCTCCAAACATCTTGCTACTACTGAGAAAATTCGGTATCTGGAATTTGACTGCACTTCCATAAGAATCACCATCCAACACATATATTACGTCATTTCAAGTTCGTTACTTGACAATGAAACCATATTTAACGTCTTTCGTGGTTAGGTAACAGGTACAACAGTTGCTGGGTAGTTGCCCGATACAGTACAAAAATTTTCATTATGTAATTTAATGTTCAGCTTTGCTAAATAATATTGGCAAAAAATGTATTATATCACAGCTCTTTCTGGTTGTCAGCAATGGTGATTAGTGTTGTGGTCGAGTCTCACAATATATGAACAACTTACGTTTTTAATGTCACTTTGCGTTACATAAAAAATACGATAGGTGGTTTTCGAACTACACGTAGATCAATGTGGCATCATGAAGACAATGAAATTACTAAGCTACATTGCTGATGGTGAGGTTCCGACAGAGTGGTTGACGCTGTAAATCATGTTTTTTTCTAAATGTTCTTTAATCTGTGTGAGCAAAAACACTCGCCAAGTGAACAAAAGTTAATAGATGATTGGAAAATCTTTTAGAGAACAAGAATTGAAGAACGTCTGATGTGATAGATAGAGTTGCGGTCTTTATTTGTGTCAGGTATTAATGAGAATGGTAACACTTTATAAATGTCTCTTCCTGCAATAAATTTGAGTTTACAAGCGTTAAGAACTGTCTCAGATATTCCTTGATATTTGTAGTATCGTGGTATTAATTAATGTCTGGAATTATCGCAATACTGAGCAACGTTTTTCAGTGGTTACTTGTGGTTACCATTTTGTACAGCCTAATGACTGTACCAAATCGAGGTGCATGGCAGCTGCTTTATGGGGGCTGCTTGCAAATCAGCCGAAACGCAATTCATGTCGTTCGGATACTTTTGAGCATGATAGTACATTCTCAGAAATTCTTTTCTCAAATGAAGGCAAATATTCCATACCGGTAGACTTCTTACGACCAGGAATGCTCTCTTTTTCTGTTCTAGTCTACTTTTTATGTCCTCTTTGCTTCTTCCATCGCATATTATTTGGCTTTCTAGGTAGAATTCATTTCGTCAACTTCGTTGTCTCCAACTCTGACATTAAGTTTATCGCTAATCTCGTTTCTGCTTCTTTTTATTGCTTTCTTCTTCCTTCGGTTTACTCTCGATGCACATTGTGTGCTCATTACAGTGTTTATTCTGTCAACAGGTCGTGCAGTTCTTCCTCGCTTTTACTAAGGATAGCAATATCATCGTCGAATCTTATCATTGATATCCTTTCACCTGTAATTTTAACTGAGGCACCAAGTGTAATAATATTTTGCCGGTTATCTTATTTACCAAAGGTAGACCACATAGTAGAAATGTACGCCAGAGTCTCGTATAAAACAAAAGTGCATCAAAGGCCGTAATGGCCATTTGAATTCACAGTCAGGGCGCACACTTTTCGGAACATCTGAAGAAGATTACAACGTCAGACAAAATATTGTGGGCAGAATAGACTCATCAACTCGACATCGAACGAATCCACAGCTTTCTTCGTATCTTGTTTGGTAAATACTTAACTACACACAGATTCGCAAAGTTGAAAGTGCAGGGTGATTGAGCAGGTCCTACAGATGGCGTTACATTTGGCCTTCATAAACCAAGCGAGATATTCCCATATTCTCTCACTCGCTACCCACAAACTATTAATCCAACAGATAAAATGGACAGAACCTTTTTGTAGGAAATTTAATGTAGTTAAATTTTGTTCTGAGATACGTTTTCGCTGGAGGCGACGGTTTGCGAGTTATTAAAAAATACGTATACAAGTGACTTTGAAACGCACCACTCCAACACTCACCCCACACCGGTCAGGGTTCCTGGTATGTTGTTAGTGGCACTTCCTCCTACCACTGTATAAAAATTTTCGACCACACGAACTATTGCCGATATTCGACATGTTTTAGGCTCTATTGTCTGGGCTATTACGCCAACAGCATAGTCGGAAATTTCGTTAATATTAATCTAAACGCGCTTGTGAGGATAATGAAAGAAAACCGACTTTTGTAAACGTTAAGCTGAAACTAATTACGTTGACAATGCCTGGTTCAATCACTTATAGAGGCGGGAAAGTACTTCCTTGTGCAAGCACAGTACTTCCGTAGCTACAAGGCCTGATGAATACAACGATGTAATTGTTTATTTAGTGCTGTTAAAATCCACAAAATTGTTGGGTAAAATTACATAAACGTCAGCTTCACAATTTGTAAGTGCTCGACTAAGCCGGTGGGCGCAATAAGGCTAGTCAATGAAGACCAATTAAGGTCGAACGTGGGAAATAATTCGTGCAGTCTCAAATTTCTGTACAATGGTAGTGCTGTGAAAAAAATACTAGAAATTGTGACCGGTGAGGACTGAGTATGTGGGTGGTGGTGCGTTTGGAGGTCACTTTTATACATTTATCTTGAATGACTCGAAAATTACGTTCTCTAGCGAAAACATATCCCAGTACTAACGTTGCGGGTTGCGTAAAACGACATTGGTAGGGGCCACTGAATTACCCTGTATATTCCTCAAACAACGACCAAATTTTAATTCAGAAACACGGATGTCAAATATCTTTTTACATAGTACATTCTCGTTGCTGGAACTATACGTTATTGCAAAACGGTAGGGACCAAACTTTCACGACACATTTCCCACTCATATGTCTTTTGGCGGAAGCTCGTGACCGGGCTACTGGGCCGGCTAGGTAGAGTAGAGCCTTTCTTAGTCGCAAGAGTTATAGCGGGAGAGGGAGGACCGAGCGAGGTGGTGTTGTGGTTAGCCCACTGGATTCGCATTCTGGAGGATGACCGTTCAAAACCTGCGTCCGGCCATTCAGATTTAGGTTTTCCTTGATTTCTCTAAATCACTCCAGGCAAATGCCTGATTGTTCATTTGAAAGGGTACGGCCGATTTCCTTCCCCATTCTTCACACAATCCGAGCTTGCGTTTCGTCTCTAATAACGTCGATGTCGACAGGTCGTTAAACACAATCTTCCTTTTTTCACGGGCGCATCATCACGGTCATCTTTTAACCCCGGAAAAAATCAGCAGTACTCATTTGATAGCAGGCTGAGTGCAACTGTAGCCGTTCTGGAGCGACTGGAACGAGTAAAATTTCCCGTCTCTATACGTGATTGAACCAGGCATTTCCAGGGCTGGAGTCTCGTGCTCTGCCCGCTAGAGCACAACGGCCACTTTCCTAACTTATAGCGTAAGAAAATTTGAAAAATGATGGTGGGTACGACATGCTTTATTTCTATATTAGAACACATTTTCTAAAGATTTTCGTAGTACATTGACTATGGGAAACACACAGGAACACGACAGAGCACATAAAATTCTTCCCCACATAAAGGGTTCAAAATGTCGTCCTTTGGAATTGGTATATGCACCAGTTCGCCGTTGCCTGGATGCCGATTGCGCTAATATATCCTCAGAGTCTTGCTGATGGTTTCGTGGTCTTCCACAATAATCCTGAAGGTGAGCGCAGACTGTTAGAGATCCGAGCCATTGTAGAACCCAGGTCGTGTCAGCTGAGTTGGTAGTAGGGCAGATGGAGTCACAGTTGGCAATATTTGCGACGGAATTTCTAGTTACAGCGTCTCTCTAAGGATTAGGGAATACCTCACGAAAACATCGGTCGAAATTGGGGGACTGGAGTTATTTTTAATTTATTTCTGGAACAATACGTTCCAAACAATAATTTGAAGGCATGTTGCGGTCTTGAGAACTCTTTAAGTATCTAAGAAAGTAAACGTGATGACTTGCTCGAAACGTGCAATGCACTTGAGTAACACAGAGGTTTTATACACAAGAGTTTTCAAATACTTCCACAAAGTTCCATGGATAATGTTTGCAGAACTTGGAGGCTAAAAACAAGCACGTTAAAATTAAAATAAGAAGCAGGTTCATCGAGCATGAAGTACATGTTCCGTCGCACCGATGAAATGCCTGGGAGTCTCTTTCTGGAGAATTCGGCCGCCTGGTGCAAATGTTTTTATTTGACACCACTTCGAAGACTTCCCGTCGATGATGATGAAATGATGATGAATACACACAAACCCAGTCCTGAGCGGAGAAAATCCCCGACCCAGAAGGGAATCGAACCCTGACCCCGTGACCGAGAATCAACAACGGTAACCACACGACCAAGAGCTGCTGACGGCACATCCATCAAGGCAAATCTTCAGGCGTGTCTGCACAAGTAATGGTGTGAGTTGTAGAACACTTCCTCTTATACTAAGAAATCCACTTTAACCAGACGTAACCAAATCTTGCAGTGCTCCAAGGATACGCCAATGCATCCAGGATTCAGTGCGACGGCGGGTTGACGTATGAATCAGTTCTGATGGATAGCACATGAACATTTCATGTAAGAAAGAGTTTACTGGTATGGTCTGTCCTGCGCGTTTCCCACGATTAATGTACTATGAACGGTTGTAGAAAATAAGTTTTAACGGGACACACAATCTCATAGCAGATTTTCTTCACACGCAACAAGCGGCTACACGGGTAGCAAGGGTTGTGTGGCGTGGGCTGGGCGGTTTTTTAGGTTAGATGGCCTTGAGCAAGTACAGATAGGGCAACAGCCTCAACGGGTGCGGGGCAAAGTCAGGACATGCGGGGACCAAGCAGCAATCGGTATTGTAATTGTCAACTGTCGAAGCTGCGTTGGTAAAGTACCAGAACTTCAAGCGCTGATAGAAAGCACCGAAGCTGAAATCGTTATAGGTACAGAAAGCTGGCTTAAGCCAGAGATAAATTCTGCCGAAATTTTTACAAAGGTACAGACGGTGTTTAGAAAGGATAGACTGCATGCAACCGGTGGTGGAGTGTTCGTCGCTGTTAGTAGTAGTTTATCTTGTAGTGAAGTAGAAGTGGATAGTTCCTGTGAATTATTATGGGTGGAGGCTACACTCAACAACCGAGCTAGGTTAATAATTGGCTCCTTTTACCGACCTCCCGACTCAGCAGCATTAGTGGCAGAACAACTGAGAGAAAATTTGGAATACATTTCACATAAATTTTCTCAGCATGTTATAGTCTTAGGTGGAGATTTCAATTTACCAGATATAGACTGGGACACTCAGATGTTTAGGACGGGTGGTAGGGACAGAGCATCGAGTGACATTATACTGAGTGCACTATCCGAAAATTACCTCGAGCAATTAAACAGAGAACCGATTCGTGGAGATAACATCTTGGACCTACTGATAACAAACAGACCCGAACTTTTCGACTCTGTATGTGCGGAACAGGGAATCAGTGATCCTAAGGCCGTTGCAGCATCCCTGAATATGGAAGTTAATAGGAATATAAAAAAAGGGAGGAAGGTTTATCTGTTTAGCTAGAGTAATAGAAGGCAGATTTCAGACTACCTAACAGATCAAAACGAAAATTTCTGTCCCGACACTGACAATGTTGAGTGTTTATGGAAAAAGTTCAAGGCAATCGTAAAATGCGTTTTAGACAGGTACGTGCCGAGTAAAACTGTGAGGGACGGGAAAAACCCACCGTGGTACAACAACAAAGTTAGGAAACTACTGCGAAAGCAAAGAGAGCTTCACTCCAAGTTTAAACGCAGCCAAAACCTCTCAGACAAACAGAAGCTAAACGATGTCAAAGTTAGCGTAAGGAGGGCTATGCGTGAAGCGTTCAGTGAATTCGAAAGTAAAATTCTATGTACCGACTTGACAGAAAATCCTAGAAAGTTCTGGTCTTACGTTAAATCAGTAAGTGGCTCGAAACAGCATATCCAGACACTCCGGGATGATGATGGCATTGAAACAGAGGATGACACGCGTAAAGCTGAAATACTAAACACCTTTTTCCAAAGCTGTTTCACAGAGGAAGACCGCACTGCAGTTCCTTCTCTAAATCCTCGCACAAACGAAAAAATGGCTGACATCGAAATAAGTGTCCAAGGAATAGAAAAGCAACTGGAATCACTCAATAGAGGAAAGTCCACTGGACCTGATGGGATACCAATTCGATTCTACACAGAGTACGCGAAAGAACTTGCCACCCTTCTAACAGCCGTGTACCGCAAGCCTCTAGAGGAACGGAGGGTTCCAAATGATTGGAAAAGAGCACAGGTAGTCCCAGTCTTCAAGAAGGGTCGTCGAGCAGATGCGCAAAACTATAGACCTATATCTCTGACGTCGATCTGTTGTAGAATTTTAGAACATGTTTTTTGCTCGAGTATCATGTCGTTTTTGGAAACCCAGAATCTACTACGTAGGAATCAACATGGATTCCGGAAACAGCGATCGTGTGAGACCCAACTCGCTTTATTTGTTCATGAGACCCAGAAAATATTAGATACAGGCTCCCAGGTAGATGCTATTTTTCTTGACTTCCGGAAGGCGTTCGATACAGTTCCGCACTGTCGCCTGATAAAGTACGAGCCTACGGAATATCTGACCAGCTGTGTGGCTGGATTGAAGAGTTTTTAGCAAACAGAACACAGCATGTTGTTATCAATGGAGAGACGTCTACAGACGTTAAAGTAACCTCTGGCGTGCCACAGGGGAGTGTTATGGGACCATTGCTTTTCACAATATATATAAATGACCTAGTAGATAGTGTCGGAAGTTCCATGCGGCTTTTCGCGAATGATGCTGTAGTATACAGAGAAGTTGCAGCATTAGAAAATTGTAGCGAAATGCAGGAAGATCTGCAGCGGATAGGCACTTGGTGCAGGGAGTGGCAACTGTCCCTTAACATAGACAAATGTAATGTATTGCGAATACATAGAAAGAAGGATCCTTTATTGTATGATTATATGATAGCGGAACAAACACTGGTAGCAGTTACTTCTGTAAAATATCTGGGAGTATGCGTGCGGAGCGATTTGAAGTGGAATGATCATATAAAATTAATTGTTGGTAAGGCGGGTACCAGGTTGAGGTTCATTGGGAGAGTGCTTGGAAAATGTGGTCCATCAACAAAGGAGGTGGCTTACAAAACACTCGTTCGACGTATACTTGAGTATTGCTCATCAGTGTGGGATCCGTACCAGATCGGTTTGACGGAGGAGATAGAGAAGATCCAAAGAAGAGCGGCGCGTTTCGTCACAGGGTTATTTGGTAACCGTGATAGCGTTACGGAGATGTTTAATAAACTCCAGTGGCAGACTCTGCAAGAGAGGCGCTCTGCATCGCGGTGTAGATTGCTCGCCAAGTTTCGAGAGGGTGCGTTTCTGGATGAGGTATCGAATATATTGCTTCCCCCTACTTATACCTCCCGAGGAGATCACGAATGTAAAATTAGAGAGATTAGAGCGCGCACGGGGGCTTTCAGACAGTCGTTCTTCCCGCGAACCATACGCGACTGGAACAGGAAAGGGAGGTAATGACAGTGGCACGTAATGTGCCCTCCGCCACACACCGTTGGGTGGCTTGCGGAGTATAAATGTAGATGCAGATGTAGGTGTGTGAGCTAAGTGTCCTAAAAGCTTGGAATAGCTTTTTATTACACCGTGTGCGTCTGACACAATATGACATTGAATGTTAGCTTTAAATGATTGAGGTTTTGTTCAATAAAGGAAATTATGGAAGTAGCGATAAGCCTAAACCAGTATAACCAACCGGAAATATGAGATCGTTCTCCTGATAGCAAATTCAGTGCTTTGCACTCGGCATTTCCACGTTTAAAAAATACGAAAACCGGACGCCGTCAACTATAGGAATCAAAATTTTTTTCTTGTACGATTTAATTGTCAACCATAAGGTAATTTACCATACCGGTATTTTATAAGGCATTCCGATGCGTCGAACCTCGGGAGAGGCGGGTCGTTAAACTATAGGGATCCTAAGACTCAATGCGTAGAAAAAAAGAAATTAAACAGATATGAGTCAAGGCTGAAGAATCTTTCGCCTTTCTTCATTACACCGAGCAAGGAGGCACAGTGGTTAGCACACTGGACTCGCATCCAGGAGGACGACGGCTCAAACCCGAGTCCGGCCGCCCAGATTCAGATTTTCCTATGTTTCCCTAACTCGCTCCACTTTGAAAGGGCACGACCGATTTCTTTCCGCATCCTTGACACAATCCGAGCCTGTGCCCCGTCTCCAATGACCTCGATGTCGACGAGATGTTAAACCTAATCTTCCTTCCTTTCTTCGTTAACAGTTATATGTTTTATCTACTTAAGTATTTCAGTGCTTTTCAATGTCAAGTCTTCAGGTACCTGGAGAAAATTCCTTCTCAGAAGGAGGGTAACTTATGTTAATACAAACATTTAGCTTTTTTACAGCAATATTTTCATACAGATGGACAATTAACTTTCTTCATAATCACTTTTTTTACATCTACATCTACATCTACGTGATTACTCTGCTATTCACAATTAAGTGTCTGGCAGAGGGTTCAATGCAGCACCTTCAAGCTGTCTCTCTACCGTTCCACTCTCGAACGGCGCGCGGGATAAACGAGAACTTAAATTTTTCTGTGCGAGCCCTGATTTCTCTTATTTTATCGTAATGATCATTTCTCCCTTTTTAGGCGGGTACCAACAGAATGTCTTCGCAACCGGAGGAGAAAACTGGTGATTGAAATTTCATGAGAAGATCCTGTCGCAACGAAAATTGCCTTTCTTTAATGATTGCCGCTGCAATTTACGTATCACGTCTGTGGCACTATCTCTCCTATTTCGCGATAATACAAAACGAGCTGCCCTTCTTTGAACTTTTTCAATGTCATCCGTCAGTCTCACCTGATACGGATCCCACACCGCACAGCAATACTCCAGAATAGGGCGGACAAGTGTAGTGTAAGCAGTCTCTTTAGTAGATCTGTTGCACCTTGTAAGTGTTTTGCCAATGAATCGCAGTCTTTGGTTTGCTCTACCCACAACATTATCTATGTGATCGTTCCAATTTAGGTTATTGTGTAACTGTAATCCCTAAGTATTTAGTTGAATTTACAGCGTTCAGATGTGTGTGACTTATCGCGTTATCGAAATTTAGCGGATTTTTTTCAGTACTCATGTGAATAACTTCACACTTTTCTTTATTCAGGGACAATTGCCACTTTTTGCAACACACAGATATCTTATCTAAATCATTTTGCAATTCGTTTTGATCATCTGATGACTTTACAAGAGGGTAAATGACAGCATCATCTGCAAATAATCTAAGAGGGCTACTTAGATTGTCTCCTATGTCGTTAATATACATCAGGAACAATAGAGGACCTATAACACTTCCTTGGGGAACGCCGGATATTACTTCTGTTTTACTCGATGACTGCCGGCTGGAGTGGCCGAGCGGTTCTAGGCGCTTCAGTCTGGAACCACGCGACCGCTACGGTCCCAGGTTCGAATCTTGCCTCGGGCATTGATGTGTGTGATGTCCTTAGGTTAGTTAGGTTTAAGTAGTTCTAAGTTCTAGGGGACTAATGACCTCAGAAGTTAAGTCCCATAGTGCTCAGAGCCATTTGAACCATTTTACTCGATGACTGCCGGCCGAAGTGGCCGAGCGGTTCTAGGCGCTACAGTTTGGAACCGCGCGATCGCTGCGGTCGCAGGTTCGAATCCTGCCTCGGGCATGGATGTGTGATGTCCTTAGGTTAGTTAGGTTTAAGTAGTTCTAAGTTCTAGGGGACTGATGACCACAGCAGTTAAGCCCATAGTGCTCAGAGCCATTTGAACCATTTTTTGAACTCTATGACTTTCCGTCTATTACTACGAACTGTGACCTTTCTTACAGGAAATCACGAATCTCAATTTTTTCAAATAAGTTCCTGTAGGTCTTGGAGGTAGGTTTCACCTCCTTCTCTAATAAGAGAAGCTGAAAGTTCGTATGTCAGTATATTTGTATCTTCATGAAGACACCTTTTGTTGAATAGTATCTCCACTATCGCAGTAGTAGAGTGTAGTGAAGAAGTTACAACAACACAATAGTATTTGTCTTCGGTTCACAGTCTCACTGACTTTTGTAAACGAAAAGGTTTTCGCTTTCGATGCACTGTTTATTTAATGACTTTTTTTAGTCATTTTCAAGTGGATAAAGTCCGAAATCACACCAGTTTACATGCTAGTAAATGCTGACAGGGGAGATCTAACTTTATATTCTTTTTACTTATTTTACTGATGTTGAAAACTACTGTGTTTTCAGCAGCATAAAGATTCCAAAATGATGTAAAAGTCGAAATTACAATTGGGAAAATTATAATAAATAGTGCAGTCCATGTCGAAACTGTTTTTGTTCAAAGAATTAAAACAATTTCAGCTATCTGGGAAAGATGAAGAGAGATCTTATCAGATTACACGCAACAACAGACAACTCGCAAGATGCACACCTACGTTTAGAAATGATATCCCTGCAATAGAATCCGCATTTTATTATCAACTACAAATCGTAAGTGGAACTATCCATCCTATTCCACTTAGTGGCATATATCAATTAATTTCAATTCTTTGCCACATAAAGACGGATACGAGTAAATTTCCTATGAAACAGCAGGAGCCCGCATCTCGTGGTCGTGCGGTAGCGTTCACGCTTCCCACAACCGGGTTCCCGGGTTCGATTCCCGGCGGGGTCAGGGATTTTCTCTGCCTCGTGATGGCTGGGTGTTATGTGGTGTCCTTAGGTTAGTTAGGTTTAAGTAGTTCTAAGTTCGAGGGACTGATGACCATAGATGTTAAGTCCCGTAGTGCTCAGAGCCATTTGAACCATTTTTTCTTTGAAACACCAGGAAATATTATTCTTAGAATATATTTCACAATTTTAGCGAGTATAGTGATTACCGAAAAAGATACAGAAAGATATCGCTGTTTGTCTTCTGAATAAATACTTAGTTTTTTCTTGGTTATTAAGCTATATTTGGCCAAATATAAAAATACTATTTAAGGAAATATCCAGATAGCGGATATTAAGTAACTAATCCAATTCTGATAGACTACTTTTCGTAAATTTCAAGGCACAAAGTTGTTCTGCCAAATATAGTATATAACAACGATGAAATGTTAGTAAATAAAACAATAAGCTTCAAATATAAATCTGCAAAAGCAAATATTATACTCGTTACTTTTCCTTATTTTCTGTGTGTTTGGCAAACACTTTGATCTGTTTACGTTTTTGTTGATCAAATATTTTGGTTCGAAGCGTTTCGGCTACATGCGCTCGATCTCAAACGCCTTAAAAACATACTTCAAGGTAACTGCCGACGCGACATATTTTTTGCTTTACTCTCAATATTTTTGCTACCTTCGCTCTTTGGGCACAGTTTTGACGCCTCCGATGGAAAGAAATTCAAACGCACTGTGATACAAAAGCATGTTTTACGTGTGCTATTTCATGAGGTTACATTTTTTCAGTTACAAATGAGAACCCTGCTCTGGATAAATCGAGTGCCACAAGCCACAAGCCGGCCGGTGTGGCCGTGCGGTTAAAGGCGCTTCAGTCTGGAACCGCGTGACCGCTACGGTCGCAGGCTCGAATCCTGCCTCGGGCATGGATGTGTGTGATGTCCTTAGGTTGGTTAGGTTTAATTAGTTCTAAGTTCTAGGCGACTGATGACCTCAGAAGTTAAGTCGCATAGTGCTCAGAGCCATTTGAACCATTTTTTGAACAAGCCACAAAAACATAGCATTTCAACTATAATTTACTTTCTGCTAATATATAATGAAATTAAATAAGCTAGTGTATATGTGCTTAGGACGTTCTACCAAAAAGACTGATGATTATTTTTTTAATAAAATTTTTGTGAAAAAAATGACGTTCTTTTTCAACCACTGTCATTCATTCCTTGCCCGAAAACAGTATGTTTTATGACAATATCGTTATTCTGTGGCTCACTCACATCTTCAGAATGCTCTATTTTAGTGCATGTGTAACATGACAGCAAAAATTTGTTTGCTTGGTGGACGCTGTTTCGAAAGTCGGCAAACATTGAATAACTGGAATAAGTCTGAAATTTGACTTATTCAGCTTTCATAAACAACGAAGTTCAGCGGATGAACAGTTTACCAAACAAAATTCTTTACTTGAAAGGACCTAGGATTTTACGGTGATGCAGTGCTAATCCAGACGTACTTACCTCAAATAAACAGAAGTATTTGCCGTCTAGAGAGACTCAATAGCTAAGATGCACTTGCGCCTGTTTGTATTTCTCAGGTGTTATATAGTCTTCCTTTCGTAGGAATTTGTGTGTATATAGAGCGGTTTCCTGCTGATTCTTAGGTTTTGGTTCTGATAGTACGTATGCCTATTCCAAGGTCTAATTCTTTTCCGTCTTTGTAATTTTTAGTCGCAGAGTACCTGTGGGCTAAATAAGTAGTTTCTTCATTTCATTTCATATAAATAATGAAAATATCCTCTGATACAATGACAAATTATACAGAACGTAGTTAGTATGAGTTATCGAGATGTACGAATCTCCGAAGGATTTAATAACGCGCGACGTGAACTGAGAACTGACGAAGCAAAATGACTCGTATTGTATCATTTTGTTAGTGAATTAGAATTTACTTCCCTATAAATTTACTTCCCTATATTTTAAGCTTTTTTTCACAGTTTACATTTTACGGTGGTACAGCTAAATATTTAGACATACAGGTGAGTTGTCAGGAGAGTATGGTCTAAAGTTTGTAAGCACGCGGGAACATTAGACACATTATAAATCCATATTGTGTCTACTGTATATATATTATATAGATCTGTACACAATGCAAAAATATCTTACGAAAGATGAAATTCTAAGGCGCACACAGGAACATTAGTATCTTCCTTACAGCAGGACTTTAATACACTGAACATAAGGTCAAAACAGTCTTCAGATATATCTGCGATCTCTGCTTGAATCACAGACTGCGCGTCAGAAAATGGAAATAGGATATTACATGATTTATCATATTAATGTACAACATCGTTCATGTACATCAAGATAATCAAGAGGTCTATGATTCAATTAGTGAAAGTCTAAGACCCAGCAGATTTGGAGAGAAGAATTTTGAAGCCAACTACCGACAATAAGTTTTCTTTTCTGCCAGGAAGAAAAGTCGAAGACAAATTAATTTGACATAATTAATTATTGAACATCAATTGCCGGCCGGTGTGGCCGAGCGGTTCTAGGCGCTTCAGTCTGGAACCGCATGACCGCTACGGTCGCAGGTTCGAATCCTGCCTCGGGCACGAATGTGTGTGATCTCCTTAGGTTAGTTAGGTTTAAGTAGTTCTAAGTTCTAGGGGACTGATGACCTCAGATGTTAAGTCCCATACTGCTCAGAGCCATTTGAACCATTTTTTTAATATCAATTACACGTTATCTAGGTGTAAATCTGGAAACGTCATTAATTATCGTTTTTTCTGTACTATACTCCTTCCACCATGAAAATATCATCTTTGAGACTCTGAAAACAGTAGACCATTACTTAATTGCCTCAATAATCAGAGTTCATAGCATAGAGTTAGTAAACAGAAAAATGTAACTCTTATGCAGATTACGAAGAATAGATCACCGTTAGGCACTCAAAATTCGGTCGAGAGGTGCATATTGACTTGAACGGAACACTTTTTGTACTAATACTGCCTCGTTCAGTTTCTCTCGCTTTTTTTATATATAATCATACTAACTACACGCTGAAACGTCTCAAAATGGAACACTAACAAACGGAGTTAGAATTATCATTTAATATGATGTCAACCCTTCCACCTTCCAATAGGTACAAAATAATGTCCCACGTAGTGAGTAAATAAATACAGTTTCTTGCAAAGTTTGATCATAATTATTGTTCTCAGAGATAAGTGTTACTTCACGCTTTGCGTGTAGCCAGTACAACAAAGGATAGTTTCAACTTCTGTAGTTCACTCTCTGCATACAACAACGAGTAATAATATTTCTGTAAACAAACATAGTATTTAAAACGTACTCGTTCAGGTTAGGCCTGCTCTGACTGTCTGAAGCAATTGTTTGGAAAGAGACAGATAGAGCAACCTCTCATATCTTATGACCACAGTTTCGCACAAGGCATTCCAAGACTTCAAACATTGACTCAGGAGTATACATTTGACACAAGACATTATTTAGATTTTGCCTTTCCCATTGTAATTGCGGTATTTTCATTTAAAAAAATTAATTAAATAAATGTGTGCTGCGAATATAGCCTAACGTCTCGGTATATTTAAGTCATTTTGGATAGCATTGAACTATTTTGTTATCAGCTATAGATTAGTTAAATTTTTTCGTAATTTTTAAGCGTTACCCGAAGGCGCCACAGTAGTGTTAACACAGGCAACTGCTATAGTGAAACTCGTAAAATGTCTGTTCCAGAATATCAGGAAGTACACCTAGAAACGTGTCTCAATAAACTAATACGACTTTATGTTAAGCGTTTGACATATCTTCTATGTTTTAGCAAGTATGCGCCGGTATTAAGCGTAAGAGTGAACTCTGCTGGTTGGGAAATATTATGAATGCCTTGGGAATTCTTGCAAGAGCATGTGTTCTGCTACAATGACGTTTGTATTGAGAACCGGAAATATTTTTTATCTGATACATCCTTCTATAGGTGGTAGTTCTAAATAGTTATAGTGCTTTTGACGGCGTCGAAACTGCAAGTTCTTTTGCAGAAACTTTTACAACTAGTGGCGATACCTGCACAATAAATTGCATTCTTTACAAAGAAACGTTTCCTTTTTTCTTCTCTCACAGACTCGGTTATGTAACAAATTCTTTACTCGAAAACTGTCTTCAACGTTGTCAGTTCAGTATTGCAATACTCGTGTAGTCTTAAGTCATAACACAAGGCAAAATGAAGCTTACAGGTTTTTGCACATTCAGAAACACCATGTGACATTAGAATCAACAGGACGGACCATCATTTTTTCTCGTCTCTATTGTGAAATGTACTTTTACATTAAAATGTGCAAAATATTTTGTTCTAATCGCCTTAAGAATACAGATGGTGTCGGAAGGAAAAAATATACGTTAAGCAATTACAGTACAGGCTTTGCTGAAGGAAAAATTTTATCTACACATATATATTATTGTCATCAGTTTCCTCTATGCAGGCAATTGAATCTAATATTGCGCTAATGGGAAAGATGCAGTACACAATAAAATAAGAAATCTTTGTTTTGTGCGATTTATTGCCGATTTCACTTTCAAATTCACCTTCATAAGTACAAACTTCAACTTCGCTGCATTTTTTCACTGGTGTAACAGAAAGCGGCGAAGTTGACTGAACACAAGGGTCGAGATCGGCAACAAATCAAAATAAGCTACAACTTTATTTACTTCACTTGAGTGTTCCAATACCTGACTATTTCAGACAGCTGCGTCTCGAAAAAGCTTAAGTGTTTGCGTGATTTTTAGCCTTCGGGATGGTTCATAATATTACCTATCAGCGTACGTTCCTTTTCTGCTGAATATTCTGGAAAAATTATTTTCTGCAAAAGTTATAGAACGTGACAGTCACTATCCTTACACATAGAAGACGACAAATATATAAGTACAGTGTACAAACGTTATTTATCGTTTCGGAACTTTGTTGTAGTAGTCCTCTGTCCGAAGAGTGGTGCGATTCACGCTAACCTGTGCAGTTCTCTTCCTTTATGCATAACTACTGTAACCTATACGCAGTAGAACGTGTTTACTCTATAATATTTACCACCCCCCCCCCCCCCCAAACTCTCTTCTGTTACCAAACTGAATAGTCCTTGATGATGTCTGAGAACGTGTTCTGTCAACTGATCCCTTCTTTTAATCACGTTGTGCCATAAATTTCTTTCCTCCCCACTTATATTCAGCACCTCTCCATTACTTATCCGATCTGCCAGACTAATCTCCAACATCCTTCTGTAGCCCCACATTTCAAAAAATCCTATTGTTTTCTGAACTTTTTGTCACCCACATTGCACGTCTGGAGTGTACTAGGCTCCATATAAATACCATCAGGAAAGACATCCTAACACTTAAATTTATATTCGATATTAACAAATTTCTCTTTCTCAGAAACGCTTGTGGTGTTGTTGGCAGACTGTATTTTATAACCTCGCTTTGGAAGCTTATCTCGACAAAAACTGTACTCAGCCTGAATAACATTTTTTGCACCTTGCAGAGTGATGTAGCTTCCATTTGTGGTTGTTAAGCCTAACGTTAGCGGTGTTAGAGCGCAGAGCCGTGGACTCACCTGCGCGTGTAGCGGAGACGGAGACGCAACTAGCGGTAAGAGGCCACGCAGCCGGCGACGGCAGCCCGTCCGATACACGCCGGCGTGGCGCGCTCCCCATTGGCGGACGCCCGGCGTCGCTCACCCCCATTCGCCGCGTCCCTTTCATAAGATGGCGTCAATAGGCGGGGCCTGTTCGCTCACCGAAAAGCCACTCTGCCAATACGTTGCAGCCCTGTTACCCACATCGGCGCCCGATCGATATACCATTTTCTGTTGTCAACAGAACGACCCTATGCAGTTCCGTAACAAATTCACTTTTTAATTAACTATATTTTTTAATAATTATGTAAAATTCAGCCTCGATTGCAAAGTTATTTTTATTTTTAAATAAAAATAAAAAAATAAAAGTATCTTTTTAACCAAGACAGTCTCTTTATATAATTTTGAGAACCGGTTGTTACACCAATCAGCCTATCATGGAATGAAATAAGTTTTTTTCCAGTTTACGAATTTTAAAAAGAACTCTTCTGCTGTATGTATGTACGAGATATTACACATTTCTTTGGCATTTTAAATTAACTGTGATAGCAAAAAATGGTTCAAATGGCTCTGAGCACTATGGGACTTAACAGCTGTGGTCATCAGTCCCCTAGAACTTAGAACTACTTAAACCTAACTAACCTAAGGACATCACAGACATCCATGCCCGAGGCAGGATTCGAACCTGCGACCGTAGCAGTCACGCGGTAACTGTGATAGAAAACTGAGTCGAAAGTTAAGTAACGCCCCTACCCTTGCATTTTTCATAGTTTATGTACCATAGGAAATTGGATAATTTTTTTTTTTTTTTATTTCGTCCGTCTCAGGCGCACTGACAAAATTCTGCTGCAGTGGTTGCCTGTTTCAGACTGATACGCCAATTCTACAACCACACACCTTACTATTAACCGTGATTATTCATATAACATGGTGCAATATGGCCCAAACAGCTTCTGTAGCCGGCCGAGGTGGCCGAGCGGTTCTAGGCACTACAGTCTGGAACCGCGTGACCGCTACGGTCGCAGGTTCGAATCCGGCCTCGGGCATGCATGTGTGTGATGTCCTTAGGTTAGTTACGTTTAAGTAGTTCTAAGTTCTAGGGGATTGATGGCCTTAGAAGTTAAGTCCCGTAGTGCTCAGAGCCATTTGAACCACTTGAATCAACTTCTGTACAGCAAAGTATACTGTGGGCAACAAGTTCCCTCATTGACCTTGGCAACAGACACACAGACTAAGATGAATGGCGGTACTTATTGCCCATAATATACTTTGCTGTACTGAAGCTTATGGTGCCTTTTGGCACGATTAATAGCAATGTGTGTGATTTAAGAATGGGCATATCAGTCCGAAACCGGTATCCACTGCAGCATAATTTTATATCAGTGCAGGTGAGACGGACGAAATAAAAAATTATACAGTTTCCTCAGTACTGAAGCGTTGCGGACCTACCATAGCATGTCTCGAATAAGTAAGTACGGTAGGCCAATATGACATAAAATACGGTAAAGTAAAATGTTCGTCGGAGGCTTGTCTATCCTCTAATATAGGTTTCCTGAGAAAAGTGCCTTAAATATGGGAAAGCGCGTCAAATATGGCACGAACATAGACATCAGAAAGCATTTTCTTCTGTTAACTTTGACATATTGCTCAGAAAACGGCGACAGCAAAAATTTTCAGATAGGGCGCTGAAGTGGTCTGAGAACTGTTTGAAAAACATACGGTAACGTGTCAGCTGTGGGAATGTAAAGTTGTCCTGAAAGGACCTTTTCTCAGAAGTGGCACAGGGGGCAGTCCCGGGACCACTATCGTTTTTCTTGCGTGTCAAAGATATCTTGTCTATTCTTGGTGCTGCAAATAATCTATGCCTTTACCTAAGAGCCAGCCGCAAAGACATCAGTGGTAAGATTGGCCCAAAATCCGAAAATTAAAGTAAAGGGGAAAAAGTTCCAAGTAATTTTAATAACACAGTAGAAATTTGTGAGTTCTGGATTCTGCGAAGAGTTACCTCATGTTCTCCTCGGCTGTATTTCAATACCATACCAGAAAACAACAAAGAATTTGTGTACAACTTTGGATGAGCATCTACAGCGGGCAGAAAATACTGTTCTCGCGCGCAGTAAGACTCCCAATTGCTTCCACAGGGCTCGTTATATCGTACCTACGCTACTTTGATGTAATACAACACAACACGAGTAATGAGAGCACTAGATGGCTAGAAGTAACTATGAATGCTTGAGTGCTTCACATCTGCAACATCCGCGTGTCAGCGCTTGGCTCGCCCAATTAGGTCAGTTGCGGCCAGACAAGTTTACGAGACCGGAGCCGCTACTTCTCAAGCTAGTGGCTCCTCAGTTTGCCTCACAAGGGCTGAGTGCACCCCGCTTGCCAGTCCGAATGGTCACCCATCCCAGTGCTAGCCCAGCCCGACAGCGCTTAACTTCGATGATCGGACGGGAACCGGTGCTACCACTGCGGCAAGGCCGTTGACTAGTGATTAAGTACATGTCGTCTCACAATAATCGAAACACAAGGTCTCACTTACGTACTGTCTTACCTGCGCCCGTCCATAAATCAAAATTATTTGCAAAGTCCTTCTCTGTTGCTGCCATCTGCTACACTGCACTCCGCTCACAATTCAGTTGTTTTTAAGAATCAGCTGAAGCACGTACCACCGTCAATCTCGTAACGTTTCCCCCAAAATTAAAGTATGTTGTCAGATTTCTCCGCCAAAGAGTAAAGCAAATAGTCCGATCTTCTCCCAGTTATGCTGCTTTTTTTCCATTTCTCAATCAGTGATGTCACTTTCTTTTCCTCTATCTACACAAATTTGATTAATTCACGTTTCACTTTCTCTCCTCTTCTTCCCCTTCTGCCATGTCGATTGTTTCTGGCGCTCATTAAATCTGTCTGCTTATAATTCGACTTTATTGTACGTGCCATGAACGAATGTAAACTGTGTTTTTTTCTTCACTACAGTAACTTTTAATTGTTTTATTCTGTATTAGATGTCACTTATAAAAACTTATCATAAAGAACGTAATATAAATCACATAAAATTCCTGATTATATGTACAAAGAGTCTGATGGTCCTAATCTTGCCAGGTTAAATAAACCTATAAATAAACAATATAAATAAATTGTGACCTTCCAACCCAACCTAGACTCTTGGGTACTCTATAGATCAGTCTGTCACCCCAACCACGAGATTCCAGGAGGGTGGAGGAAGAGGGGGATTACGCAATGTTGAAATTATTATTTTTATTTTTTTAATGCCACCAAGATACTTTGTCTTACGATACCCAAATGACCCCTCCCTGTCAATATAAGCGATTTAGGAGACAATCCGAGCAGCAGTCTTAGGTTGTTTGACGATGATGCTGTCGTTTATCGACTAGTAAAGATATCAGAAGATGAATAGAAATTGCAAAACGATTTAGAAAAGGTACGTGTATGGTGCAAAAATTGGCAGTTGACCCTCAATAGTGGGAAGTGTGAGGTCATCCACGTGAGTGCTAAAAGGAATCAGTTAAACTTCGGTTACACGATAAATCATTCAAATCTAAAGGCCGCAAATTCAACTAAATACCTAAGAATTACAATTACGAACAACTTAAATTGGAAGGAACACATACAAAATTTTATGGGGAAGGCTAACCAAAGACTCCGTTTTATTGACATGACACTTAGAAAATGTAACATATCTGCTAAAGAGACTGCCTGCACATTGCCTGTCCGTCTTCTTTTAGAATACTGCTGCACGGTGTGGAATCCTTAACAGATAGGACTGACGGAGTACATCGAGAAAGTTCAAAGAAGGGCAGCACGTTTTGTATTATCTCGAAATAGGGGAGAGAGTGTCACTGAAATGATACAGGATTTCGTTGGACATAATTCTTAAAAAAGGCGCTTTTTGTTGCTGCAGAATCTTCTTACCAAATTTTAGTCACCAATTTTCTCTTCCTAATGCGGAAATATTTTGTTGACACCGACCTACAAAGGGAGAAACGATCATCATTATAAAAATGTAACAGACCTACTAAGGAGACTGCCTACACTACGCTTGACCGTCCTCTTTTAGAATACTTCTGCGCGGTGTGGGATCCTTACCAGGTAGGACTGACGGAGTAAATCGAAAAAGTTCAAAGAAAGCAACACGTTTAGTATTATCGCGAAATGTGGGAGACAGTGTCACTGAAATGATACAGGATTTGGGCTGGAAATCATAAAAGAAAGGCGTTTTTCGTTGCGACGGAATCTTCTCACGAAATTCCAATCACTAAATTTCTCCTCCGAATGCGAAAATATTTTGTTGACACCGACCTACATAGAGCGAAACGATCACCACGATAAAATAAGGGAAATCAGAGCTCGTAAGGAAAGATATAGGTGTTCATTCTTTCGGCGCGCTATACGAGATTGGAATAAAAGAGAATTGTGAAGGTGGTTCGATGAACCCTCTACCAGGCACTTAAATTTGGTTTCCAGAGTATCCATGTAGATGTAGATGTAGATGAAATCAGAGCTAGCACGGAAAGATACAGGTGTTCGTTTTTTCCGCGCCCTTCACGAGTTTGGAATAATAAAGAATTGTTGTGAAGGTGGTTCGACGAACCCTCTGCCAAGCCCTTAAATGTGATTTGCAGAGTATCAATGTAGATTTAGATGTAGATGTTACCTTTCTGACTTGGACGCCAATTAATCTAATGGAAAGATGCTTGTACCTCTCCTGGTAATATAATCACTTGATCACACTAGCTTCAGTTACCTAATCTTGACTGAATTTCAATATGTACTTGCGTTTACTTAAAGACTGAATTCGTAACTGTTGTGCAGATCTTTTTCTTCATATTTACTTACACGAAAAAAACTTTTTGAGGTACGTAAACAGTTATCTGATTTCAAATTCAGCAGAACTTAGCGAGAGCTACATTACATCTCTTTGTAAAGAGATACGTATTACAAATACATGTCCCTTTTTACATAGCTGTACCACATACAATTATTTTATTCTTTGTGCTACTCAAGCAAGTTAGATGAAACTAACAATGAAATGCTTCCCATCCATGGATCTGGTTGTGCTGCCATACAAAACTGAATAGTTATTATTATTAGCACTTCATAGATTGCAAACTAAAAGACTAAACTAAAATGTATAGCGCTCCCAGAAACACATTATAAAGCTCCTACGTAGCCATCTCCGCTACGTTGAAAATCATACTACAGAGTTCATGCATTCTCAAGAGCTAGTGGAACAAAATTTCTATGCGCAGTTTTTGACCTCAAGTTTTGTAACGAAACTGTGCGCAGAGGACAGAAGAACTAAACAAAATTATTCTTCTGAGCTCTTTGGTTCAGCCTACCATTCCGCAGAAATATTTCAAAAGCCAGGGAAGTTTGGCCTACGCACTCTAGAGGGAAGAGTGTACTCAGCTTGTATAACAATTTTTTACTTGTTTTTCTTAACGACTTGCAGAAAAGTAGAACTGTCTCAAGATAATTTGGAGGTAAAAAAATCTGGCTTAAAATTCCACCATGCAGCTTCTCATACAATCATAAATTTACCTTACGATTATCCCTTCTATTGTTGACATGCAAGGAATATACTAGGAACCTGAAATTTACGCCGGCCGGAGTGGCCGAGCGGTTCTAGGCACTACAGTCTGGAGCCGCGCGACCGCTACGGTCGCAGTTTCGAATCCTGCCTCGGGCATGGATGTGTGTGATGTCCTTAGGTTAGTTAGGTTCCAGTAGTTCTAAGTTCTAGGGGACTGATGACCTCAGCAGTTAAGTCTCATAGTGCTCAGAGCCATTTGAACCATTTGAACCTGAAATTTACGCTAATATTCCTTGTGGGTCCTTTTTTATGATACTGTTAATATGGAAAAGGTGATTTATGTGCAAGCTACTTTCGCAGTAAGTGCATCAATTCTACAGCGACAAAACCCATGAGAAGTTTCTAATAAGAATCTCTGTAAAACGTCCGTCAGAGACTATGGTACTAGAGACGTTGCTAGAGGCATTTCGTGCGTATCTTTATCACTGATGTATAGATATAACTCGACATATCGTTGAGTGTATTACTCTGCGTTTCTGTGTGACGTAGATATTAAATGAATCGTAAGATACATCTATATATTAGAAAATATACCAAGCTAGCAAGCTATAAACTCCCTTACATAAAATACATACATAAATATTCGCTCTAAATAATAAGAATAAATTCTCGAAACGCGTCGAACTATGCGTGAAACAACGTCACTTGCGCAGTATTTCGTTATTTGAATAAAAATAAGTACTGACCAATGCTTCAAAATATCGTTTCTGTAATGTAAACGTCAATTTAGAAAAGCCATTTTTCAGCGAAGAAATTACAGCCTTGTCGAAATAAAATGGAGACAGTAGATTATTACTATTTCCTGACTTGTATTAGTGAGAAAAATAACGAAATTATCAGTAGTATTTAGATGCCATCCAATGAAAGCCTCTGTAATAGGAATTTGACGGACTAAACGGTACTGTAATCCAAGTATGGTGCAATTATTAATATAAGGGCGATGGAATAAATTTTACGCGAACGAATTGTCAATGAATGCTTCCTGGCGTTCGCTATCTTGCGCCTAGCTATTCTGCAACCCGCTAGACATACCAGATGCACTGAAAATCTGTCCCAGAATGGGGATGGGACGGGCAGAATTCTATCAACAGGTCCATTCTTTACTGTCTTTGACGAGATAATAAGGCACTATCCATAGGTCGTCAGGTCATATATATGTTTTTTTGTTGGGCTACACACTGGTGGCTAAAAACAAACTCATTCATACAGCGGCCGGCCAAAGATGGAACTGCAAACATCAACTACATATTCACGACTTCTGTACTGATCGCCAAGTGGAACGTTCATACCCCCTCCGTCAGAACTAGACTTATAAAACTACCGTAGGTTTCTGTAAATTATAATAAGTAAGCGTAAACTACAGTAGTTTTCCTAGTAGCCTTGTCAATTAAAATCGTAACCGCCTGTTGCCTATACGTTAAGTGTGTTGCATACCTATTGGGCGTTGTCTAATTTCGTGTATGCGATCAGCGTCTCACTTGAAACCGCTAGAAGCCGGAAGCGGTGAACTGTCTGGAAACTGAATGAGGATATATAAAGGACTGCGTGACCTGCGGGACATTTTGTTCTACATAGTTATCCTCCTGCTTGTTTCTTAAAAATAAACAGTACTTATACCAAAATTGAAATTGTCAACGTTTAGTTCAGTTTTTATTCGAAAATTGCTCATTTGTAGCGTGAAACAGAGGGACGTTGTAATAAAAATAAAAAATACAGAGTTATCATACAGCACGAAAAAACGCAATTGCCTCAAAAATAGCTAAAATCTGAAAAAAAACCGCGAAACAAAAACATATCGACTCTCGCTCCAATGTTTCCTCGAGCTTATACAAAACATGTTTCTTTCATTGACGAATAACTTTCGTACATATGAATAATAACGAGAAACCCTTGCCTTTGATCACGATGAAGAACGTTCTATTGAGTACAAAATAACAACAATAAGTATATACGTTTTTTTATGTTTGTGAATGTAAAATGTACTTGCATCAAAATTAATTGCTTTGATTACATAAAAGTACAGAGCTACTCTATCAACAATTTTTTTTGCTTATAAAATGCAATTTATATTTTCTTAGGATATAAAATAAATAATGGTCTACCACTGAATGATGTGGAGTTCTAATAATGTAAAAAACAAACAAACAAAGAACAAAGAGTGAATTAAAGAACTTCCTGTTGGCCAACTCCTTCTACCCCATCGATGAATATCTTCACCAGGATTATAGCTCATAACTATGTCTGCATTAGAATTGTACAATATCCATGTATCTGAGTAAAAAAAAAAAAAAATCAGTCTTACCACATCCCAGAGACTCCTCTCCGGGGGATCCAAGGAAAACGATAAATGTAATGTGGTGTAAAGAGAAGTCGGCTCCCAATTTCTGTCTCACACACTCATTTACGTTTCTTTCTCTACCAATGCTACCAATACAATCGATAATTCCACTATTTACTACGTTATTTATGTATTGTACCAAAACCACCGAACCGTAGTTTTGGTAGAGCGCAGCTCTAGTGAAAACACGTCCGTCAGTTGTAGTCCTCATACAAGGTGTTTATTTCTTCAGACCTCTTGGATTGTACAATGTTTCATCGTATCTGATACATTAACTCTAGGTCCAGAACCTGAAAATATCATTTAGCATAACCTTAGCAATGCCAAGGCATTTTCCATCACGTTTAGGGTACACCACGGGCAGCGTACTTCATGAACACTAAAAAAATTTTTAAAAAGTTACAAATTTCGTCAACTGTCGTTGACACTTATTCATAATATAATTTTAAAGGTATATTGATGTATAAGAAGAGCCCTCAACATAAAATTATGAATATGGCATTTGTTGTGAAAAGTCACACTCACAAACGGTCAGCTCTCAACACCCCAGTAATACAGTAGGATGACATCATTTAACTATTTTTTTTCACTTTCTACTCCTGTGGACATAAGGTGACAGGCCTACGTAGAACCCGTGGCACGTTGAAATCGACACTTTGGATAATCTCCTTATGCCATCCTCATGTTCTAGATGGAAGTAGTTCTTATGACATTTGATTATTTGGCACTTTTGGTACCTGATGGTGAGACTACACAGGGTGAGTCGCGAACACGTAAAATTTCTTTTAGGTCTTGATGGTTCAACATATGGAAACTAGATTTTCGATAAATGATTGTACGCTGAGGACACGTAATTTTGTTGCATGCTAAGTACTCTTAATTCATGTAGCAAGTGAGGTTTTTAAAATAGAGTGATGTACTTTTTCAACGAAATTCGAACGCTCTTGAAAACACGAGCACAGTTATATAATGGTTGTTAACGTTTTTTCATTAAAATATCCAAGAGTCTTTCTAAAACAAGAAAGAATGGTGAGAGAAAATTGCTAATGCGGTGTAAACTCTGCCAAGTGGGACTGCCATGCCAGTTACTTATGTATTTTACTGATCTCTTGTTATGAATGTATTATTCTGTGTATTTAGAATTAGAAATTCATTTCTTTAATGGTGTAAATTATTTGCTGTTCATGTCTCCACCAACGCGCACAACAATATCTTCGTCAGTTATGCTGAACAATGGGTTAGTAACCCGAAACATAGGTTGCAAAAAAGTAGTGCCTCCGAATTTTCTAAATGCAAGCTGTTAAAGCTCTTGAAGTAAAATCAACGTTATTAACATTCTACATCTTTATTCTTCACGTCTGCATATTTCCAGTCCTCTACCGCTAGAGGGTTCCGAATTGTAGCATGTAACATGGCGTTGTGTGAACTAACTGTGTGAGTCAAATATTTACTATCAAAAACAGTCTTGATCACAATTTATTTATTATGGTGACCGCTTTCGACCACTACTGTGGTCGTCTCCAGACCAATGAGTAAGAAACTCCTGCTGCTGGAGAATCACTACTAGTAGTCTGGAGACGACCACAGTAGTGGTCGAATGCGGTCACCATAATAAATAAATTGTGATCAAGATTGTTTTTGATAGTAAATATTTGTAACACATTGATCACTGTCACTCCCATAATGTATTCAAAAGTAACTAACTATGTTGGTGTATGAGAAACGAGTTTCTAATTCGAAGAGCTCGTCCACTCATGAAGCATCCTCTCATTCAACATGGAAATGCCAGACCGCACACGAGCGCTGCGACATCTCTACCAACCCGACGTCTGTCACTCTCATGGGTTACTCTTCATACAGTCCCGACCTCGCCCCAACCGATTTTCGTCTGTTTCCAAAAGTTAAATGTATGAAATATACATCTGGACATATTCATTCAGCTGAAATTTATACGGAGGTATCTGTCATTTGCATGTACACCGTGGTCTCGAATTACCAGTACCGTTGTCAAATTTATATGCCAGTATTTGCATGCAACTGAGAGATAGCTCTCATACTTTCTTTGTTTTCCAGGGCATAAGTAAAAGCTCATTAACAGTTTTTTTTAGTAAGCCAATGATAGTTTTCAGACTAGTGACAGCTTTCAAATACTGCTGAGTTACATTTCCAGCATATAATGTAACACAATGGCAATTATCGTGGCTACAATACCCTTAAAAAATAAGTAGGACGAGTAAACCGCGTTATTATTACCTTATTCACAACATAGTAGGAGCAACAACAATTGATTAGTGTTCATGCGACACGGTATAAGTGTCAAATTGCATTTTTTCCTGGAAATGAAAAAAACATCTCAAATTTTATGTAATGTTTGTCTGCCATTAAAAATGGTTTTATTGGATCATAATTACTAATACTAATACTGAAAAGAAAAACTTTAAAAATAACAAATAAGGGAAAAAATGTTAAGTGCTTTAAAATTTGATTCGAATTCTCTTTTTTATTTCAATTGCTTCAGTAATATTGTTTCTGCAAAACATGTGGTATTTCTTATCCACGTAAGGAAGGACAGACAGACAATCTTTTCTCTTTTTCGGCACTCATTTCAGATGATGGGTTTAACTGAGGAACATCCTCCAGACGTATCACATTCTGCATTGTATAACCTTTCTTGAAGACTGAATAAGTAATCCATTCCTCAACTTCACTGAAGGTTTTCAAGACTAGAATTTTTTTGGAATTACGCACTTTAACTGAAGAGCCTTGGGTCAACTTCAGTTTTGGTTTCAGATGTGTTAGAGCACCCATATCGAAATTGTGTAAGAGGTCCATGATTAAGGAATTTGTTGCTAGCACACTCGAGCAGATGTAATTTCGATGGATTGCTCACGCGCTGCCTGCGATATGTAAGCTGTAAAAGAATCTCAGACCAGAGAGCAGTGTTGACTGCAGTGGGAACTGTGTGGCAGTTGTAGTAGTAGTAGCGATCAGTCGTGTGTATCGAGTTGGCTGGGCCGGTCGTGGGGGAGCGATGGCAGTGCCTGGGCGTTGTAGTATAAGGTAAAAGCAGCCTCGCGCATATATACTATTGTTATATCAAGTCCCATGTAAACGATTTTTAAAAATCTCTTAATAATATCTTTGTTATAAAAATTAACTTTTGACAATCATTCATATCAATTTAAAGAATTTACTAATTTCTCCAATCCATGGTCATCCCGATTATTGTAAAGAAAAATCGGTTGATTCTTTTTATACATGACAAATTGAAACGTCCCCTTTGAACAGTTATACATGACTGCCCTTAAACTGGCACACAATATTTTTAGCGCAACGCAATCTGACTTTCAATAATCCCTACAAAAGAGTGGCCCTGACTAACATTAACCTATACCTTTCACAAATCACTTACCTCACAAAAATCTTCGTTACTCGAACTACTGCAATACAGCGAGCGCCACTACTGCCAGCTAAATAAAAGGTTGAAACTACGGAAGGCACTAACTACTGATAGGCATAGTTAGCAAATGAAAGATTTTAATAGAGAACAAACAATGTATTTACCTTAATAGTGCTGAAAAATCGTAATATACATAGCAGTTCATGACATCCAGTCTAACAAATTTCAAAACTCTGCCATTTCTCTCCCCACATCCACCACTGCTGGCGGCTCACCTCCAACTGCGCAACGCTACCCGCTGTTCACATCCAGCTGCCCAACACTACAATGGCAGACAACAATGCAAACTAGCCACATACTGCACACAGCACAGCCAGTGATTTTCATACAGAGCGCTACGTAACGTTGCCAATAAGAAAACATAAACAGCCTACTTACAAAATCTATCGGCCAGCATTGCACTAGGCTGTGCCAGAAAAATTTCTTATAAGAGCAGATATATATGCGTTATCCGACGATCCTATTGAGGTAAGGAGTTTCAATTTATTCAGTATGATCTTTCAGGGCCATGACCCAGCACTGCTGACGTCCAAAATTTACCAGTTTAAATTCACATCAATTATTGAAAAGTTATAAGTGAGCCACAATTCTGTTGAGAGATTAGTCACATTTTTATTATTGGTAGGCTACAGAATTTATCTGTTGACAGGTTATGCTAAATGTGAATGCTATATAATTATTTTTTTATTGGGAGGTTAAGGTAAATGTCAATGCTATGCATAATTATATTTTATTGTGGAGAGGTTACACTTGGCGACCCTGCCAGGATCGTATTTTTTGTGAATTTCTGATAAGTAGTCAGTTATATATCTGCTTCTCTTTGCTTAATGTCAAATGTAGTTTGCATCTGGCGCAACGCATTTACTAATTTGTCATTCTTTCTTTCACAGATCATCGGCAATTTATTGCCCTTTGTTGTTGCTGTATTTGTTCAATTTTGCTGCATCTTTGTTTGATTTTGTGCGTACTTTGACTTGTGAAAATGCCGCGAAAAACTGCTAACAGTACATCGCGATGCGCAGTGAGTGAAAAAGAGGAGTTCAATAATTTGACAGATAATCCTCCAATTACAGATAATCAGTGCGTACCGACCACTAGTAATGATTTTAATCCTAATGATGAGCAAACAAATTCAATTATGTCCACACTTAATTTAACGACAATTGATGACGCGGCACGTTCCGTTACAACGAACGCTGCCCAGTTTGATACACCTGATTTGTAAAATTTACACAGTGAACAGACAAATGTTTCTAATGAAAATGAACAATGTAGTCAAAATACGTCAGATTTATTTGATTCCGATGTAGTGACCCACAGTACACATCCAATTACTAAACCTTTTCGTGAATCAGACAATGACCAAATGGTTACACAATATGCGACAAATGCAGATACACCATCACACAGCATAGAAAATAGAGTCGCAAATTTTGGCATGGATCAAGTTATGGCAGTATTGCTACAACTTAATGAAAATCTCAAACAGTCGAAGAAAGAACAAGACGACAATTTCAAACTACTTAATGAATCGAACAAACAACTTAATGTAAAACACGACAACCTTAATGAAAATCTCAAACAGTCGAATGAAAAACAAGACAACAATTTGAAACAGCTTAGTGAACAGATTACAGCCGTTGCCGTGCAATGTCATGATACTAAAGAACAATTACGTGAGGAAATTAAGGCTTGTGCTAGGAACAGTAGTGAAGAAATTAGATCTGTTGCACAAGAATTAAGTAATACGCATGCAGCCACATCAAAATTACTTAGAGATGAAATTAGTGCAGTTGCTAAACAATCTTCAGAAAACACAATAAAGTTACGCGACGAGTTTAAATTAATATCAGCAGAACTTTCACGCACACTGGATGCGAAAGTCGACAAGAAATTTGAACAACAAAACAGCCAAACTGACGAACGTTTTAATCACCACCTACAAAACAGTGAAACGCGTTACCGTAAATTTATACAGGAACAGAACAAAGTAAAGAAACAAGCCATGGAAACAATTACTGCTCAGAGACAGGAAGATAAGCGTAAATTGTTTACGAAAGCAAAAACATACGTAGACAACAACATTGCTACAGTATCAGACGAAATGAATACTATCAAACAGTTGAACACTGAACTGCATGATGAAATCTCCGCTCTTAAAACAAAAACAGACACACACACAGTAGACTTTCAGACAATGACCAGCAGACTTGAACAATTGGAACTAATACAGGATCCCGATGCCATTAAAGCAGACAATAAGAAATTGAACAAAACCACCCGTAAAATCCAAAAACAAATTAATGTTTGTGACACTAAAAATGACGATCAGGTAAAAGCACTGACTGAAAACATCGATGAATTGGCCAGTCGTATTGATGTTATCGAAAATAACAATGACACCAATTCAGACGATACGTCACCGATTTCGTTCAATCAAACACCCGAATTCCAAACCTTACAGCAGACAATCAGTGAGATAGGTTCGTCCAATAATACATTACATAGAAAAGTGTAATCTTTAAAGCAATAAGTGACAGAAATGAAAAATGTTTCAGCCGCTAACAAGTCGCAGCATATGCCACATTCTGAACATTTGTCACACTCACACAGCCAGTATAACTTAGTTAATTTACAGAGAGTACGTGACTTAGATTCCGAACAATCACAGACAAACAGATTATCATACAATCCGGAGCCTGCTCAGACATTCAGAGACGATAATTTTGATTACAAGCACTTTCTATCTGTTAGGAAATTTAAGGTATTTAAAAATGACAGAACACAGATTCACCCTTTGGATTGGATACAACAATTTAGCTTTGCCTTTCCGCCAACTTGGCCCGTAACGCACAAACTTGAATTTATTTGCAGGTTTTTGGAAGGCGAACCGGCAATTCGTATGAGACCGATCGCGAGACAATGCTACTCTGTAGAAGAATTTCAGAATGCTTTTCTGTCAGAGTATTGGTCGAAGACGACACAGCGCGGAATCTAGGATCAATTAATTAGCTTACCGAATTATGAGAACTCAAATTTTCCCATGTCACGCAATTTTTTGAACGCATGGTCCAACAAAACCAATACTTAAGTGAGCCATGCAGTGAATCAGCACTTATCCACTTATGTACTTCTAAATTACCACGATCGTTAAGAGAATCTCTTTTAACAGGACAGCAGAAAGAAAATATTTCGGCATTTACAGATCTGTTACTGCTTTTGGAGGCTCAGCAATCAGACTATTCCTTCATAAACAAAAATTTTTCACATCATAACCAAGGGCAACAAGCATACGGCAATTACGATCAGCCACGCTATTTTAATAGCAAAGGTGATAGACGGTCCAGGAATGACAACCACCAGAACTTTAATAACCGACAAAATTTTAATTGTCAGTATCTTCATAATTATTAGCAACAGCAAAGACAGTTTGGCAACAATAGAGGCTTTTCCCCACAACAGCAACAAAACCAGTCGGTTAGCATACCTAAGCAACAATATAATGTGCAAGGTCAACCAAGCTTTAATGTTTCGCCGCCTACAAGTATAGTGTCGGTTCCACCAAATAGTAACGCACCGCAACAAGGAAATCGGTACGTACAGAAAACACATCATTTCAATTCCTATCGCAACGCGCCGTATAGCAATAACTATCATGACAGATGTAAAAATAATGAGCACAATTTTCAGCGTAACAGTCGGTCTTACCAGCAGCAGAATCAGCCACAACAACAGATTATCATGAATGAGCCAGACAGCAGGTATCATCCCGAACCTAATACGTCAGGACGAAGTAACAGAACAGTACAAATAGTCGAAATGCCACAGCATCGTCCTGCAAATAACAGCACGTCAGATAGAATTTGACTAGATACAGTACAGGTTACATCCTCCAGCAACGTATGCAATACTTCTGATACACAGAATCTTGTTCACGAAAATGTTATTACTTTTGACGACATCCGAGGCACTCCTTTGCATGAAAAACCAATTAGTCAAAAAGCCATTTCCCACCCTGTAATTGAAGTAAAGATTGGAGCATCCACATTTTCAGCAGTAATCGCTTCTGGATCACCTATGTCAGTTATAAATTAAGAAACTTTCAACGAATATAACAAAGAGAATACTTATCCTACGTCACCATTAGGTAAAACTAAAGTAAAAGGAGCAGTATCTGGTAAAGGAGTAGATGTAAAATTACAAACACACTTATCATTTTGTATTGCAGGTCATAAGTTCCACTCAAATTTTTGGATTGTTCCCTTATTGACACCAGACGATATTTTAGGTACGAATTTTTTGGTGCAACATGACGCAATTATTGACTTTCAAAATTCCTATTTATTGTTAAAGGATGCAAATGTACAACTGGCATTAGAATTTCAGCATGCTTTATCTGCAGATGAACAGGCAATTAATCGGACAGATGTCATTTCTACATCTCGCAACACGGACTGTCATTCCACATTGCTCACAGTTACGTACGTACACAACTACAATACACTAGACGAAGCCTACTACGACGTTATGCAAATGATTTCTGAAACAGAGCAACGGAAATACAGATAACGATCGTATTCAGCTACGCAAAATTCTTTTACAGCAAGCACCAGTTTTTGACAACATCCCTGGTACTATGTCCAGTTTTATGTATGAATTTCACGTTAAACAGCGTGACACATTTAAAGCTAAACAATATCCTATTCTGTATATCCGTACACAAAATATTGTAGCAGACGCACTACCCCGTTCTCTCAGCAACTATCAGCAAGATATCGCAACCAACTTCTGCCAAGCAAATTCTAGCGTCAGGTATATTCAACAAGTTGCATTTGAAAATTTCATTTCGTCGTCATTACGAGTCATAGCACAAGAGCAGAACAAAGACAACGTGTGGAAAGAAATTAAACACCTTTGGAAAGATAGGAATAACGTTACCATTAGAAACCATTATACTGTACGCAAGAACATTCTGTTTCGCCGCTCTCACCCTGACAGCAACAACTGGTTATTATGTATTCCTGATGAACTTGTTAACAAATTAATTTGGTATACTCATTTAAGTAACGCACATTATGGAGCCCGAAAATGTTTTCTTATACTGAGACAGAACTGTTATTTTGCCAACACGGAGAAACGTATTCGACGAGTTTTAGCGTCATGTAAAATCTGCCAGATAGCTAAATCAGACACGACTTCACATATTGCTCCGTTACATCCCATTGTACCCGTTAAATTGAGACACATGGCCGCTGTAGACATTTTTGGTCCGATTCCCAGGTCTAATAGAGGTTTTTGTTACATCTTTGTCCCTGTTGAACTCACTTCGAAATTTCTTACCTTGACTCCGTTACTCAAAGCTACTGCTAAATCTATTTCTAATGCATTTGTAAAACATTTTTTATTTCATGTAGGTCATGTATTGAAAGTAATTTCCGACAATGGACCACAATTTCGATCTGCTATATGGACACGTATGTTACGAGCTAGAAACATTTCTCCGATCTATGTATCCAGGTATCACGCTTCTTCGAACCCTTCTGAACGACTAATGAAAGAAATTGGTAAACTATGTAGAATATAATGCCATAAGAAACATATTGATTGGGATACACAGATACTCTCCTTCCAGGATGTAATTAACTCCATACCAAATGAATCTACTATTCTATCTCCGACTGTTATATTGAAAAATGTTGAACCACCTAACAAAATTAAAGAATTAGTATCCTTTCCTACATCTCGTCGACTACGCCACCATGGAATAATTGACATTGCACTCAACAACATCAAATGTGCCGCAGAGCGCCGAAGAAGACAGCAAAAACAGGTTTGTACACGCCGTGACTTTCACATAGGACAGACGATATTAGTACGCACACACTGTTTATCCAACAGAGGAAACAGTAGATGCAGTAAATTTGAGCTTCTATACGCTGGTCCGTATAGAATTCGCAGCATTCCTCACCCCAATGTAGTACACCTCGAAACTTTGAGAACCAGAAAAGGCAAGGGCAATCACCATATTTCCAATACTAAACCCTTTATTGAATGAACATACTTTGTGATTTATCACACTGTAATGCCATTTCCAGATATGAACACTTACTGATGATGATTATATTTTTCTTGGCAAGTGCCCGACAAGGTGAGGTTAGCAGGTCGCTTCAGACTGTGCACATTTTCCATTCTTTTTATGTATATATGATGATTTTCCTATCAAAAGTAGAATTTTTCTCTGTATTCACTATGAAATCTTCAAGATGTAACAAACACCAGTGGACTTTAACATTTTTGCCTTATGATATCTCAATATCTTCGCTCTTCTACTTTTTTTGCTATTACATTATGATACTGTGCGTATATTTTTGCACATGCTTAGCCGTATCACTAGACACAAGTTTTCATTTAATGGGTATATGATTTAAATGCAAGATATTAATCCATATTCATCATTTTCAAAAAGCAATACCGTGTGAAAGAAATAAATTATACAACCACAATGGTTTACTATGAAATGGGAATTTCACCTTCGGAATGAACGAAAGAAAATGCAATAACTTATCATGAAGAGTAAATGGATCAGAATTAACAAGCATTAACAAGAATATACTATACACATCGTATGATAGCAGTCTTGACTAATTATTTTTCTTTCAGAATACTAGACGATTATTTCAGGCTGTCAGACAGAACCACACATGTTAATTTTAGTGATGAAATATGATAGAAGTAAGAAACTCTATACTATTAATAGTTGTATGAAGTAAATGGTAATATGAATAATGAAGTTTTTCTTTGCAGGTGATGATAATGATGAAGTTAAGGTAATATGAATAATGAAGTTTTTCTTTGCAGATGATGATAATGATGAAGTTTATATATTTACTATTAGTTAAGAGATGCTATGTAGTTGTATAAGTATTCGTTGCAGTTCCTTTTGGTAGTATGTCTTATGTCGCATAGTATAATGACTGAATGTTTTGGGAAAGACAGCTGGAGTACATACATATTAAGTACACGTTTCATTACCTGTTAATTCTTAGTTTACTACTTTTTAGCGTAATATACATTTTTTCTTTCAGGTCGATAATCCATTTTCTATTTTTTCCAGGAGAAGCTTTTCATGATATTAATATGCTATAAGCAGTTAGTTACTAAACCTGTTCTAATACTTGCATTTTTTTTACCCAGTTGTGTCTATCATTTATGAATGTGATCACATATACTCCACTTGTTTCATAACCTTGCCACAGCTGACTCATGACGAATGACATTATTAATCCTTATTTCCAGCAATAAGTCAAAAGCAAATATTTTCATTCCCCAGCAATTGACTATCGATCCCAATGCAATGCATTGCTAGCACAAAAAGTTTTTTATTACCAGTCCCAACTATTACCAGTATACAACTAAATAATGCTACCAGTTTAAGATATATTTCTAGTCCTAAATATAATGCAAATTTCTCTGGTGTATTGATTCCATTATGTCTATGTATTATTGGACTAAACACCTTGAGTAATAGTTACAATGTCTTACATTTTAAGTATGTCTTATGTCACTTACATTATATCATATATAGTCACTAGCAACTTGTTGCTGCATGCAATAACTCCTGTTTTGAATTATGACTTCTGAGTAATATTGAATGATGTTTTATAATTATGCATAAATCTATGCCAATAATTGCTGTAACGAGATGAATTATGAATAATGTTCTTTAATACTCCATACATACTATATAAATGTTTAGTAAATAGCCAATGAGTGCCAATAATTATTCAGATCGGTTGATACACTAGTGTAATTCTGAATGATGACTAGCATAATCATTAATGTGTCCTTCATCTTCTGACCTAATTACCACCAATTACTGCTATATCCGTATGTCCTGTCCATCCTCATGATCATGGAGCACTATACTTGGTTTTTGCACTAATTCTACATTGATGTAAGAGTATCGATTCTACAAGAATGTCGTGTTGACATATCAAGCTGTCTACCACTCTGACCGAAGGAGATGTCATTATGGTCCTACTGTTTGGTGTACCTAATGTACTACCAAAATGATAACATACAATATTAATACAACATTTCAGTGTCTTGGGTACACTGATAAATACTTCAGGTAAGACAACTTCAGATTGTCTCACTTGGTGTTGTGCTTCTGTAGAAATATATGGACTTTCAGTGCAGCTACGTGCAACCAACTGTGCCACAACCATGATGCTATCCTTCCCATTCCTTTCCTAGTTCTTGTAAAATGCTAAAGACCTTTACAGTGCGTGTGCACTTCATTTCATTTGTTAATATGATCAGTTCTCCTAAATATGCTAAAGACTTTTACAGTGTGTGTGCACTTTATTTCATTTCTTAATGTATTCAGTTCTTGTACAATGCTAAAGACTTTTACAGTACGTGTGCACTTTATTTCATTTCTTAATGTTTTCGGTTATTGTAAAAACTGCTAAAGACTTATACAGTGTGTGTGCAGTTCATTTCTTTTGTTAATGTGATCAGTTCATGTAAAAATGCTAAAGACTTATACAGTGCATGTGCACTTTGTCATTTGTTAATATATTTTGTACCCATTTCGTATACATTTAGTCATTTCGTAATATGTTCTGTACTCAGTGCGTGTGCACTCTATTTCATTTCTTAATATGTTCTGTACTTACATTATTTATCAATAATGTTATATATATATATATATATATATATATATATATATATATATTCTGTGACTGTAGACTTAGTAAACTAAATAGATTATAGAAAAATTAGTTGCTCATGGCAAGTCCAATTGACTCAACATCATTGCCAAATTCCCACCCCCTCTCCCCAGTGGAGGGTTATGTAAGAGGTCCATGATTAAGGAATTTGTTGCTAGCGCACTCGAGCAAATGTAATTTCGATGGATTGCTCACGCGCTGCCTGCGATATGTAAGCTATAAGAGAATCTCAGACCAGAGAGCAGTGTTGACTGCAGTAGGAACTGTGTGGCAGTTGTAGTAGTAGTAGCGATCAGTCGTGTGTATCAAGTTGGCTGGGCCGGTCGTGGGGGAGCGATGGCAGTGCCTGAGTGTTGTAGTATAAGGTAAAAGCAGCCTCGCGCATATATACTATTGTTATATCAAGTCCCATGTAAATGTTTTTAAAAAAATCTCTTAATAATATCTTTGTTATAAAAATTAACTTTTGACAATCATTCATATCAATTTAAAGAATTTACTAATTTCTCCAATCCATGGTCATCCCGATTATTGTAAAGAAAAATCGGTTGTTTCTTTTTATACATGACAAATCTATCGGCCAACATTGCACTGGGCTGTGCCAGAAAAATTTCTTATAGGAGCAGATATATATGCGTTATCCGGTGATCTTATTGAGGTAAGGAAGTTCAATTTATTCAGTATGATCCTTCAGGGCCATGACCCAGCACTGCTAACGTCCAGAATTTACCAGTTTAAATTCGCAGTCAATTATTGAAAGGTTATAAGTGAGCCACAATTCTATTGAGAGATTAGTCACATTTTTATTATTGGTAGGTTACGGAATTTATCTGTTGGCAGGTTATGCTAAATGTGAATGCTATATAATTATTTTTTTTATTGGGAAGTTACGGTAAATGTCAATGCTATACATAATTATATTTTATTGTGGGGAGGTTTCACATTCCTCAACTTCACTGAAGGTTTTCAAGACCAGAATTTTTTTGGAATTACACACTTTAACTGAAGAGCCTTGGGTCAACTTCAGTTTTGGTTTCAGATCTGTTAGAGCACCCATATCGAAATAGTCTTCACCTTACGTATTAATGAGTGTGAAGCACGCTTTCAGTATGGCTGACCTCACCATATTTTGAGTTTCTAAAGACCGTACATAGCTCTCGAACTGGAATTTTTGCTGATTTATTTATCCCCATTGTGATGTAGTGCAAGCCTTTCCAGGAACTCTCAAGTCTTTCCTAGCAGCCGATTTCTTCCTAACAGTATTATATACTGTATTTAGGTCTATCTTAATGCGATAAGCTAATAAATAACAAACTGAAACACGTAAATGTGTATGTTGGCGGGTAATGCACAGAGAACAGAATGTATAGGAGGCTTCTACCCTATGGCACTTATATCAGTCTCCACGAAAAGTGTAATGGAGATACTCCAGGAGCGATATTTGGATAAGCCTTTGAACTAAATGAGAATGCCCTGGTACTTGTACCGTTTCCTACAGTATTATCAGCAATACAGAAAACGATTTCAATGCAAAATCTGAAAATGAGATATCCTGGCACTTGTACCGTTTGCCACAATGAGTCGTCAGTTGTGATGAGAGCGAAACCGGGCCTCTGCTCTGCGTGGGCCGTGTGCTACCAAATGTGTCATCCGTTCGCACCTCATCAGTCCACACAAAGTCTGAATTTCTGGCATGATTTCCTTCACACTTTCCACACAGTTTTAACTTGTCAAAAATGTCCATCGCAACTTATTCTCCTCGAAAGTGTAAGAAAATGTTATCTCAAAGTGGGAAAGGTTCACCAAATAGTAGCCAAATAATGTCTATGACGAGATTCCTCAACTATTGAAAACTGGTAGTTTATTTTAATCGCATTTGCAGTTTAATATAGCTGGATACCGGTTTCGACCGTTATCGGTCATCTTCAAATCTACGAAAAAAGAAAAGTGGCAAGTATATAGATAGAGCCTAGCTATCTCATATACGGAAGACATGGTCGGATATCAGTGTAACTTCGTACACTTACGCACACTATCAGTCTGTATGCAAGCAATTAAAGCTGTAATTCTCTGTTACAGGTCGAACGGCCACCAGTGGTACCTTAGTGTTCCTCGTGCTTAGTGCGGTTACCAGGCCTGGTGGGCTATAAGGGGTGTGGGCAGCGTCAGATGTTGAGTGATCACTGTGAAGGACACGGAGGTTCCCCGTATACAAGCACTGTCTGATAAGAAAAAAGTGAAGAACACAGAAGGGGAAGAGGAAACAAAATGACACTTCACGTTTTGAGAGGATACGTGATGTTATTTCAACGACTACAATATCGAGTCAGATTTGCGAAGAACTTGGCAGTAGGAGCCCTGTTATCAGTCTGAAGTTGCAACACGTCTGGCCTAGATGCGTGCACTGATTTGGTTGTGAATGATGTCGTAAGGCCGTTGTGTCCAGAGGCAAGCTGGCCGACAACTATAGTAACTAGTCCTTGATATCCTGGACACTGGCAGCGAAGCAGAGTTGACGTCCTAGCTGGTCCTATACGTGTCTATCTTGGAGAGATCTGGGGATCTTGTTGACCAAGGAAGTACCTTAACCTCACGCAGACTGTTCGTATCGACATGTATGATTTGAGGTCTAGCATGGTCCTGTTGATAAGTGGCACCACGATACTGTCACATGAGAAGTAGCACATGATGACGCAGCATTTACATGACGTACTTTTATACCATCAAAACTCCCTAAATCAATATCAGCCATGACCTGAAGTCGTAACCATTAGCTTCCCACAAAATGATACCAGGAGTAGCACAGCTGTGCCTCTCTAAAACATTTATTCATAGAATGGGATCTGTCCGCAGGTCGCCGACATACCCGCCGACGATGGCCACCCAGGGCAGTACAGAAGCACGATTCATTGCTGAACACTGTGCGACGCCATTCATCGACAGCCCATGTTTCCCTACCGCAGAACTACTCCAAACTTTTGGTGATGTGGTGTTAACGGCAGCCTACGAGTGGGAAGGTAATTTCCTAGTCAAATTACTGCCAGTCTCCAACCAAAAGTGTGGGATGACACAGAATGTTACAAGGAGTTCATAACTTGTTCTCGGATAGCAAGCGTAGATGTGAAGGGGTTAAATTTTATTGGTGCTTAATGCAGTGATCCTGCTTGTGGTGGTCCGACGTGGTGGACCGGCACCTTGATGAGGAGCATGCCTGCTCTGACGTTCCTATGCAGTGCAGTAGCGGGTCATTGTCATCCGAATGCTCCACAGTTCTTCACATTTCACGATTCGAGCAGTCGGCCAAATGGATAGCCACACTGAGGCCCCTTTTAAACTCCGTCAGTTGCTGATAATACTGTCTCCCACAAGAACACCGTATCTCCGTCCCCTCCACAATGATCACTCAACATTTGATTTTGTTCAAACCGCTTGTATACCCTACCTGGCCTGGTAACAGCACTAAATACGAACGATACTCTCGTGACCGTTCAACCTGTCACAGAAAGTTACAACTCTAATCATTTACATACCTGCCGATGATATCTACGAGTACGAAGTTAGGTTGACATCCAAGCCTGTATTCTGTGTGCGTCACTTACTTTGTGAAGCACTGTATACTGAGTGATCAGAAACAGTCTGAAGAGCTTGTAAGGCGTTGCATGGGGGGTTGCGCTGAGAAAGAACTGTTAAGGAAAAACTTCGATTGGAAGCGCCCTTTCCGAGTATTTAGCATTGACGTTAGCCTATCAGGTCACTGCACACACGAATTCGAGCACATGCACGCGCTAAAATGCGGTAATGCACAGACATATGTGCGTCCGTGAGTTACTAATTGTTCAAATGCTCATTACGAGTTAAAATTTACCTTTTTCGGAAGTAATAAAATTAAGCTAGGTGACCAAAAGCTACATTTTTTCGGTTTGAGGAAAGGAAACGAAAAACACGTTTGGCGGCACTGTCTCTGGCAGTTTGCGCGCCACGTCGCGCGTGGTTAACTTTAAAGCCAAATACCTCGCGACCGGCGCAACATAACGATTTTTTTTCTTAACATTTATTTCTCAGCTCAACATCCGCAGCAACAAGCTTGCAAACTTTTCAGACTGTTCCTGACTTATCTTGACTACCATAAATTACTTTTTGTCCAGAGGCAAAAGAAAAAATGTATCGAGTAAATGTTGATTAGCTACCAGGGGAACATTAACTAATATAATTGTCTTTCTTACATCTTTGTTCATTACGAAGATATGAACAGAAGCGAGTTTTTTTTTTCAAACAGAACCTTCTTATTTATTAATCTATTCCTCTCCTTAAGACTCGTTCAAAAACGTATCATAGGGTACCATTGACATAAACGTGATGTTATTAAAAACGTAACACAAAATTCACTGATCTCCTTTATCCGCTTGCTGTTCGAGAGTGGAATAATAGAGAATTATTGTGAAGGTGGTCCGATGAACCATCTGCCAGCCACTTGTGTGTGATTTTCAGAGTACCCATGTAGATGTAGATGTACTAGCAGACAGTGCATGTGCCCGGCTTATCGTAACTCGCCCACGTGTTGGAGTAGACAGTAAACAAATGGAAACACTATGTAGGAAGAACAAGTGGCCACCACTACCATTATAATGAGCATGGACACTTCCAAGCAATATCGAGGGCGCGTAGCATGGTTCGAGAAGTTAATAGCAGCGTCTGGGTGCTTAAAAAAGATTCTCAGTCGGCAATGAGTCGGGAAAAGAGAAACTGCTGGTTTAAGCCATTTTGGCAAATGACAGGCTATGATCAGGAGATGGATAGGAATGAATATCACCAATATGGTGAGCTACGTCTGTTAGAGACTTTCTACCGTTTTGTAAGTTCATCAAAGAACAAATTACGTATGTCACACGGAGCGACGGTATTGATAGTAGGTACAGGCGCCTGTTGGTGGCGCCGGAAGAGGTAGGGCGCTAGGGAACCTATACAGGAGATGCAATTCGAAAACTGATTCAGCAGAAATAAAAACGAGAAGTACACACGAGTCAGCAGACGAGCCGTACACGAGGTAATTTAGAATGTGTGATAACGATCAGTCCTCGATATGTCCATCGACAGAGCAGTTGCCTGCGAAAGGCAAAGCTTTCGCGTTCGAGGGCGTGTCCGGCAATATCTTGACGCTTTGTAGCATGTAAGTGCAATGGTTCCCATTAGAGCTGGTAGAATAAAAGAAACGCATAGTCCGAAAAAGGAAAAAAAACAACAGGGTAGGAGGATGTAAGGTACAAAGAACCAGAAAATCGAATAGAACCAAAAATAAATCGGATATGGGGCTATTGGAGCACTAAATGAGAGTAGATACAACTTCACAGGGACAAACCACAGACGAGGCCAGGAAGAGGGTGGCACGAAGGGAAACTGTAACAACAGCAGTAATCCTCAACAATTCGATTGTGTAGGTACCCCCGAAGAACAAATGCCTCCACATAAGCAACAATCATGTAAAACAGACACAGTTACTATCAACAAAATAGTAAGTACCACCAAAGCTCTTCGCTTACCACAATACACCGAAGTGACAAAAGAGGTGCGATGCTTGCCAATGTCGTGTCGGACCTCCTTCTGACCGTCGTAGTGCAGCAACTCGACGTGGTATAGACTCAAAAAGTTGCTGGAAGTCCTCTGCACAGATATTGAGCCATACTGCCTCTATAGCCGTCCATAACTGCGAAGGTGTTGCCGGTGCCGGATTTTGTGCACGACCTGACCTCACGATTATTTACTAAAATTTTCGATGGGATTTATGTCGGCTGATCTGGATAACCGAATCATTCACTCGAACGGTCAAAAAATGTTATACAAACCAATAGTGAACAATTGTGGCTCTGTGACATGGCGCACTGTCATCCATAAAAATTCCACCGTTGTTTGGGAACATGAAGTCCATAAATGGCTGAAAATGATAGACAAGTAACCGAACATAACCATTTCCAGTCAACGATAGGTTCTGTTGTACCAGAGGACCAAGTCCATTCCATGTAAACACAACCCATATCATAATGGAGCCATCATCAGCTTGCACACTGCCTTGTTGACAACTTGGGTCCATACCATCGTAAGGGCCGGCCCTAGTGTCCGTGCGGTTCTAGGCGCTGAAGTCTGGAACAGCGAGACCGCTACGGTCGCAGGTTCGAATCCTACCTCGGGCATGGATGTGTGTGATGTCCTTAGGTTAGTTAGGTTTAATTAGTTCGAAGTTCTATGGGACTAATGACCTCAGAAGTTGAGTCCCATAGTGCTCAGAGCCATTTGAACCATTTGAACCTTCGTAAGGTCTGCGCCACACTCGAATACCCCCCCCCCCCCCCCAATCAGCTCTTACCAAATAAAATGTGGACTCATCTGACCAGCCCACCGTTTCCCAGTCGTCTAAGGTCCAACAGATAATGTCACGAGTCCAGCAGAGCCGCTGTAGGCGACGTCGCGCTGTTAACACGGGCACTCGTGTCGGTAGTCTGCTGCCATAGCGCATGAACGCCACATTTCGCCACATTGTCTTAATGGATACGTTCGTCATAAGCCCCATATTGATTTCTACAGTTATTTTACTCTGTGTTGTTAGTCTGTTAGCACTGACAACCCTACGCAAACGCCACTACTCTCGATCGTTAAGTGCGGGCCGTCGGCCACTGCGTTGTTAGTGTGAGTGCCTGAAATTTAGTACTCTCGACACAATCTTGACACTGTCGATTTCGGAATATTGAATTCCCTAACGATTTCCGAAATGGAATGTCCCATGCATCCAGCTCCAACAACCATTCCGCGTTCAAAGTCGGTCATAATCAGGTCGGAAGCCATTTCACATGACTCGCCTTAGTACAAATGATAGCTCCTTCAATGCGCTGTACTTTTATACCTTGTATACGCGATACTACCGTCATCTATATATGTGCATATCGCTAGCCTATGGCTTTTGTCACTTCAGTTTACTTAGGAGCGGCAGATTTCGATAGTGTGGTGATCCAGGAAGTTGTCGGGTCCAAGATACTAAACGTCACACACTACGACGTCAGTAAAAACTGCGTTCCCATACAGCATCAGTCGGGTGCAGCTTGACACAATCATTTCGATTAAATATCTAGGCGTCATGCTGCAAAGCGATATGAAATGGAATGAGCACGTCAGACTGCAATGGTGAAGACGAATGCTCGACTTCATTTTATTGGGAGAATTTTGGAAAGTGTAGGTCATCCACAAAGAAGACAGCGTATAGAAGGCTAATGCGATCCATTCTTGAGTACTATTCAAATGTTTGTGATCCCCACCAGATCGTATTAAAGGAAGACACCGAAGAAATTCGGAGCCGTCCTGCTAGATTTATTACCGGTAGGTTCGATCAGCACACAAGTATTACGGAGAAGCTTTGTAAACTCAAATCGGAATCCCGGGAGGGAACACGACGCTCTTTTTGCAAGACACTACTGCGAAAATTTAGAGAACCGGCATTTGAGGCCGATTGCAGGACGATTCTACTGCTTCAAACGTACATTTCGCGTAAGGACCACGAAGATAAGATACGAGAAATTAGGGATCGTACGGAGGCTTTTACACAGCCGTTTTTTTTTCTCGCTCTATTTACGAGTGGAACAGGAAAGGAAATGACTAGCAGTGATACAAGATACCTTACAGTGGCTTGCGGAAGATGTATTTAGATGTAAACGGAGATATGAATGTAGATACACCGATCATGTAAACATTCTGCCTCCAGATATCTAGATAAATGATCACGTACTTCCCATAAATTACTGGCCAATGGTTCGAGGGCGCGGGGCTGGCACCCGATAGCGTCCCAGATGTGTTCCATCGCACCCAGATCAGGAAAATTTGCTTGCCAAGACACCAAAGTGAATTCGCTATCATGCCCCTCAAAACACTGTAGCACGAATCAGATGACATGGACAATTATTCTGGTGGAAGACGTCAACGCCGCCGGGGAAGATATCAAGCTTAAAAGGATGCAGGTGGTCCGCAGTAACGTTCACATAGACCACAGCTGTCATACTGTCTTCAGCTGCTACCACACGTTCCACATAAGTCCAACTGAATGTCCCCCATTGCATAACACTGCCCCACCGGTCTGCGCCCTTGGCCCGATGAATGTTTCGAGCACCCGTTCACATGGGTGATGGTGTATCCGTGTAGGGCCATCGATCTGACGTAACAGGAACCGTGATCCCTCCGATCAGGTCTCACGTTCACATTGATCCACAGCCCGATCTCTATGGTCCCGTGCCCACTGCATTCGTAAATGATGATGTCGTTGGTCAACATGGGAACACGAAAGATCCACTGCCGCAGTGCCCCATTTTTAACAGCGTGCGCTGAAAGATGTGCTCCGAAACACACATCATAGTTTTCTACCATAAGATCCGCTACAGATCGCCTACTATGCTGCTATACAGAAAGAGCAAGCCTTCTACCTCCCGTTCTGCTAATGATCGTAGTACGTGAACAGCCAATGCTCGATTCCAGGTGCCGAGCCATAACCATCTGCCCTCTATCAAAGTCACTTATGTCAGTGGATTTCTCCATTTGCGGTCCTTATCGGCGCTAGAATCATTCCCATTTCGTCTCTGTTTCGCTTATGCGATATCCTTACCGCGGCATGCGGTGGGGCACTGGTCATAGCGTTTTGCCTCATCAGTACATCAGACGCGTGGCTGTAGATTCTCCAGGAATATATCTAAGCGCTCGTTGATACCATGCTACTCTGTTGCAGCATATGTGGACTTCACACTAAAATTTAAGTAGCCTGTCAAAGTTACACACCAACGGCCTTGTTGCAGTGGTGCCACCGGTTCCCGTCAGATCACCAAAGTTAAGCACTGTCGGGCTGAGCTAGCCGAGCTCTGTTGGCACACTGGGTGCATACAACCCTTGTGAGGCAAACTGAGAAAGCTACTTGATCGAGAAGTGGCGGCTCCGGTCTCTTAAACTGATATACCGTCGGGAGAGCCGTGTGCTGATCACATGCCCCTTAATAGCCGCATCCAGTGAAGCCTATGAGCCGAGGATGACACGGCGGCCGGTCGGTGCCGTTGGGTCTTCATGGCCTGTTCGGGTGGAGTTTACTTTAGTTTTCTGAATTTCCTCCAATTAAGTCTTCGTTAACTTGTTGGTATAATTTTTTATCATAGCAAGGAAACAGTACTTATCTGTTCTAATAATTTCCGGGTATGCAGCCGGATCCCGTCGACATTCTGCCACGATATTTCGGCCCAGAGACGTCCGGCCATCATCAGGTGAGTACACAACTACTGAAGAGCCCAGGTGCAGTCGCGGTATTTATGCGGCTGCATACCCGGAAATTATTAGAAGAAGAAATACGACGGGAAAATTTCAGAAGTCACAGTACTTATCTGTTTCTACAAACCATGAAACCGATCTCTTAAGTTGTTAACAAACAATTGCATATTACATTCGTTTGAAGGAGTGATCAAAACCGTCGCAATAATTATTCTTACATTCATAACAAGAATTATTATTACACCCATAAGTGTCCGTAATTTTCCATAGAGATTCGCCAGGATGCAGCAAAGATACCCATGACGTAGGCAGCAGCAACTTTTGGTCGCAGTTAATTGATGCGAGAAAGACATTTTTCTTTAGCAGCAGACAGAAAAAGCGATACTTTTGACAGGAGAGAGAGAGAGGGGGGGAGGGAGGGAGAGGGAGAGGGAGAGATAGAGATAGAAAGAGAGAGAGAGAGAGACTTATACGATGAAGTGCTATGGACACTGAGGTACTGAAAGAAATGATTACTTCTGCGTTAAACGAGACAGGCTGTGCAGAGTTCTACCAAAGAACGTAGGAAGACAAGAAACCCGAAACTGAAAAGGTATTAGCGATATGTCTAAATTGTTTACTGGAAAATTGAGGGGATGAGAAAAAAACTTGAAGGGGAATAGAGCTGCACAGAAAAAGGCAAAGAAACAGATCTTAAATATACAACTTCTGAGGAAGAGAAAATAGTGAGAATGAAATATCTACGAAAAATAAAGGAAAGAAATTACCATAAAAATCGTCAGACTCACCAAGATGACGAGACTCGTACATGAGACAGCAGAGAATTTAGCTTGCTTAAGATACATGGTTGGTACCAACGAAGTTTTCGGTTTGTCACGTTAATAAATGTTTTGCAATAACGCAAGTTATATGTTCTCTTCATCTGCGGAGTCCTTATGTTTAGTCGGTATTTCATGTCAATATTGTTGTGCGTGATTTTTTATTATTATCAGTTACACATGAACTTAGTGATATTAGTCCATACGACACGCAGTGGCATGACTCATTTCGTGTCGACTATAATTAGTGTCCTACATGGTTAGAGTAGAATCCCTTGACCATATTTCATGGGTAATCCGCGGTCAGTCGTGTACTGCAAGCAGCCTAACACAGGAAAACAAATTTTGTTTTTATTTCACATAAAATTCTCGTAAGAGCTGTCGTCTAAATTCCCACAATACTGATGTTCCAAGAGTAACGACCTCAGAACATTCCGAGTCTGCCATATCGTACATGTACATGGCGTCAAAAATATTTTGTGAGGTAGTAGTATCAGAAAAACAAGTCCAATGAACATACGTCCGAAAACAAAAACTTTCTTAGATATGTACAGTTATTGACAGAAGGAACTGAGCGTTGCGTTATATTGACGCTCCGTTAATAGTGTATGTTAATGCTTATCTGTGTCACATTACTCCAGGTACACATCAGTTTGAGCTGTTAATGTATCAGGATTGGCGAGGAAGGGAAAGTAGTAGGCAGCCGTTGAGGTGATGAAGTAATACATTTTATGATAGACATGATGGTTTATTTCAGTAAAAAGTGCCTGAAGGCAGGCGTAGAGAAGCCGCCGAAACAGAATGGGCTGCTGCCCAAAAGAGCTGGAGAGGAGAGCGTCTAACCGGGTCGGCAGCTGCCAGCAGAAGACAGCGGAGGGCGTGTGCGCTCCCGGCTGCGGGCCGAGGCTCCACCCCCATGTCACCACCTCCAAACCTCACTACTCGACAGCCAAATTCTAGACGCGCGGTTCGGCAGCGTTACCTCGTCAGCAACACGTGAGTTTAGCTGCTCATGGTTCAACACGTGAGTTTCGAAGTGGTTCTGTCCGGTATAATGCAACGTGACTTACGAGCTGAAACTAGCCGCCAGGCAGAAGGCATTGGCGAACATCAATTGAAATATAAAAAATTAAACTTTTATAATATTACATCCATTCAGTAACGGCCCCCAGTGAATAGAGCATTACATAGTCCACAGTCAGTTATGAGGCCTGATTTCTGTTGCACTAGACTACCAGGTCAAATGCATCCGGACACCTGTTAGTTGATAATAATATTGGATAAGTCTAACCTTCGTCCTTACGAAGGCTCGAACACTGCAAGAGACGCTTTGAATGACGAATCTGAATGTCTGTATCGGAATGGTAGCACATTCTTCCTCAAGAGAGAAAAGAAAAGGTAATTATATTAAGGTCTGAAGCCTAGTCGACGTTCTAACTCATCCCAGAGGAGTATCCATTTCAGGAATGTTAGAGCCAAAAATCCACTATCTCACAGGTGCTGCTTTACGAGAGGGTGCACTATCACGCTGATACAAAAACAATCATCGTCTCCGAACTGTTCCTCTGCTGGATGCAGTACACAGCGCTGTAAAATGTGTTCATGTCCTTCCACACTTGGATTTTTCTTAAACGCAATAAGGGGCCACATCGTCATCACGAAAAACAACCCAATATCGTAACACCATTTCGTCAGTACCTCTCTGTTGGAATACACACGATACCAAACAACGTTCTCCAGACATTCGCCAAACATGAGTCGTTCCACCGAAATGCCACAGGTTTTAGCGTGATTGATCACTCTAAATCACTCGTTTCCAGTTACCCACTGTCTAGTGAAGTCGCTCTTCACCCTACCTCAAACGTCGCTTACCTCTGACTACAGAAATCTGTGGCTTATATGGAGCGGCTTAACCAGTGTAGCCCATTCTTTTAGACCACCTATGCATAGTCATCATGCTAGCTGGATTGCTGGTAGCACTCTGGAAATCACGAGTGATTACGTACGCTGATTTCACGCAAATTTTTGAAACTACCCTCCGCAGTTCTCGACTGTCCCTGTCGGTCAGTTCATAAGGTCTGCCTGGTCTTGGTTTAACTGTGGTGTTCCATCGCGTTTACACTTAATTATCTTATCACTAACCGGCGATCTGTGCAGCGCTTGAAATTATGGACTTCTTACTCAGATACCATCTAATGATAAGTCCGAGTACGAAGTCACTGATCGACCTATTCTGCTGTTACTGCGTATCAACAGACAACACAATACTCCCAGCCTCTTTTTATACTGGTGGTTCCACCTGCCGTGACATCTATACTACATTAAAATTGCTAAACCAAGAAGAAATGCAGGTGATAAACGGGTATTCATTGGACAAATATATTATACTAGAACTGACATGTGATTACATTATCACGCAATTTGGGTGCATAGATCCTGAGAAATCAGTACCCAGAACAATCACCTCTGGCCGTAATAACGGCCTTGATACGCCTGGGCATTGAGTCAAACAGAGCTTGGATGGCGTGTACAGGTACAGCTGCCCATGCAGCTTCAACACGATGCCACAGTTCATCAAGAGTAGTGACTGGCGTGTTATGACAAGCCAGTTGCTCGGCCACCATTGACCAGATGTTTTCAGTTGGTGAGAGATCTGGAGAATGTGCTGGCCAGGGCAGCAGTCGAACATTTTCTGTATCCAGAAAGGCCCGTACAGGACCTGTAACATGCGGTCGTGCATTATCCTGCTGAAATGTAGGGTTTCGCAGGGATCGAAAGAAGGGCAGAGCCACGGATCGTAACACATCTGAAATGTAATGTCCACTGTTCAAAGTGCCGTCAATGTGAACAAGAGGTGACCGAGACGTGTAACCAAAGGCACCCCATACCATCACGCCGGGTGATACGCCAGTATGGCGACGACGAATACACGCTTCCAATGTGCGTTCACCGCGGTGTCGCCAAACACGGATGCGACCATCATGATGCTGTAAACAGAACCTGGATTCATACGAAAAAATGACGTTTTGCCATTTGTGCACCCAGGTTCGTCGTTGAGTACACCATCGGAGGCGCTCCTCTCTGTGATGCAGCGTCGAGGGTAACCGCAGACATGGTCTCCGAGCTGACAGTCCATGCTGCTGCAAACGTCGTCGAACTGTTCGTGCAGATGGTTGTTGTCTTAAAAACGTCCCCATCTGTTGACTCAGGGATCGAGACGCGGCTGCACGATCCGTTACAGCTATGCGGATAAGATGCCTGTCATCTCGACTGCTAGTGATACAAGGCCGTTGGGATCCAGCACGGCGTTCCGTTTTACCATCCTGAACCCACCGATTCCATATTCTGCTAACAGTCATCGGATCTCAACCAACGCGAGCAGCAATGTCGCGATACGATAAACCGCAATCGCGATAAGCTATAATCCGACCTTTATCAAAGTCGGAAACGTGATGGTACGCATCACAACAACGTTTCACCAGGCAACCCCGGTCAACTGTTGTTTGTGTATGAGAAATCGGTTGGAAACTTTCCTCATGTCAGCACGTTGTAGGTGTCGCCACCGGCGCCAACCTTGTGTGAATGCTCTGAAAAGCTAATCATTTGCATATCACAGCATCTTTTTCCTGTCGGTTAAATTTCACGTCTGTAGCACGTCATCTTCATGGTGTAGCAATTTTAATGGCCAATAGTGTAGTAATCAGTTCGGCATTACGTAAGGGTGCCCGGATACTTTTGGTCAGACAGTGTATGATTTCATTCATCTTAAGGTGTTACTGTAAAGTTAATTACTCGCAACACTGGGAATGTTTCGTGGTGTCTTACCTACTTACACAGATGACTTCACATTTGTGTTAACTGCTGTTGTACTGCTTGTTCATACGAAAGGTTCAGTAAATTTTACTTCTCTCTGTCCTCCACTAATTAGCAACAGAAGCAAACTATTTCACAACTGATAAGATGAATAAGATTTTCTGCTATGGTTCAGCAAATGGAAGTAACCCTCGAGACCATGCCCTCTACGCTCAAACATATCCACGTGGTAGAATACAACCTTAACAGCTGCTCCGCCGACTTTTCCAGCTTCTTAGGCTGCGGTCACAGGACACAGCGGTCGACTGATGACATCACCTGAGATCGTCCGATAACATCGAAGGACAGCTTACTCTCCTTCTTCAGTTTTTGGGGAGATGGACACCACCCCGCTTCCCTGCTTAGAGATAAGTCCTGCAGTGCTGCTTTTGCTACACCGAACGCATGTGAATGAGCTATATCTGTCTCGAGAAGATCATGATGAATACCATACACTCATTTCTCAGTTACTGGAACAACCAGACAAGTAGACCGTGAAGTTTCAGGATTGTAACTGCATGACGTCTACTTGTTGCCACGGTATTTCAGCTGACAACCATTCTGCAGTCCTTTGCAAAACACTCACCCTAAGATCGCTGAATAGTTGTCAGCTGAAATATAGTGGTAAGAAGTCGACATCATCCGGCTGCGATTCCGAAGCACTATGTAGTATCCGGTCCGCCGGGAAAATATGAAGAATCATATCCAGATAAGTATTACGAATATATGAGAATGAAGAGAAGGACGTTGTGTCACACGCTCGAGATGATTTGTGGTTACCTTGAAAAGCTATCCAACTTCAGAAAATGTTTTTAACGAAAGAGACGCTAGTCGTATTCATAGGGCAACTTTCTTATATTCTGTTTAATACTTTGTTCAAAAAATTGAGGTTGCTCTGCGTCTGTTATTGGAGTACGTATCAGTAGAGCATCTCACACTAAGCCTGTTGAATTTACTCGCAAATCATTTGCGTCCTTCAATTTATACTATCAATTCAATGTAATCGAATAATTTAATTTACCCACAGTTAATATGTATTTCATAGTTGCTAAAGAAATAACGTTTCAAATTTGAAATGATAATGAAATGAAAACAATTTTACTACACAAACATCGAGTTACAGTTGACAAATGGTTCTGAGATACATATCACTTATATTTCTCATCCTCACGATGCCACGAACTCCTTCCTTCTTTAACTGAACTGTCTAATGTTTCTCACAGTCCATGACTAGCATCTCTCGAGTAGAACGAAAAAGAAACTGATTTAATTCCGATAACTGTCGCTCGTAGTCTGTACGTTCGAGCGACGAGATCATTCACAATGAGTCTAAGTATGTATGCGTACTGGTTAGAGAAGATCGGCCATCCTTGGCCGATAACATACGTCGGCGGAATCCTCTGATGTCACTGTCCCTGCGACTGCAGCCTCATGGGCACAGATTCTCTACCAAATAAAAAAAAAAAAAAGATAAACATTGAAAGTTCTCATTATTCCACGGCCTTGAGATGGAAGAATTTGCGCTACACTTACACCTGTATCTCAATGTAAATGATCTTTGTCGAATATCTACTAGGATGTGCTCAAAAGTAATGCCTCTGAATTTTTTATATGTAAACTCTTAAAGCTTTTCAAATAAAACAAACGTTAATTAATATTTTACACCTTTATTCTTCACGTCTGTACATTTATTTCTCAACATAGTCACTCTTGTGACCAACACATTTCTCCCAACGAGAGACCAGTTTGTTGATAACGTCCCTGTAGACAGACTGACTTTGTTGACGGAGCCACAACCTCATCTCTGTTTGAACCGCTTCATCATTATCAAAGTGATTTCGTCGAAGATGTTCTTTAAGTTCTGGAAACAGATGAAAATCGGATGGGGCCAAGTCGGGACTGTATGAAGGATGATCGATGAGAGTGAAACCAAGGGGTCGAATTCTTGCAGCTGTTGCAGGTCTCGTGAGTCGTCTGGCATTGTCATGCTGATTGAGAGGCTACTCCCCGTGTGGGCGAAAGCCGATTACAGCACGCTGTTTCTCACGCGCGACATAGTTACATTACACACCGCCATGTGGCACAATACAATTCATAGCTCTCTAGCAGCAAATGGCTGCAAAAAAAAAATTTTTTAAAATTAAATGAGCGTATGGCATCGTTGGCCGGGAGGCCCCTTCCGGGGAAGTTCGGCCACCAAGTGCAAGTCTTATTTCAGTCGACACCACATTGGGCGACTTGCACGCCGGTGATGTGGATGAAACGATTATTAGGGCAACACAACACCCAGTCCCTGAGCGGAGAAAATCTCAAACACGGACGGGAATCGAACCCGGGACCGCTTGCATGGGAGGCAAGCACGTTACCACCCAGCTAAGCAGGCACACATGGCTGCAAATATGCAGATATGAAAGATAAAGATGCAGAATGTTAATAACGTTTGTTTTGTTCAAAAAGCTTTAACAGTTTTCGCATAAAAAACATTCGGAGGCTCGTATATTACTGCAACAGAACCTAGAACACAGAACATTATTCCAGTTGCAGGTTGCCTATCTAACGACTTCCAGAAAAAAAAACTCCGTCCGAACAGGCCTTGGAAGGCCCAACGGCACCGACCAGCCGCCGTGTCATTCTCAGACTACAGACGTCGCTGGATGTGGATATGGAGCGGCATGTCGTCAGCACACCGTTCTCCCGGCCGTATGTCAGTTTACGAGACCGGAGCCGCTACTTCTCAGCCAAGCAGCTCCTCAGTTTGCCTCATAAGGGATGAGTGCACCCCGCTTTCCAACAGCGCTCGGCAGACCGGATGGTCACCCATCCAAGTGCTAGTCCAGCCCGACAGTGCTTAACTTCGGTGATCTGGCGGGAACCGGTGTTACTACTGCGGCAAGGCCGTTGGCTAACGGATTCCAGAGGCAACGAAAATTTGTTTTTCAGTGTTTCGCATAGTTATTGACCTAATTTATAAATTTAAAATGTTGTCATGATCTACTCATTAAGAGATATAATCTTATGTTTACAGTTCAAAACAATGAGACAAGTATTACAGTTAGAAACAGTGTGTTTGCTGGAGGCAGCGTTACTGACGGCGCGCAGATACCTGGAATTTATGCATCCAGTACTGAGAATGAGAGCACTTAGCGATTCTGAACAAACTTTACACAGATTTTCAAATCTTTACGAAACGTTTTCTCGCTGACACCCCACACCGAGTGATGAAATGGAAAAAGTTCATCACTTAGTACATTTTTGCTATTACTGCAGTAAAACTTCAGCATCAGATACCACGTTTTATTTTATTACTTCTTTACTATCGCTCTATTCGCAACACAGTTTGCAGACAATATCCACATTTACCAGTCAAGGTACCTCCAAAAGTATATTATTGAACGACACAAAGTTCAGGCGACATGACGACACAGACATCCACATGCGTAAAAACTAACGTCTGATTAAAATATTGCGCAATAAAACTTCAACACAGGCATGACGTTTTATTTTATTACTTCCTTACTACTAAATCTATTCGCAACACACTTTGCAGACATTGTCTACATATATCACTGAATGTACCCGCAAAACTGTATCATTGTACGACTCATAGTTCAGAAGATACGACGTCATAAGTATTGAGAAGCGTGTAGAACTTGCTTTTGCTTAAAATAGAGTGCAAAGTACCAATACTATATTCATCCAGTTTTCCACAATTAGAGCTCTTAGTGACGTCCAACAAATTTTATGCATATTTTCAAATCTTTCCTAAAATTTTTCTTGCTTATATGCTTAATACCAAGTATTTAACACATTAACTCATCTTTAAAGTAATCGGACGTTTGAAGCTGTTCTATAAGTGAGAGTTCGAATCTTTACAGAATCAGAGGTTTACTCTTATTTTATGAAAGACGTTTTACAAAATCTTAGACAGTGTAGTAAAATACTTTTAACAAATCTTTTGTAAAAGACAGTGGCTTTTATAAAATATTTGTCAAAGGACTCTGACAGCGTAATACGGGGCCATAGTGAACTGGTGGCAGCAGAAAACGTCAGTCATCCTCTCTGAGCGGTATTTCATTAACAAATACTATGTCTCAAAGAATGTGCGATTTCTGTCGCCGAAGGACGGACAAATGCATTGTTATGGATGGGAGTCACGCTGAGTGCCTCCTATTTCAGATCTCAGAAGGTATGCGTATCCGGATCCCTGTTTATTTGAACTGTTCTTCTTGTTTCGATGAGAACTACCAACTCTCTAAATATTCGACACCCTGTATACTCCGCAAGCCACTGTATAGTGAGTTTCCGTCCTATTCCATTTGCCTTTTTAGAGAGGGTATAATAACTGTTCATATTCCTGTGGACGTCCCCTGCGCCAGATATACGATGATAGCAGCAGAAAAGTCGCTCAGTCTTCCTCGAATACTGGTTCTGTAAATTTTACCAACAGCGTTTCACTAGAACATCTTCGCCTTCAAAACAGTTAAAAAATAAAAAAGAAGGAGAGAGACGCCCGTTTACTTTTCTTACACTTTCTTATGGACTATACCGAGCTGTTATGATCCTAACACCTCGTCTCTGAATTCGTTCGTTGTCTACTGTCATATTTGCTTGATAAACACTCCAAATTTTGGAGTAGTGATCTAGAATTGGTCCCTCTAGTGTCTTCTATTCAATTTCCTTTAATATTCACTGCACTATTTCAGAACCCTTCTACAAATGTAATTTTTCCATTCGCCTTTCCTACTATTGTTTTAACGCATTTACTGCATTTAATAGCGCTCCTTAGTGTTATTCATATATATTTGAACGAGGTTTGCCACTAATCTTGTAATCGAATTCTATCGGGCTATTTCTCTTTGTTATAGGATTATCTTCCATTTACCCATATTTACAAAGAGCTGACATTCATCACATCAAGTGGAAATTTTGTCTGAGTCTTCCTGCATCTCCTTACGATCGTCAAGTGACGAAACTGTCCTGTAGATTGCAGCGTTGCCTGTAAAAAAGCTCACAGTGCTGCTGATAAACCGTTTGTGCATACTGAGAACATAGGTGGCTCTATTACGCTCCGTTGTGGCACAACCGACCTTACTTTCGCTCGCCATCTAGTGTAACGTATCAAGTTCCAATAGCCAACATTCATCTGCCAAGGTACCTCATATCTGGGTTATTAGTTATTAGTTAACTGCGTAACGGCCTAGATACCTCGTATTTGGTTATTGGTTTTGTGTTAATCACATATCTGCCAAGATACGTCGTATTTTTGTTATTGGTTTTTTTACGTTCTTGGTTATTTGATAATCTCATATTTTCCAAGGAACATCGAATTTGGTTATAGGTAATATGTTAATCTTATAGCTACCAAGATACATTGTATTGGTTGTTAGTTATTTGTCGACGATGTGGTACCGTGTCGAAAGCCTTCCGAAAATCTAGGGAATGGAATATATTACAGTCTGCTTATTGGTTCTGCAGTAAATGGATTTTGTTGGAAATACTCTATATGCTGTTCTTTGCAAACCCTCCATGAACCGTTCATACGCCATGAGTATTTCAAAACGTGGAGATAATTCGTTCATTTCCTCTTTTACCAACGTCGCATGGTATATCCTTCCGTCATTGTTAAAGCAGCTCCATTTGCCTAACCTAACCAGCTCCTAGAAGCAGGGTGACACTGGTAAGATCATGATCAAAGTGGGATCCTGCTCATACTTCAAGGGTATCTCGTGATTTCCCAATAGCTTACGAGAGCCTTAGACAGAGAACATAGAGAGATAAGTATTAAATTTTTGCGGTATTTCTGGGGTGCTATATTGAGTGTGAAATAACTATCGCTATTAGATTATAACTCTCCATCGTTCTAAGCAATCTTCACCGTTTTAACCTATTGCATAACAGCCTAATGTAGTAGCATTGGGCGCATCCCCGAATCCTCCCGAAACCAGGTAAGTAAGCAGGTAACAGGACCGAATCCTCTCAACCTGACACAATGTGACAGAGCATTGTGTGCCGTAATGACCACAGCTACCTGCCGCCACTTCGCAGTTCGCGGCAGATCGTTGTAGAGTGAACATGTCCTCACACGAGCTTACAGTTTCAGTTAGTAGGAACGGAAAGAAAATGTTGGTTTTGAAAGGTAACACCTTCGGTTTTCAAAAACTGCTGAAAGGGGGTCTAGCGCGATGGACGTGCAACATTAATGACTGCAGAAGTTTTGTTAAAACTATTTCTATTGAAGAGCTGGATGTCGTGGAGTTTCAAGAAGAGCACAATCATGAAGAAATGCCTCATAATAAAATTCAGAGGCAAGAAATCACTTCTGACCTAAAGCTAAAAGCCATAGAAGATATTTGTGAGAGACCGTCAAAAATAATTTACTAAAAGTTAAAAGGAGGAGATACGCAAGATATAACTACGAGAGATGTCAACAATTTTGGTAAATCTATTTGCAAAGCTAGGCGCAAAATTCTGCCAAAACTGCCCACGAATGCTGCAGATGTTCATGATGTTATCAACACGCTGAATGTGGAAACCACAATAAATAATTTTGACTTTAAGATGTACGTGAACGTATAAGAATAAAATAATTTTTTGTAAATATACTTAAAATTCAAAAAAATAAAAAAAAATAAAATTAAAAATGTAAATATTTTTGGGGTGTGAATCAGTTCGCGTCCTCTTGATGCACCCTGGGTAACGCTAAACGAACTGATATTTTCCACATGCATTTTCTTTAAAACTTATTTCCAAGAACTAGGAGCTTTCATTAAAGTAGGCCTACAGTATTCGGGCTTTTTCTGAGTCTAATTTATCAATTACAAGGTCAACATTTATGCTTTCTGCAATATCGTGTTCAATCCACAATAATTGTATGCCTGTGCCCCAGCGGTGTGCTGGCTGCGGGTGCCGACCCTCTGGCCAACCCCTAGCTACGACACTGGCACCGCGCACCGTCTTATGGTAAAACTGTGATAACTCTGCTTCTAGGCTGCTTATAAAGAAGAAATATGCACCAGATTTTACATTAGACCCGCTACAATATAAGTGTTAAAACAGCATCCAACTTCGTGCATTACTTTTTGCATAACGCGAGTACAAACAAGCACGCAGAAGAAATTATAAAAATATTTTTTGCACTCTATTGCGCTTCTATAGACCATTCAAATTAAGTTTTCTTAACCATCCCCTACATTCAGACATCGGACACTTATAAATTTGTTGTATGTATAGATTTGCTGGAAATGTAACCATAATTCATAAAATGAACACTGAGATAGAATATGTGTGGCGAAATCATGATTTGCTATTTCAATAAATTATTTATGAAGAAATCAAGGCTATAAGTGATGCCAGTTTCTACAATAAATATGTAAATAAGGTAAAAGATAAAACTTTTAAACATACAATACATGCGAAAAAGTTTTACATCTTCTACTGTAACTTCATATGCTTTCCTTTGCCTGCTTGTAGTATTCATAACGCTTAGAACTGCTACCTGCTTCAAATGGGAGGATTTGGTCCCATCGTTTTTCAGACCCTTGCGGGCTTGGGAAGATTCGGTACCATTTCTCTGACCGCGGGAGGATTCGGGGCAGCGCCTGTAGCACTAGCATTATGATCTCGACAGATGAAATACGGAAGACATAAATTCGAAATAACATTTTACTGTTATTACCATACAGAAATTAACATACACTAAGGTGACAAAAGTCGTGGGGTAGCGACATGCACATATACAGATTGCGTAGCAACGCGAAGTCGAGGTACAGAAAGGCAGCGCATTGGCGGGGCTGTAATTTGTACTCAGGTGTTTCATGTGAAGGTTTTCGACGTGATTACAGCCGCACGACGGGAATTAACAGACTTTGAATGCGAAATGGTAGTTGGAGCTAGACGCATGGGACACTCCATTTCGGAAATCGTTAGGGAATTCATTATCAAAAGTGTGCCGAGAATACCAAATTTCAGCCTCACCTCTCACCACGGACAACACAGTGGCCGACGGCCTGCACTTAACGACCGAGAGCAGCAACGTTCCCGTAGAGTAACAGACAAGCAGCATTGCCTGAAATAACTGCATGAATCAGTGTGGGACGTACGACGAAAGTATTCGTTAGGACACTGCGGCGAAATCTGGCGTTAATGAGCAATGGCAATAGACGGCCGTCACGACTGCCTTTACTAACAGCACGATATCGCCTACAGTGGCTCTCCTGGGTTCGTGACCATATCGGTTGGACCCTAGACGACTGGAAAACCGTTGCCTGGTCAGATGAGTCCCGATTTCATCTCATAAGAGCCGATGACAGGGTTCGAGTGTGGGGCAGACCCCACGAAGCCATGAACCCAAGTTGTCGACGAGGCACTGTGCAAGCTAGTGGTGGCTCCATAATGATGTGTGCTGTGTTTTCATGGAATAGACTCGGTACTCTGGTACAAATGAACCGCCCATTTACTGGAAATGGGAATGTTCGGCTACTTGGAAAGCATTTGCAGCCATTCATGGACTTCATGTTCCCAAACAATGATAGAATTTTTATGGATGATAATTCGCCATGTCACCATCTACATCTACATCTACATCCATACTCCGCAAGCCACCCGATGGCGTGTGGCGGAGGGTACCTTGAGTACCTCTATCGGTTCTCCCTTCTATTCCATTCTCGTATCGTTCGTGGAAAGAAGGATTGTCGGTATGCCTCTGTGCGGGCTCTAATCTCTCTGATTACAATTGTTCGCGATTGGTTTGAAGAACGTTGTGGACAAGTAGAGCGAATGTTTTGCCCAGCCAGATAGCTCAACATATTCCCATCGAACATTTACGGGACACAGTCGAAAGGTGACTTCGTGTACAAAATCCTTCACCAGCAACACTTTGGCAATTATACATGGCTATAGAGGCATCATGGCTCAATATTTTTGCAAAGGACTTCCTATGGCTTGTTGAGTCCATGCCACGTCGATTTGCTGCACTACGCCTGGCAAAAAGATGTTAGATACGTTAGTACGAGATATTCCATGACTCTTGTCACTGGTAGATAATGAAAGTGATATAAATCTAAATGAATAGACTGTTAATTTTATGTAGGTTGCAGCTACTTGTAGAGATGGTGGTATAGTTAACACTAGAACAATGGAATTTTTTTTATATACCTAAAATCGCGACAGTGTTCAAATTGACCACATTTTGCGACCGAGACTTTTTGTACTTAATACACTGTTGATTTTAAAGGAAACTTTTATTTATGAAAAGAACGTTCAAACTATTAATGTAAATATCTTCATCTGCAGTTATTTCTTTTTGTGATCGGATTCATTCTTAGATAAGAATACAATAGGATGTAAAATTATGATTTCTTATAATCATGAATCCTGAACGGAAACAATCAATGTTCCTACATTTTCCACATACACGCGCCTTACAAGTGTTACACACGCGCAGTCGTCTTATTATTGCATTCTGATATTCTGCACTGCTATCTGTGACTGTTACTCGCAGTTGAGATGCTGCGGAAAACGATTGCGCCTGGTAACGCTCCCTGTACCTGTTCTATACAGAATCCACACATTTATCATGATGAAATCCAGTAAATAGTAAAACATTTTTACTGGCCATCTCCGCAAAGGTGCTTCCACTGCGTATTGGCTGATTATCGGGTCCAATATATCCACTCAGTATTTCGTTTCATAGTAAAATTCTATACTTTCTGGTCGACGCTTCGTAACGTTCCGAATGTCCACCCTTGAATCAAATGTACTGAGAAAGACCGAATTTTTAATTTTTCTTGCCTTGGTAAATGGATAAGAGTGTGCCTTCACGTTCCATCGTAGTAGTTTCATGTAGTGGGGCTTTTGGCATTCGTCTCTCTCCTTGAAAGATTCACCGTACCTAGTAGGCTTATACCCTTACTTTGCATTATTCATCCAGATATAAAAATATGAAATAACTATCTGTTGTCATATTCCTTCCGCTTCTAAGGAATGGGGCTATAAGCTTCATGACAAACTATTTACAAAAGGTTTGATTCTCTGGTCGATGTTCACTCTTTCCCAGCTATCGAAATCAGCTGAGCCATGTACTGTTAGAATCCATCAGGCCTTAGTGGTAAAAAGCTGTTAATCAATGGTGATGATTTGTGCCGAACCAAAATCAGGGAAACATTTTCAGTGAAACAATTCATAACTCGTGACATCAAAACAAACTTCCCTTTTCGAATATTACTGACCTTTTTTCCCTGATATCATAAGACTAAGATGTCACAATATCTTTAAATCTATCTCTGGATGTTTCGAAAAGAACTACGGTCTTCAGTTTTCTAATCACATGATATCCATTTCAATTCCCTTAGCGAAAAAAAAGCCACGGCATACAAAACTGCGCTTATACATCTACGTCAGAAAGAGAAACACGTCAACAGTTGTTTCCAAGTTGCCTGTGGGCTTCTGCCTTCCCGCACTGTTTTATGTGTCTGAGTATTGTGTCATCCACGAACAGGCTCCAAGAACTAGCAGATGCGCGAATTTTGATGTTTCTCTTCGCAAGTGGCTTACGTCCTACTGTCTGGCGTATGAGTTATTTCTTTTGTATTCTTCTAGATGCATGAAAGACATGATCCAAAATCACCCACCCTATCCTATCTTTTCCTAACTCAGAACGACACACAAAAATGGCAAAAGGTTGCTGACACCTAGCACTTCCTCTGTTGTATCCAATGTCATCCCTTCGTAAGTGATATGCTGGATTTGATGGAGGCGTTTATATTGTTACAGTAACAGTGATTAACGTAGCTTCCACCGACACATCGCTACTTCCGCTTGAACCAGCAATGGCTGGAATACAACAATCACTGTTAATTTCTGCTGGTCTTTCAATTTCCTAACTTTTCGACTCTTGCTCTCATACTCGTTACAGGTATTATAAATATACCGTTACTCCTTTGTCTGACACTTAGGAGCCATGTTCATAATTATCTGCATTACGACCCACACATAATCCAGCACGATGACGTAATAATCAGCTCAGAAGCTTCAGCATTCGTTGTAGAAAGATGTCACAGTCACATGCAATAGGACGGACCATTTTTGCACTCTCATGCAGTATCTGTGCATCAAGGAACTTTAAGTGTGAAAATAACCGCTGTCAGCTTTCTTAGTACACAGTGCGAAATAAAAGCTATGAGTATACCTACAAATCTGTAATTTCTACAGGACAGTCTCTGTTGAAAAGAAATAAAAATCACAAAATTTTAATGTTTTACAAAATACTATATTGTCGTTATAGAGAAAAAATTTCTAAATAGTCAGTTTGACTCCTTCTGTGGTTCTAGTGTCAAATACTTTATCGATTGGCGGATAAATATGGAAGTACTGCCCTTCTCAATAATTCGGTGTCCTCGAATCATGTTTTACTGGGAAATCTGAAATGTACATTCGGCTTCAACCACTTCTCTGGACTCCCCTTCTCTATTTTAATGTTATGCATAATCTTCTTGTTGTTTTAGTCTTCAGTCTGAAGACTGGTTTGCTGCAGCTCTCCATGCTACTCTATCCTATGCAAGCCTCTTCATCTCCAAATAGCTTGGTTCAAATGGTTCTGACCACTATGGGACTTAACATCTGAGGTCAACAGTCCCCTAGAACTTAGAACTACTTAAACCTAACTAACCTAAGGACATCACACACATCCATGCCCGAGGCGGGATTCGAACCTGCGACCGTAGCGGTCGCGCGGTTCCAGACTGAAGCGCCTAGAACCACTCGGCCACACTGGCCGGCTCCAAATAACTGCTGCAACCTACAGCCTTATGAATCTTCTCACTGTATTCATCTCTTGATGTCCCTCTGTGATTTGTACCCCCCGCACTTCCCTCCAACACTAAATGGTGATCCCTTGATGTCTCAGAATGTGTCCTCTCAACCGATTCCATATTTCAGTGAAGTTGTGCCACAAATTTCTTATCTTCTCAGATACATTCAGTACCTCCTCATCAGTTGCGCGATCTACCCCATAATCTTCAGCATTCTTCTGTAGTATGATAACCTGACGTTCTCAGTATTTGAATGATCTCTGAATTTGAATTATGTACTCTTCTTACTAGATAAATGCAACGGCCTTGCCGCAGTGGGTACACCGGTTCCCGTGAGATCACCGAAGTTAAGCGGTGTCGGGCGTGGCCGCCACTTGGATGGGTGACCATCAAGGCCGCCATGCGCTGTTGCTATTTTTCGGGGTGCACTCAGCCTCGTGATGCCAATTGAGAAGCTACTCGACCGAATAATAGCGGCTCCAGTCAAAGAAAACCATCGTAGCGACCGGGAGAGCGGTGTGCTGACCACACGCCCCTCCTATGCGCATCCTCAGCTGAGGATGACACGGCGGTCGGATGGTTCCGATGGACCACTTGTGGCCTGATGACGGAGTGCTTTTAGTAGATAAATCCGGACCTCTGGCACGCTTTGTGTTGTCGCTAAATATGGGAGAGAGTGTCACAGAAATGATACAAGATTTGGACTGGACATCATTAAAAGAAAGGCGTTTTTCGTTGCGACGGAATCTTCTCACGAAATTCCAATCACCAACTTTCTCCTCCGACTGCGAAAATATTTCGTTGACACCCACCTACATAGGGAGGAACGATCACCATGATAAAACAAGGTAAATCAGAGCTCGTACGGAAAGATATAGGTGTTCATTCTTTCCGAGCGCTATAAGAGTTTGGAATAGTAGAGAATTGTGAAGGTGCTTCGATGAACCCTCTGCCAGGCACTTAAATGTGATTTGCAGAGTATCCATGTAGATGTAGATGTAGAAATTTATTTACCCAGATCGCAATAAATAAATATTTAGATAACTAGTTTCGGCAAGTTAACCTGCCATCTTCAGATATGAAAAAGTATGACATAAAGATATTTACAGTCTAATAATCGTTATTTGTTATAAAGAAGAAATTCTAATGCACATATTACATACCATCTATATTTAAAGACCATTCTGCCGCTCTATGTAGTCCACTGTAATTTTGTCATGGACCTATTTGGGAGCAACTTTAATATAAGAAAAACGGTTACGGGAAAAACAATTTCAAAAATATAACGTGGCCGAGATCAACATACCTCACTGAAGAAGACGCTCCAGTGTAACTTTATAAATTACGCAACAAAATCATGATTGTATAATGTATAACGTGACAGTGGAGCGTCTTCTTCGACAAGGTATGTTCACCTCTGACATATTATATTTCATACTGAATTTCTCACAACCTTTTTCTTTACATTATAGTTGTTCCCAAATAAGTCCTGACTAAACGACAGTGCACTACATAGAGTGGCACAATAGTCTATGTATGTATATGATATGTAATACATGTAGTAGAATATCTTCTTTATAGCGAATAGCGATTATTAGACTGTAAATTTTTAAAATACTTTTTCAGATCTGAATATGGCAATTTAACTTGCCAAAACTAGTTGTCTATGTATGCATTTATTGCAGTCTGGACAAATAAACTCTTCTAGTATGAAGTAGTATTTTTCTGTTGTATCATCTGCGGAACTAGTTGGTGTATAAACTTTTACTGCTCTAGTGAATGTCGACTTAGTGTTTAACTTGGCTACGGTTATGCATTCACTATGCTGTTCATGGTAGCTGACTCGCATTCCTATTTCTTTTATTCATAATTTGAAAATCGCTGCATCAGTTGAGATTTAGATGTGATGTCACAACATTCTGATTTTCTACAGGTAAATTACTTCCCCCCTATTGATTTAAGCAAGCGGAAACGGAGTCCTGCATTGATTGGGCTTGTAACGTATACCAACATTCCTAGTGTCACTGAGTCAAACAATAAACTGCATCTAGGAAGTTGTGGAAATACCAATGTATCATACGACATTGATGATTGAAATGCATTTATAAAACGATCTGTAAAAGGTTTTGAATTACGTGCAACCGTTAATAGATTTAAAACAGATAAAAACAACATAACAGGCAGTTGACCTTCGATGTAAAGGTTCAATAAAACCACTAAGAGATTTCTCAAGGAGTCAAGTTTTGCAAAAGAGTTCTGACAACTAGTCAGCTTAATCAGTGCATAAACTACCAGTTAGCACAGTTCATGTCGACTGTAATACTGTAATGAATGCACATCCCATTGGTAAATTGACTCACGCATTACGGATTCTTCCCTACAGTGGACCCAAGATCTAAAATCGTTGAGGTGCCTGCCAACTCCACATGCCTTCCAGTGAATGTCCAGACAGTAGACCATCTCGAGTTGAATATTGTACACCAGGCTGAGTATCTAGATGACTTAAATGTCATAGGCTGCTGGGTCAGCCCATTCCGACATATCTACGCCATTATCCAAAATTTTTAGCAACAAGAGAAACTTCTGATAAACATTGTAAGTAAGGGTAAATTCATACAAAGTTTTGCAAAAGAGTTCTGACAACTAGTCAGCTTAATCAGTGCATAAACTACCAGTTAGCACAGTTCATGTCGACTGTAATACTGCAATGAATGCACATCCCATTGGTAAATTGACTCACGCATTACGGATTCTTCCCTACAGTGGACCCAAGATCTAAAATCGTTGAGGTGCCTGCCAACTCCACATGCCTTCCAGTGAATGTCCAGACAGTAGACCATCTCGAGTTGAATATTGTACACCAGGCTGAGTATCTAGATGACTTAAATGTCATAGGCTGCTGGGTCAGCCCATTCCGACATATCTACGCCATTATCCAAAATTTTTAGCAACAAGAGAAACTTCTGATAAACATTGTAAGTAAGGGTAAATTCATACAAAGTTTTGCAAAAGAGTTCTGACAACTAGTCAGCTTAATCAGTGCATAAACTACCAGTTAGCACAGTTCATGTCGACTGTAATACTGCAATGAATGCACATCCCATTGGTAAATTGACTCACGCATTACGGATTCTTCCCTACAGTGGACCCAAGATCTAAAATCGTTGAGGTGCCTGCCAACTCCACATGCCTTCCAGTGAATGTCCAGACAGTAGACCATCTCGAGTTGAATATTGTACACCAGGCTGAGTATCTAGATGACTTAAATGTCATAGGCTGCTGGGTCAGCCCATTCCGACATATCTACGCCATTATCCAAAATTTTTAGCAACAAGAGAAACTTCTGATAAACATTGTAAGTAAGGGTAAATTCATACAATGTAGCCTTTGACGGCCAGTGTTGTCTTCAGTTAAAACTTCCGGGCTGAGAGGCCGTGGTCGATGTATAAAATTTCCACCTGACGTTTCGTCTCCATCTGCGGGAGACATCTTCTGAGGTCGTCCGGCTACTGCCACTGAGGCTGCTGGTACTCTCGCATTTATAGAGCGCATAGAGGGCACCACCATTCGTCACGTGATGCCGACGGTATGCCTATCTTTGGAAGGCGTCATCATTCTCGATTAAGAGTAATCGATTGTCATTCTGCTGGCGCAACGTCGACATCCATATTTTGTCCAACTTTAAAACTTCCTCTTTTCTGTTGAAATTGTTGTGGTGCTTGTGAATTTCTATTGCTTCTCTATACATGCGCGTATGATAATGGGATGTTCGTGCTAGAACGCTTGTCTCATTAAATTTAATTTCATGATTCCCATCTCGAAAAACATGCTCAGCTACGGCCGATTTTTCGATGTGTCCTAAGCGACAGTTTCTTTTATGTTCAGCTAAGTGGGTGTTTACACTTCTTTTCGTTGTTCCAATATATACTTGTCCACAACTGCATGGAATTTTGTATACCCCAGGTGTTGCTAGGGGATGTCGGGCGTCTTTTGCAGTTCTTAAATGTTCCTTACTTGGTGGGTCTGAAGATAGTTTCGATCCCATACTTGGCCAGAACTTTCCCGACACGGTCCGTAACCTTATTAATAAACGGTAGGAAAACTTTTCCAGTAGGTGTCCGTTGTTGCTCTGGACTTCTGGCTTCTTTTCTTCCTTGATGGAGGGCTCGATCAATTTCCTTACTTGTATATCCGTTTTTGATGAAGGCTGACTGTAGGTGATTCATTTCATCTTGTAAGTAAGCCGGCTCGCAGATTTTGTTGGCTCTGTGCACCAAGGTTTTAATGACACCTCTTTTTTGCCTAGGATGATGGTTAGATTCCTTGTGGAGGTATCGATCCGTGTGAGTGTTCTTTCTATATACCTTTTGGCCCAGCGTCCCATCCACCCGTTTAATTACCGACACATCCAGGAAATTGAGTTGACCATTGCTCTCTTTCTCTATCGTAAACTGTATCTTCGGGTTAATGCTGTTCAGGTGCACCAAGAAGACATCCAACTCTTCTTCACCATGAGTCCACACTACAAATGTGTCATCAACATAGCGGTACCATTTAGCAGGCTTTTTACTGGCAGTCTGCAGCGCTCGCTGTTCGAAGATCTCCTTAAATAAATTGGCAACAGCTGGGCTGAGAGGGCTTCCCATCGCCACCCCGTCGATCTGTTCGTAAAACTCGTTGTTATACTGGAAATAAGTTGTCGTCAGGCAGTGTTTAAATAAAGCCACTATGTCAGTCGTAAAAATATCTACTATATATGAAATAGCTTCGTTTACAGGCACCATTGTCAACAATGACACTACATCGAAGCTCACAAGAATATCACTTGGGCTGACGTTAATCTCCGTCAGTTTTTCAATAAAATGCGCCGAGTTTTTAATGTAACTGTCCGTTCTGCCGATGTGTGGTTGCAGCAAGCAGGCAAGATATCTGGCCACCTCTTGTGTTGGAGATCCTATGGCACTCACAATCGATCTCAACGGGACCTGTGGTTTATGCACCTTTGGGAGTCCATAAAGTCTGGGTGGATAAGCTTCCGTTTTGCAGAGTTGTTTTTTATCATCCGAAGAAAGAGAAGATTGTTTCACCAGTTGATTGGTATTTCTCAAAATTTTGGTTGTAGGATCCTTCTGAAGTTTTTTGTACGTAGTGGGATTCAAAAGGTCATTAATCTCCTTGTGATAATCTTCGGTGTTCAGCAAAACCGTAGCATTTCCTTTATCAGCTGCAAGTACAATAATGCTCTTATCCGCATTGATCTCACACAGTGCCCTCCTTTCCGATTGAGACAAATTGCTGGTTGGTGGTTTCGCTTGGCGTAACATTCTGGCTGTTTCAGCCTTGATTTCATCCGCGGAGCGCGATGGTAACAAACGGATTCCTGCCTCCACATTCGCTATAATGTCCTCCTTAGGAATCTTTAGTGTCGTGACTGCAAAGTTGCCTCCTTTCGACAGAACTGAATGTTCCTCTTTTGTTAATTCTCTCCCAGACATGTTAATTACAGTTCAAGAGTTGCCAGCGACTGATGTTTCACCTCTGCCTTTCTCTAGGCCATCGAATTTCCTCTTTTGCCTATTAGTTGCTATTTCTGCACTGAGCTCCATGGTCCTAAACGTTAGACAGTCCACCTTATTCCAGTCATAACACTGCATTATGTTACTGATATATAAATGGAGATGTAACAGCTTACTGCTAGTTTCCGCTAGTTCTCGCCGCGTAAGGTGAATTCGTTCCCGTAGCATCGCTAGTTCCATGCGGTTGTAAATGCGGTGCGCTTGAGCCGAATGAAACATTCTCCTCGCCTTCAGAAACTTCGGCACTGTCGCGGTGTCCCGGCAGCGTAGCAGGAAAGTAAGCGTACACAGTTGTGCTTTCTTCTTGCGCAGTCCCTCCAGTCGCCGAACCAAAACTGACACTTCCTCCCCGTAGAGGCGTTTAATCATACAATGTAGACTTTCACGGCCGGTGTTGTCTTCAGTTAAAACTTCCAGGCTGAGAGGCCGTGGTCGATGTATAAAATTTCCACCTGACGTTTCGTCTCCATCTGCGGGAGACATCTTCTGAGGTCGTCCGGCTACTGCCACTGAGGCTGCTGGTACTCTCGCATTTATAGAGCGCATAGAGGGCACCACCATTCGTCACGTGATGCCGACGGTATGCCTATCTTTGGAAGGCGTCATCATTCTCGATTAAGAGTAATCGATTGTCATTCTGCTGGCGCAACGTCGACATCCATATTTTGTCCAACTTTAAAACTTCCTCTTTTCTATTGAAATTGTTGTGGTGCTTGTGAATTTCTATTGCTTCTCTATACATGCGCGTATGATAATGGGATGTTCGTGCTAGAACGCTTGTCTCATTAAATTTAATTTCATGATTCCCATCTCGAAAAACATGCTCAGCTACGGCCGATTTTTCGATGTCCTAAGCGACAGTTTCTTTTATGTTCGGCTAACCGGGTGTTTACACTTCTTTTCGTTGTTCCAATATATACTTGTCCACAACTGCATGGAATTTTGTATACCCCAGGTGTTGCTAGGGGATGTCGGGCGTCTTTTGCAGTTCTTAAATGTTCCTTAATCTTCTTGGTGGGTTTGAAGATTGTTTCGATCCCATACTTGGCCAGAACTTTCCCGACACGGTCCGTAACCTCCTCTGTTAGTAGTTGGCATAGTAATGTGCGTCTGCTGTTGATCTGATGTTTGACGAGGTGATACTGAAACATCCCCTTAGAAAAATTTATGAATTACTGTGCTGGTAAACCCCTTACGTTATTTGATTTTCAAACAGCTGAGCAGAACTGAACGTACTCAGACATTTCTCTCTTTACTTATTCTGATCAACACTAAACAGACACACAATATATTTGGCGCAACGCAATCTGACTTTCAATAATCCCTACAAAAGAATGGCCCCGACTAACAATAACCTATACCTTTCATGAATCACTTACCTCAGAAAAATCTTCGTTACTCGAACTACTGCAATACAGCGAGAGCCAATACTGCCAGCTAAATAAAGGATTCTAACTACTGAAGGCACTAACACTGATAGGCATAGTTAGCAAATGAATGATTTTGATAGAGAACGAACAATGTATTTACCTTAATATTGTTCAAAAGTCATCATATATATAGCAGTTCATGATATCCAGTATTACAAATTTACTCTTTCTGATGGACACACGTCCAGATCGTCCGCTCTCAAAATTCTGCCACCTCTCTCCCCACATCCACCACTGCTGGCGGCTCACCTCCAACTGAGCAACGCTATGCGCTGCTCACATCCAACTGCCCAACACTACAATAGCAAATATTCCAACAATGCAAACCAGCCACAGACTGCAAATAGCACACTCAGTGATTTTCATACAGAGCGCTACGTGGCGTTACCAACATAAAAACCTAAACAGCCTACTTACAATACATGCACGCAATCTCGGCTACTACTATGGACCTCGCTTTGTATTTGATCTTCAGATCTTCTAACTGTTTCCTTTTGATGATAATGAATTGCACTTTAATTCTGCTTATCTGCTGCGTGTGCTTCTTTGTAAAGTTAGGTTTCTCGTAGAGTTCTCTAGGAATGGTGGAATAAAATTCCATGACTTTCCTTACTCTTTACTTTTATAGCTTCCATGAGTTATTAAGCATGTTCTTAAGCGTCTTTTAGCAAGTCTGGGCTACAAGTCGGATCTTAACGTAAAACTATCGAGCGCATGTAGGTAGTTGGTCCATTTATTTAATCTTTAAATAAAGTAACTCGCTCTGCTTATTTGCTTCTGCCTGACGGGGTGTAAATGTTTAGAAGGGTGACAGTAAATTTTGGACGTGATTCTTCTCCTTTCTTCTAATTCCTATGGATCTCTGATTGAGACACCTTCACGGAAATTTGGAAATCTGTGGTAAGTTCCTATGGGACCAAACTGCGGAGGTCATCGGCCCATAGGCGTCCACACTACTTAATCTAACTTACACTAACTTAAACGCTAAGGACAACACACACACCCATGCCCGAGGTAGGACTCGAACCTCCGACGGGGGGAGCCGCGCGAAGCGTGGCAAGGCGCCCAAGACCGCGCAGCTACCCAGCGCGGTACACCTTCACGCACAAAGATGATCGTGTCTGTGTTTTCCTCGGGTGCGAAGTACACGATTGTTCGAAAACCAGATACATTTATGTTTACCTGTGTCACTTCCTGTAAGAAGATAATGTCGACTTCAGACTCACATACTGTATGAATTGCTACAGTGAAGCTATTTTAAAATGTGTCTGATTAGTGGCATAGAAATGGTGACACTTTTATCTTTGTGTTACGTGCACAAGGCGAGCTGGTGACCCTAATCTAAACTATTCTGTTAATACGGAAGTGTTGATAGTTGATCTAAGTTCAAATGGCTCTGAGCACTATGCCACTTCTGAGGTCATCAGTCGCCTAGAACTTAGAACTAATTAAACCTAACTAACCTAAGGACATCACACACATCCATGCCCGAGGCAGGATTCGAACCTGCGACCGTAGCGGTCGCTCGGCTCCAAACTGTAGCGCCTAGAACCGCACGGCCACTCCGGCCGGCGTTGATCTAAGTTGCCATGTGTTTTCCCGTAATGGCATAATTGCGTCGTGTAGTGAAATCGCTTGCTGTATTGCACGATGTCCTCAATCTAAACCTAGGCACTCTAAAATGACTGCAACAGAGCGACAGTAACAGGTATTAGGAGTTGGTTCGTCATTTTAGGAAATCAACACAGGGAGATTTACGGAAACAGTGAGTTTTTTGCTCTCGATAAATTTCATTTGTTCCATTTTTAAATTAACTAAAACCGTTCTTTACCATTTTGCAGATTCTTAATTAATTTTTCAAATTTGTAAGTGGTAATTCCATCTGCGAGGTAGCTAGTCTCGATTTCTGTATGGCGTTCGGCCTTCGCTCTGTTTATATAACATCCTCTTAATCACAAACACATGAGCTTGTGAGCAATACAAATGCAAGTTAATGTGATAAAGAGTTACATGAAGATGTTATTTGCCTTTGCAATACTCTTCCATCTTTTTTACTGGGTTTTGACATGTCAAACATTTCAAAAGGTGAGATCAAAGAATTTTCTTTATCTGTTAGAACAGTTGTCATCAGCGTTAAGCCTTTCTGAAATATTTCTTTACCGAAGAGGTTAAGTTCACAAGTGTTCTACCTTCATGTTAGCAGAGACTGGAACTTAATTAGCACTGCATACATTCGTTGATTTCAGTTCTTTACTGATTTCTAAACTCACTTGTTTGGTCATTAAGCATGGATTTCTCGTAAAATTCACTATATTGATTTGAAGCTTAGTGTTATCCGTGGCTTTTGGGATAGTGCCAAAGGAAGAATTGCTAAGGAAATCTCTTTTTGAGTTTATAATGATCAAAAGAACAAAAGGTGTTTTCTGTACATATTGTTTACATTATAACCACTCGAGATAATCAAAAATATAGAAAACAGAGAATCTAGCAAATGAGCTTGCAGTTTGCAGTAGGCATTAGGCAGAAAAACAAAAATTATTATGACAGCTACCGAAGAGGAGGGCCACCCAGATACTTTCCCTGCTCTTAATTTATGATGATTAGCTTGCAGACGCTGACCCTCAATATTATTCATAACTATGATTTAACTGTCACCCATGGTTACAGAAATGCGAATAAAACTCATTGGCGTATTGGAATTGTATTTTGGTTCTAAGTCAACTTGGTGGCTGCCTGCGCAGAGTCAATGACGTACCAGCTGTAGACATCACTAAAGTCTGACTGTGGAAGCGTGGAAGCCTATTCTCCCTGCCGCCAGTGTTTTTGGACATAGCATCCTCACAGAATATGCTTGGCAACGCTGATCTTCGCGTACTTCCTGCAGTGGATCAGAATTATACTGCTCTATTTATTCGATATAATCTCGTCAATTCGATTGAATATTCTAAATGATATACGGATATATACAAATACGGATATGTCTACTGGTGACTTAGGACGGCGCGCTGAACAACATTACATCAGTATTTACGTCATCTGCAGACTAATAATTATAGTTGTTACACGTCGCATGTATTTAGGTTGATTAGTATCTCCAAGTGCTTGTGCAAAATGCAAGCTATTAATGCTTATTTTCTAATGGGCAGCAGATCAGATGTTTCCAGTGAGCAGCAGGTCAGATGTTGAAGTGGGCACGCGTGGATGCAAAACGGTTTGTCTTTACTGACAGGCGTAGTCCTCTTAGTTGTGTAGTTAAGACTGTGCAGAAACATGAGGTAGTAAATTACGTGACGTGTTTGCGAGATGACCGTTCGACGAAGAGAAAAAACAAGTAACACACTGACGTATGAGCATATTAAGGTACCACATATAAAAAAATCTGCACTTATACCCATTACACCATGTACATAAGTTTTTGAGTCTTGAAAGTTATTCTACGTAGAAACTGCAACTAATCTCTGTAGTATGCTGCAAATTATTTGCCTTAGCCATCACTGGGGCAGTGAGAAACTGCTGAATGTCCCGGTTGTGCTCTAGCTCACTGGCAACGTGTAGCACTGTAACGTGGAGGCTGTGTTACCCATTGCTTCGAATATCGCTGGAGACGAGATTCTAGCTCTTCCGTGGAAGAGGTACATGCAGCCTAATTAAAAATCGGTATATAAATCTTAAGAAAAATATAGCGTGACAATCTCATTCGCTAGCTTGACTCAGCGCCCTGTAGATCTAAATGGGAAAAATTTTTGCTATTGCAGAACGTCACCCTTCTTAACGACTGCAGTTTCCTGCTCCTGCCGGGAAAATTTTTAGTTTCTTGTGGATGCACAATTTTATTGATAAGGTGTCTACGCCCACTGTCACGAAGATTTTGCTTTCGTGGGGATCCACAGCCTCTAAGTGTTTAATATGTTGTGAATTGGCAGGAGCCAATTCACGGAGTTTGGAGGAAGCCGAAAGGCACGCGTTTAAGCTCACGCAGACTGGCGTGAGGTCTGGAAAATGACAAGGAATTATCATCATCATCATCATTTAAGACTGATTATGCCTTTCAGCGTTCAGTCTGGATCATAGCCTCCCTTATAAAATTCCTCCATGATCCCCTATTCAGTGCTAACATTGGTGCCTCTTCTGATGTTAAACCTATTACTTCAAAATCATTCTTAACCGAATCCAGGTACCTTCTCCTTGGTCTGCCCAGACTCCTCCTACCCTCTACTGCTGAACCCATGAGTCTCTTGGGTAACCTTGCTTCTCCCATGCGTGTAACATGACCCCACCATCTAAGCCTGTTCGCCCTGACTGCTACATCTATAGAGTTCATTCCCAGTTTTTCTTTGATTTCCTCATTGTGGACACCCTCCTGCCATTGTTCCCATCTACTAGTACCTGCAATCATCCTAGCTACTTTCATATCCGTAACCTCAACCTTATTGATAAGGTAACCTGAATCCACCCAGCTTTCGCTCCCATACAACAAAGTTGGTCGAAAGATTGAACGGTGCACAGATAACTTAGTCTTGGTACTGACTTCCTTCTTGCAGAAGAGAGTATATCGTAGCTTAGCGCTCACTGCATTAGCCTTGCTACACCTCGCTTCCAGTTCTTTCACTATGTTGCCATCCTGTGAGAATATGCATCCTAAGTACTTGAAACCGTCCACCTGTTCTAACTTTGTTCCTCCTATTTGGCAGTCAATCCGTTTATATTTCTTTCCCACTGGAATTATAGTAGCCAAAAATAGTACATAACTTCTGGAATACTTAACTTTAATCCATAATTGGAGAACATCGCTCTTGATGATACATAATTATGATCTCAATATAAACTGGTAATGGCGCCTTGCTAGGTCGTAGCAAATGACGTAGCTGAAGGCTAAGCTAACTATCGTCTCGGCAAATGAGAGCGTATTTGTCAGTGTAGCATCGCTAGCAAAGTCGGCTGTACAACTGGGGCGAGTGCTAGGACGTCTCTCTAGACCTGCCGTGTGGTGGCGCTCGGTCTGCAATCACTGACAGTGGCGACACGCGGGTCCGACGTATACTACCGGACCGCGGCCGATTTAAAGGCTACCACCTAGCAAGTGTGGTGTCTGGCGGTGACACCACATAATAAAAGAATATATTATTGTCCGCTGTAGGCTGACTTGCGCTTTATTAAAATCGTGCTATTAGCTTATTTCGGCCGTGAGCCAGTATCAAGCACATTTGCTGTGTAATGAGCACGATACGTAATACATGGCATAGCAAGTGTGCTTGATAGTGGCTCACGGCCGAAATTAGCTAATAGCACGAGTTTAATAGAGCATAATACAGCCTACAACGGACACTTTATTCTTTTATTACTCATTGTTGCATTTCCATACTTTTGTGGAAGTACTGTAATGCTACTGTGTAACACAGGACTACAAGCAGACACAGACAATTTCTAGGTCAAAATAGTAAGTCGTGACGGTTTGGATGACGATGATGTTTGGTTTGTGGGACGCTCAACTACGCGGTGATCAGCGCCTGTACAAAGTCCCAATTTTTACCCATTCCAATCTTGCCACTGTCACGATTGATGATGATGATGATGATGATGATGATGATGTGAGGACAACACCAACACCCAGTCCTCGGGCAGAGAAAATCCCCAACCCGGCCGGGAATCGTACCTGGGACCCCATGATCCAGAGGCAGCAACGCTAGCCACTAGACAACGAGCTGCGGACGTGACGGTTTGGAGACGCTCATGTTACGAACGTTATATGTTACACTAAAATACACTGCCTGACATAAAAAGTGAAGTATCCAGAAGGGGAGGAGGAAACCAGATCAAACTCCTGTGGTTGGAGGGTATTTGGTGTTATTTCTGTGATTACAAACTCAAGTCAGATTTACGAAGAACTTGGTAGTAAGTGCCCACTTATCAATATGATGTTGCACGCACTCCGGCCTCGATGCATACATTGATTCGGCCAGGATGGTTCTCAGAACCCACAACTGCTGTAACTGGTCCTTGATATCCTGGACTTTGCCGTTGGGATAGAGTTGCCCACACACGTTCTATAGCGGACAGATATGGGGATCTTGCTGAACACAGGAGTACCTCAACACCACGCAGACTTCGTAGAAACACGTCATGTGTGGAGGAGCATCGCCCTGTTGAAAAATTACACCACCAATACTTTCGCTTGAGAGATAACATATGAGGAAGCAGGATGTCCATAACTTACCGTTTCGTCGTCAGAGTTCCCTCAATCACTACCAGCTGTGACCTGAAATCATAACCAACTGCTCTCCATACCAGGCATCGGCAACGTTTGGTGACCAGCGGGTCTGATTCACATACACTCCTGGAAATGGAAAAAAGAACACATTGACACCGGTGTGTCAGACCCACCATACTTGCTCCGGACACTGCGAGAGGGCTGTACAAGTAATGATCACACGCACGGCACAGCGGACACACCAGGAACCGCGGTGTTGGCCGTCGAATGGCGCTAGCTGCGCAGCATTTGTGCACAGCCGCCGTCAGTGTCAGCCAGTTTGCCGTGGCATACGGAGCTCCATCGCAGTCTTTAACATTGGTAGCATGCCGCGACAGCGTGGACGTGAACCGTATGTGCAGTTGACGGACTTTGAGCGAGGGCGTATAGTGGGCATGCGGGAGGCCGGGTGGACGTACCGCCGAATTGCTCAACACGTGGGGCGTGAGGTCTCCACAGTACATCGATGTTGTCGCCAGTGGTCGGCGGAAGGTGCACGTGCCCGTCGACCTGGGACCGGACCGCAGCGACGCACGGATGCACGCCAAGACCGTAGGATCCTACGCAGTGCCGTAGGGGACCGCACCGCCACTTCCCAGCAAATTAGGGACACTGTTGCTCCTGGGGTATCGGCGAGGACCATTCGCAACCGTCTCCATGAAGCTGGGCTACGGTCCCGCACACCGTTAGGCCGTCTTCCGCTCACGCCCCAACATCGTGCAGCCCGCCTCCAGTGGTGTCGCGACAGGCGTGAATGGAGGGACGAATGGAGACGTGTCGTCTTCAGCGATGAGAGTCGCTTCTGCCTTGGTGCCAATGATGGTTGTATGCGTGTTTGGCGCCGTGCAGGTGAGCGCCACAATCAGGACTGCATACGACCGAGGCACACAGGGCCAACACCCGGCATCATGGTGTGGGGAGCGATCTCCTACACTGGCCGTACACCACTGGTGATCGTCGAGGGGACACTGAATAGTGCACGGTACATCCAAACCGTCATCGAACCCATCGTTCTACCATTCCTAAACCGGCAAGGGAACTTGCTGTTCCAACAGGACAATGCACGTCCGCATGTATCCCGTGCCACCCAACGTGCTCTAGAAGGTGTAAGTCAACTACCCTGGCCAGCAAGATCTCCGGATCTGTCCCCCACTGAGCATGTTTGGGACTGGATGAAGCGTCGTCTCACGCGGTCTGCACGTCCAGCACGAACGCTGGTCCAACTGAGGCGCCAGGTGGAAATGGCATGGCAAGCCGTTCCACAGGACTACATCCAGCATCTCTACGATCGTCTCCATGGGAGAATAGCAGCCTGCATTGCTGCGAAAGGTGGATATACACTGTACTAGTGCCGACATTGTGCATGCTCTGTTGCCTGTGTCTATGTGCCTGTGGTTCTGTCAGTGTGATCATGTGATGTATCTGACCCCAGGAATGTGTCAATAAAGTTTCCCCTTCCTGGGACAATGAATTCACGGTGTTCTTATTTCAATTTCCAGGAGTGTATTTACAGCAGCTCTCGCGCCGTCCCGTCACATAATGCGACAGCAGCGCTCCTAGCGCATAAACGCAAAATTGTAGCGTCCATCACGTTAATGCTTATGGGGTAACGCACAGACAGGAGTGGCGCCCGTTTCCCTACACGACACGCCAACAATTTATCCCCCAAAACATGCGATTTGAGCGTACATTCATTTTATGTCTACCTATCTTAAGATGTTTACATTTATTTCCGCGTCGCGAACATTGTTTCTTTACGTCTAACAGTAGGTATCTTGAAAACTTCAGTTGCAAAATTCTGCAACGCCTTAGTAAGGAAATGATGTTCATCATGCGTAAACAGGTGTAACCATCTGAAAGTGGGATGCCAGGCATCTTGAAATCTCATTATGGAAAAATAAACAACTATAAAGGCAACTAGTTGCAAAAAGTCTTTTTAAACAATCTTCAGTTTCAACAATTTCAGTGATAGAATACATGCACAACGCATAACAATTATTTACTAATGTTCATATATTACGAGAAAGAATCGAAAAACGAAATGCAGCAATGAGACAGGCAATCCCAGTTGATAAGCAATTAGGAGTAACTTCGCGATTTTTGGCCACAGGCAGGTCATTCGAGTGTTTCATATGTTATATGTTAATTTTCACCACACTATCACCAAGCATTTTTTTAATACCTATCCAAATATACTTTTGATGACTCATCGCATAGGCATGGGTTGTTTATGTAGCACTAAATAAATTAAGCCATCATTTCTAAGTTCAGTTTAAAAGTTTAACAGTTTAAGTCGGTTGAGCTTAGCATGTACTGACCATATTATACAGAAGCCAAACTGGAAAAATGCGAACAACGGAATGGCGAATTGTCAAACCGATAATAATCGCCATCACAAGCTCAATACGTGTTGGTGATACTGAAGGTATTTTGGTCGCCATCAATACAGTGTGTCTGAAAAAGAGCTCCCTAGTTTTAATGTGTCCTAGAATCTGTACAAAGTGACATACACTATTCTAGTTTGTGGTGTTGGATTTATCAACTCTCCAAGTTCGGCTTCCCTGCAGTTGGCAGGTCTACTTGACCTTGAGGCGGCACCAGTGCTGTTTTTTTTCCTCTGTTCCCTCAGTTCAGTCCAGGCGTGTTTGCAGTGCGGTGCAGAGCAACTCAGCAGCAACGTTTACCCCGCAACAGAAAGCGCAGTGTGTTATTTGACTTGTGAAAACTGAATCGGTTATAAAAATGCAACGTAATTTTAGACGTGACTCTCCCAAAGTTAATGTCTGTTGCGGTTTGATGGAAGATCATGTGATTGGTCGTTTCATTTTTGCAGAAAAAACAGTAAATGGGAACGTTTACTGTGACATGTTGACAGAGTACGTCTTTCCCCAAGTGGACGATATTGAGGCGAAAAAGGGGCTTGGGTTTTTCCAACAAGATGTCGCCCCATCTCTTTACAGTAACCATGCGTGTGCGGCTTTTGACATTCGCTTTCCAAGAAGGTGAATAGGCAGGGCTGGCCTAATACCTTGGCCACCATGAAGCCATACTTAACCGCACTTGACTTTTTCTTTTGGGGCCACATAAAAAATATTGTACACAGTGAAAAGATCAGAGACATCGATCATTTACGGGAAAGAATCGTCACGGCGGTTGGGAACATTCCACCTGAAATGTTGGTGAATACGTGGCGAGAAGTGGAAATCGTCTCGACGTGTGCAGGGCAACAAATGGATCCCACGTTGAAGTCTACTAACATTAAACAAAACTTGAAGGTATTCTCTTTCATGATATGTACCTATTGATGTAATTTTTCATTAATTTCCCCATTAAGTGTATACTTAAAACTAGGGAGTTCTTTTTCAAACACCCTGTATTGTTCGCGAATACTTCTAGTTAGCGTGTTTCCGGGGCCTCCTACAACGCCGCCAACCCGCTATGTGGATCATCGCTCCATCTCCGCAGTGCATCTGCGGAAGTTAGCCGAACTTTGCTCGATCTGCAGGAAGCAGGCTAGTTCAGAGGGTGAGCGCAAGTGTGGTACAGGCCGCCACATCTACAGACCTTCTGCTGCATCCTCCGCACCATTTTCTGCCAATCCGAGCCCACATCGCAAGACCAATAGCTATTTGGTAGTCATCCGCCACACGGGTATAACTGCCCTCGCCCGGCGAGCAGAGGCTGTTCCATCTCCGCCAGCAGAAGTAGAAGGTCGCGAACACCAAGCCACCGCCCGGACTCGACGTTTCCCTTGCCACCCGGGACATCACACATCGCGACCAGCTTCCCCGGCCGTGGACTCTGATGCTGGAACTCCTTGTACTGCTCGTGAGATGGGACTTCCATTTTCTGCCTACTGTTGATGTCTAAGAAGATAGCCTGTTTTGTTTCCAAGGGAACTTTTCAGAAGATAGTCTCGGGCAGAGATTAACTTGTGCTGTTTTGCAAGAACTTTAAGTTGTCAATGAAGTCATTCCTTTATTTTCAAAAAGGACTTTTCTTACTTGTTTTTAACTACTAACGGATCGCAGAACTTATATTTGTGAACATAAACTGATTGTGTCAATAAATTGATTTTTAAGTGTAATCAGCTGACTTACTGTGGAACTGCCACAAGCCGAGACACTTCACTAGTATTGACAATATGACAATTTTTGCCCACAGACGGTCATTATTCTGACAATAATATTTAATGTGTGGGGGCCCCTTAACTTCTTTGTGACATTTCTACCACTGCAAATGGTTGGCGCGAATCGTATGTTGTTAGCACTGCATAAAAGGCCGAAGCTGCTCAACCCATGATAGCAGAGCTCACCAAAACTTCTACAGACAGTATGATCAACAAGGAAACAGTACCCATGCAGCGAGCCGAGCGTCGGCGAAATATCCGAAAATGCGTCTCGGGCGGAGTAGAGTGCGAGTGCCTCTCTCTCTCCCACAAATTTCTTCCCCCGGCCGGATTGCAGACAATCGCGTGCCCCGCACCATGGAGCCACGAGTAACACCGCTGTCCCTCTCCAAAACATTCGAAATATCTGACTTCTCACAAGGTCGCCGCCACACTCGTCGACGCTGGTCACCTAACGTAGTGGAGAACCGCAATTCATCGCTGTACATAACGCGATGCAGAGGGTATACTGTGAGACATATATTATGATAAAATTCATGATAAACCGTTGGAATAATGTTCTTTTGGCAGAGAAGCATCATATCAGAAAATTTCTCCTCTGAAATTGGCAGTGATGGTAAATATGCATATGGCATGCTCTACACTTGGCCTGCGATCTCGAAACTTCTGCAGTAAATCAATTGTATTGTAGTCTGAGTCATATTCATATTTAAATGGCATCACCCATGGCTCTTCCTCCTTCACCATTGTTTCTCTGCTATCAGACCATCTTACCCTTTCTTCATTTTCAGCTTTAGTCCCGTTTCAGACTGTCGATGAAGTCCCTTCGAAATCAAAGAAATCCTTCTGTGACATCTACATCTACGTCTACATGGATACTCTGCAAATCGCATTTAAGTGCCTGGCAGAGGGTTCATCGAACCACCTTCACAATTCTCTATTATTCTAATATCGTATAGCGCGCGGAAAGAATGAACACCTATATATTTCCGTACGAGTTCTGATTTCCCTTACTTTACCGTGGTGATCGTTTCTCCCTATGTAGGTCGGTGCCAACAAAATATTTTCGCATTCGGAGGAGAAAGTTGGTGATCCGAATTTCGTGAGAAGATTCCGTCGCAAAGAAAAACGCCTTTCTTTTAATAATGTCCAGCCCAAATCCTGTATCACTTCTGTAACACTCTCTCCCATATTTCGCTATAATACAAAACGTGCTGCCCTTCTTTGAACTTTTTCGATGTACTCCGTCTGTCCTATCTGGTAAGGATCCCACACCGGGCAGCAGTATTCTAAAAGAGGACGGACAAGCATAGTGTAGGCATTTTTTAAGTGTCCTGCCAATAAAATGCAGTCTTTGGTTAGCCTTCCCCACATCATTTTCTATGTGTTCCTTCCAATTTAAGTTGTTCGTAACTGTAATACCTACGTATTTAGTTGAATTTACGGCTTTTGGATTAGTCAGATTTATCGTGTATCCGAAGTTTAACGAGTTCCTTTTAGCACTCATGTGGATGCCTTCACACATTTCACTATTTAGGGTCAACTGCCACTTTTCGCACCATTTAGATATATTTATTAAATCGTTTCGCAGTTTATGTTTATCTTCTGATGAATTTATTAGTCTATAAACGACAGCCTCATCTGCAAACAACCGAAGACGGCCGCTCAGATTGTCTCCCAAATCGTTTATATAGATAAGGAACAGCAAAGGGCTTGTAATACTACTTTGGAGAACGCCAGAAATCACTTCTGTTTTACTCGATGACTTTCCGTCAATTACTACGAACTGTGACCTCACTGACAGGAAATCACAAATCCAGTCACGTTCAAAATGGTTCAAATGGCTCTGAGCACTATGGGACTTAACTTTTATGGTCATCAGTCCCCTAGAACTTAGAACTACTTAAACCTAACTAACCTAAGGACATCACACAACACCCAGTCATCACGAAACAGAGAAAATCCCTGATCCCGTCGCGAATCGAACCCGGGCGCGGGAAGCGAGAACGCTACCGCACGACCACGAGCTGCGTACTCCAGTCACGTAATTGAGACGATATTCCATAAGCACGCAATTTCACTACGAGCCGCTTGTGTGGTAGAATGTCAAAATCCTTCCGGAAATCCAGAAATACGGAATCGATCTGAAATCCCTTGTCAATAGCACTCAACACTTCATGTGAATAAAGAGCTTAACCCATGTTGACTGTGTGTCAATAGACCGTTTTCTTCAAGGTAATTCATAATGTTCGAACACAATATATGTTCCATGATCCTGCTGCATATCGACGTTAATGATATGGGACTGTAATTTAATGTATTACTCCTACTACCATTCTTGAATATTGATGTGACCTGTGCAACTTTCCATCCTAATTGGTATACAGACTGGACCAGAAGACTTGCTTTTATGAAGTGATTTAAGTTGCTTCACTACTCCGAGGATATTTACTTCTACATTACTCATGTTGGTAGCTGTTCTTGATTCGAATTCTGGATTATTTACTTCGTCTTCTTTTGTGAAGGCATTTCAGAAGGCTGTGTTCAGTAACTCTGCTTTGGCAGCACTGTCTTCGATAGTATCTCCATTGCTATCGCGCAGAGAAGGGATTGATTGTTTCTTGCCGTTAACATACTTCACATATACGACCAGAATCTCTTTGGATTTTCTGCCAGGTTTGGAGATAAAGTTTCACTGTGGAAACTATTATAAGCATCTCGCATTGAAATCCGCGCTAAATTTTGAGCTTCTGTAAAACATCGCCAATCTTGGGGATTTTGCGTCTGTTTAAATTTGGCATGTTCGTTTCATTGTTTCTGCAACAGTGTTCTAACCCGTTTTGTGTACCAGGGAGGATCAGCTCCGTCATTTGTTAATTTATTTGGTAGAAATCTCTCAACTGCTGCTGATACTATTTCTTTGAATTTAAGCCACATCTGGTCTACACTTATATTATTAATTTGGAATGAGTGGAGATTGTCTCTCAGGAAGGCGTCAAGTGAATTTTTTACTGCTTTTTTGAATAGGTATATTTATCGCTTATTTTTCGAGGATTTGAGGATTACAATATTCAGTCTCGCTAGCCAACCCTGTGTTCACTAATCCCTGAATCGGTTTTGATACTCGTTATTAGCTCAGGATTATTTGTTGCTAAGAGGTCAAGAGTGTTTTCACAACCATTTACTATTCCCGTGGGCTCGTGAACTAACTGCTCGAAATAATTTTAAGAGAATGCGTTTAGCACAATGTCGGATGATATTTTATGCGTACCTCCGGAATTAAACATGTATTTTCGCCAACATATCAAGGGTAATATGAGTCGGGTACGTGTTTGCAATCAAACTCAAGTTTTCCTTCAACCTTTCAGCAACTGTACCATCTGAATTGGGAGGTCGGTAAAATGATCCAATTATTATTTTATTCCGGTTGCCAACAATGCCCATACTAACTCACAGGAAGTACCTACTTCAACTTCGCGACAAGTTAAACTACTTCAGACAGCAACAAACAAATGGCTCTGAACACTATTCGACTTAACTTCTGAGGTCATCAGTCGCCTAGAACTTAGAACTAATTAAACCTAAGGACCTTACACACATCCATGCCCGAGGCAGGATTCGAACCTGCGACCAAAGCGGTCGCTCGGTTCCAGACTGTAGCGCCTAGAACCGCACGGCCACTCCGGCCGGCAGCAACAAACACGCCACCGCCAACCGTGTTTAGCCTATCCTTTCGGAACACCGTTAGGTTCTTCGCAAAAATTTCGGCTGAGCTTACATCCGGCTTTAGCCAACTTTCAGTGCCTATAACGATTTGAGCATCAGTGCTTTCTATTAGGTCTTGGAACTCTGGTACTTTCCCAACACAGCTACGACAATTTAAAACTGTTATACCAATGGTTCCTGTATCTACGTTCTTCCTGTGTTCAGCCTGCACCCTCTGTGACTGAAGCCCTTCTTGTATTTTCCCGAGACCTTCTAACATAAAAAACCGCCCAGTCCACACCACACAGCCCCTGCTACCCGTGTAGCCGCCTCCTGCGTATAGTGGACACCTGACCTATTCAGCGGAACCCGAAACCCAACCACCCTTTGGCGCAAGTCGAGGAATCTGCAGCCTACACGGTTGCAGAACCGTCTGAGCCTCTGATTCAGACCCTCCACTCGGCTCTGTACCAGAGGTCCGCAATCGGTCCTGTCGGCTATGCTGCAAATGGTCAGCTCTGCTTACATCTTGCAAGCAAGACTGGCGGCCTTTACCACATCTGCTAGCCTCTCGAAACCAGAGAGAATCTCTTCTGATCCAAAGTGACACACATCATTGGTACCGACGTGAGCAACCACCTGCAGTTGGCTGCACCCTGTGCTCTTCATGGCATCCGGGAGGACCCTTTCCACATCTGGAATGACTCCACCCGGTATGCACACGGAGTGCACATTGGTTTTCTTACACTTCTTGTCGGCCAAGTCTGTAAGGGGCCCCATAACGCGCCTAACGTTGGAGCTCCCAACTACCAATAATCCCACCCTCTGTGATTGCCCGGATTTTGCAGGCTGAGTGGTTTCCTCTGAAACAGTACAGGCGACAACATCTGGCTCAGTGACAGTGTCAGCCACAGACAGCACCTAGAACTTGTTTGTTAGCCAAACCGGGGAGGTCCTACGTGCTGTCGCCTGGGAAGTCTTTCGCCTCCTGCTTCGCCCCAGGGCGACATCCCACTCGATCACAGGTGAGGGGTCAGGCACAGTGCGAGCAGTAACTGGGTTGGCCATGGTGAGGGCCATCGGAGGACTCTGACGTGCTGGACGTCCGTTGGATCCCCACGGCCGACCCACAACAGTGGTGCCCATCCACTGCAGCCTCAATCTGTGTAACCGAAGCCATCACAGCCTGAAACTGAGAGCGAAGTGTCACCAACTCGGCTGGCATCCGTACACAACAATCGCAGTCCCTGTCCATACTAAAGACCGAAGGGAAACTAAACTATGCAGATAAACGGACTATCGGCACGTGCTGCGCAACTATACTGTAGACCCTGACGAAACTGTGTCTAATAATATGCAGATATTCAAAAACCTAATTTCCGAAGCACTCTGGTTAAACTAAATAATTTGCCCCTGGTTAGGAGCTTGTAATACGTCACAAAATCGGTTTACTTTCCGACGCAAACGAAAACATCTCATGTACATCACACATTTCTCCGTTTTGCTTGGTTGTGGGTGCTAGGGTGTACTACTGCTGTGGTACATAAACGTTAACGACTTTTCTTGAAGCTGTCGATAACACTGCGCATGCTGTCTCCTTCATTCTGGATTTGCCCCTTCTCAAGAAACTTGTGGACAACAGAATGAGTTTCTAAGGTAATCACATTGTACAGATACATGGAAAATATAAATCAACTACGGTTCTGACAACTGCAACTGTCAGGAAAGAAAAAAACATTTTTATAGCCATTCTTACTCTGCTGCTTTAGGAATTTGTAAACGCAGCTAGCTATGTCTGTACTTCCTCTAAGTCCAGTTCCCTCGTACCACATGAAGCACATTCCCTTTCGTACTCCCATGCTGTAGATAGTCATATTCTAGGTGCTCCGTTTCCTTTTGTTATAGAGTAAGGATACTTCACAGTGTAGAGTGCTGAGTATCTACTGTATATAAAACACACACACACACAGAATTGTGCTGTCAGTTCGCGCCTTCAGCTTGTCAGCATCTTTTTCTGCTCGAGCCATGTATTTCTTTTTCAGATATCTTCCTATTTTTTTCCCTCTAAAACAGTCACATTTTGTGGTTTAGCGTTCTTGTAGACATCACTCTAATCACATGCATCCTGTTTAGGTTTGAAAAATCTAAGATTTTATTCTGTATTGAACACATTTTCATACATCCAAACTGATGCATGTTCCTCCCCTTATCTTGGCATTTGTGAATGTACATTCTGCACAACTTTCGAACGCTGAGGGTGCTGTCTAGGTATTGCCGTGAACTATCCTCTATAGTGTATTGTGATCCTACATTATCAAATGAATCTATATAGTTTCTTATACTTTCTATCACGTCATCTGATATTCGTTGAAGAATATTGTGTTTGTTACATTTGCTTTCGCTCATTACACCTTCTGGACTAGTTTTCTCTAAAAGTGTCTTTACCTACTGATCGTTAATATAAAATGTATGCAAAAACATCGTTTCTCATGCCTTTACTACTTGATTTTCAAGAATAAGTGCATACCGTAATATGCAAGCCCACCTGGACGTAATACGACCTTCCAATCTGTTACAAATTGTTTTTCTTGGAATTTTCGTGACCAGCTCGCTCAGATAATCATGTTTCCCATCTATACTTTCTAAGCCATAAAATGTCTCAAACAATTTCTATCTTTGATCTAATGATACTTTATCTTTACTCTTTCACCTTGCAATTATTCCACAACCTGGACCCTTCAGCTTTTCTTGCACTTTTTTCCGCTTGAATTAATGCATGTTTTTCCCTCCTGATGAGCTTATTTTCTAACTTTCTCCCCCATTTCCACTCTTTACGTTTGCGTTTACGAGTTGTATCTGTAAAAAATATCGTTCTAACGTATCTATTTAAAGAATCCAAAAGGTAGTTTCGAATGTATCAGGGCAATTATAATTCCATAATATCATTTGCCTGACCTTTTATTTACAGTTCTTCCGGTTGTTTCACCTGGGTTGCCTGCTGACTGCCCGTGGACATTATTATCTATCCCATCTGAATTCCCAGTTACGAGATACTGCACTTTTTGGCAAGCATATGGAATTCCTATAACAATAATAATAACAATAACAATAATAATAATAATGTCTCATGCCAGAATAACTGCGTTGATTTACTATAATATGTTTACAATACCGCTAAATATATTAGAGTAGTCCAATAAATTAAGCTTAAGTGTGTTTTCCTTCGTACCTGGAGCTATTGGTTCACTATCCTCACTCTCAGAACCATGTGATCGTTGATACTGTGATGAACCATCAGGCACTGGAATGTCTCATCCAGAATAATCGCCACTTTTGTCATCGTCAATATCTAAATATGGATACATCTTCATGTCTTGAGTTTGCTGATGAAGAATCTAGTTGCAGGAAATCCTTTCTTGCTTTCTCTAAATCCAGTTGTAACATTAATCAGGAACGTCTCATTTTATGCTGTCAGCCAAAAGACAAAATGTAAGCTAGGTAAGGCTATATACAATGCAACGCATTGTATTGAAATCTGATTCATTGATTGTTACTACAATACTGTTAATATGATCATTCAAATACAGTAATCGTACTCACGGTACTAATGATTGGGTGATAGACAATAAACGCAACACAAAATAGATAAAAAGCTTGAAAAACTACCTGCTGCTTCAACCAACTCCTTTTCTCAAGCATTACAGTGACAAAAGGGTTCAGTGATACCAATTGTATCATTATATAAAATCTTGGGTTTTTCTGTGAAAGAAAATCGTAAAAGCAGGTATGATAAAAGGCCATGCAAGCTGGCAAAGATACGCGTGCAAAAGGATCTTAACAGCAGTTGCGATGATATTACACAGAAAATATATGGTGTTTGTAGTTACAATGTTCGGACATTTTCTCTGTATGGCGGATCAATAAGTGAAGCAGTCACGATTTTATTTCACGGACAAAACGTTAGCTTGGACAACACAGTGGCATCGTGACTTCATTTTCTCCGAGAGTGTAGTTACAATAGTATTACTCTGAACCGTCGATATGCACCTGCCGTCCGAGAACAGGTAATGGACTCATTGGAACATTCTGTCATTAAACGTCATTGGTCGGCGACTGACAACCGTATCATAGGCTGCCGTTAACACTACAACACAAGCGGCTGAGTTGAAGTGGTGTCGTGACTGAAAAACATGAACTGTTCATGAATGGCATCACATTTCGTTCAGCTATGACTCGTGGTTCTGCACTTCTCCGGATGACCGTCGCCGCTGTGGCCGAGCGGTTCTAGACTCTTCAGTCCGGAACCGCGCGACTGCTACGGTCGCAGGCTCGAATCCTGCCTCGGGCATGGATTTGTGTGATGTCCTTAGGTTAGTTAGGTTTAAGTGGTTCTAAGTTCTAGGGGACTGATGACCACAGATGTTAAGTCCCATAGTGCTCAGAGCCATTTGAACCATTTGACCATCGCCGGTGAGTATGGCGGCTACCTGGGAAGGGTCCCATACTTCCATTGTTTTTCAGGGATGCAGCGTTGTTACTCCTGTCGTCATGGTGCGAGGTGCCATCGGGTATGGCTTCAAGTCACGACTGGTAGTAATTAAAAGGAACTCGAAGGCACGACTTTATGTCACGGACATCCTGCGTCCTCATGTGTTACCTCTCTTGCGCCATTATTGTGGTGGTGCCATCCTTCAATAGGGCATTTCTCGCTCAAATATACACGTGTCTCTACGAACTACCTGCATGACTCTGAGGCACTCCCATGGCCACCAAGAACCCAGATCCGTTACCTATGAAACATATGTGATACCAACTCGGACGTAAAATCCGTTCCAGTGGCAGTATAAAGGATATCAAGGACCCGTGACAACAGTTGTGGGCCAATTCGGCTCAGCAGAGAACAAAATGCCTTTAGGAAACTATCCCCAGACGAATCAGTGCACGTATCCAGCTCAGAGAGAATGCAATATTATTCTGATAAGAGAGCTCATACTGCCAGGTTCATTGTAAATTTGATTCGATATTGTAATCACTCAAATAACATCATATACCTTCTCAACCCATGAAGTTCCGTTTCGTTTCCCTCTCATCTTATGGGCGCTTCACGTTTACTGTCAGGCAGCGTACATTAGTCGCAAGTTATCATAATGACCTGTAATTCATTTGTATTAGTGCTGTGCCTATTTTGTAGCTTTTCATCGTTAGTTTATCAAACACGATATATAAACATAAGAGAGACATTAATCATCAACAATATATTCTCTCACAGGATCCAAGACAGTATGACAGCGTTTCGATAGTTTTGCGAAGCCATGACTATAGAAATCTATTGATTCAGAGTTATATAAGTCTTTAACTCAAGTTTGAACACGTATTCGCCCAGAAAGGACTTTTCTTGGTCATTGTTCGATACAGAGCGTAAAAGACATGTAGTGGTAAGCCAAAACAATATGACCACTGCCCACCGCTTCGTTGTATGCCGCCTGGTGGCGTTGTGGGCACGTGACGCGTTAACAAAAGTATGTAAGCGGAGCGGACATGGACGGGGGATTACCCTAGCGGAGGTATGGGCTGCAAATGGGGAAATCCATTGAGATAAGCGACTTTGACAAAGGACAGATTAGTATTACTTACAAGGGAACCTCCCCATCGCACCCCCCTCAGATTTAGTTATAAGTTGGCACAGTGGATAGGCCTTGAAAAACTGAACACAGATCAATTGAGAAAACAGGAAGAAGTTGTGTGGAACTGTGAAAAAATAAGCAAAATATACAAACTGAGTAGTTCATGGGAAGATAGGCAACATCAAGGACACTGAGATCGCAGGAGCGCTGTGGTCTCGTGGTCACGTGAGCAGCTGTGGAACGAAAGGTCTTTGGTTCAAATCTTCCATCGAGTGAAAACTTTAATTTTTTATTTTCAGTTTATGTGACAAACTCTTATGTTTTCATCACTTTTTTGGGAGTGATTATCACATCCACAAGAAAACCTAAATCGGGCAAGATAGAAGAATCTTTTTACCCATTCGCAAAGTGTACAAGTTAGGTGGGTCGACAACATATTCGTGTCATGTGACACACATGCCGTCACCGGTGTCGTATAGAATATATCAGATGTGTTTTCCTGTGGAGGAATCGGTTGACCTATGACCTTGCGATCAAATGTTTTCGGTTCCGATTGGAGAGGCACGTCCTTTCGTCTACTAATCGCACGGTTTTGCGATGCGGTCGCAAAACACAGACACTAAACTTATTACAGTGAACAGAGACGTCAATGAACGAACGGACAGATAATAACTACGCAAAAATAAAGAAAGTAAAATTTTCACTCGTGGGAAGACTTGAACCAAGAACCTCTCCTTCTGCAGCTGCTCACGCTACCACGGGACCACGGCGCTCCTGAGCTCACGTTCTCCTTGTTATTGCCTATATTGCACATGGACTACTCAGTTTGTATATTTTGCTTATTTTTTCACAGTTCCACACAACTTCTTCCTGTTTTCTCAATTGATCTGTGTTCAGTTTATCAAGGCCTATCCACTGTGCCAACTTATAACTAAATCTGAGGGGGGTGCGATGGGGAGGTTCCCTTGTTAGAAGCGGTGAACAGGTATCTCGAAAACGACGAAGCTGGTCGAATGTTCACGTGCTACTGTCGTGAGCATCTACGGAAAGAGATAAAAGGGCAGTTAAACTGCCACTAGACGCTAAATGGTTGGACGTCCACGACTCTACACGGAATGCGGGTTTCGGAGGCTTGTCTGTTAGCACAACAGGACAGATGGTGATCTATGGCATCTCTGCCAAAAGAGCACAACGCTGATGCATGTACAAGTGTTTCAGGGCACACTGTGCATCGTACATTGTTGAACATGGAACTCCACCGCAGATCACATCTACGTGTTCACATGTTGACCAAACGGTATGGTCAATTACGATCGCAGTGGGGACGGGATCGTCGGTATTCGACCGTCGATCAATGGAAACGTGTCGGCTCTTCGGGTGAATCACATTTTTTCTGCACTACGCCGATGGTCGTTTTCACTAACGCAGCCATCGAGATGAATGGCAGCTCGAAATGTGCAGCCCACCACGGATGCAGGCTGGTGGGAGCAGTATTATACTATGGGAGACATTCTCCTGCTCTTGCATGGACTTGTGGTAGTAATCGAAACCACGCTTACAGCTGCGAACCACCTGTTCATGTTTGGTGTTTTCCCCAATGGCGGTGTCATGTTTTAGTAGTATAATTGTCTCTGAGCCAGAATCGTGCTACAGTCATTTGAGGAGCTTTATAGTGAACTAACGTTTATGTCTGGCCAAATTCACCAATTGTAAATCCCACGGAACCCATCTGGGTCGTTATCGAGTGCCATCACTGCGTACGCAAATCAACGGTCCGTTATTTACGCAAATTACATGACTTGCGCGTAGACATCTAATCTCACATACCTCCACAAACCTACCAACAAACTATCGGATCCACGATATGTCGTTACAAAGACGGACAAACAAGCTATTGAGTAGTTGGTCATAACATTTTGGCTTATCAGTGTACATCTGATGCTCTGCGATCAGAAGAAAATGTGTGATGAGCGATCACGAAATTTATCTTTTGAGGACTTACACAACAGTTTGCTTTAGATGTATTTTTTATGGCTCAATCATCAACTTGTTTTTCATATACTGACGTCCACATAATATACGCTGAAGCGCCAAAGAAACTGGTATAGGCAAGCGTATTCAAATAGAGAGATATGTAAACAGGCAGAATACGGCGTTGCGGTCGGCAAAGCCTACATAAGACGACAAGTGTTAGAGGTCGGATACTGCTGCTAAATGGCAGGTTATCAATATTTAAGTGAGTTTGAACGTGGTTCTATACTCGGTGCACAAGCGATAAGACACAGCATCTCCGAGGTAGCGATGAAGAGGGGAATTTCCCTTACGACCATTTCACAAGTATACCGTGAATATCAGGAATCCGGTAAAACATCAAATCTTCGACATCGCTCCGACTGGAAAAAGATCCTGCAAGAACGGGACCAACGACGACTGAAGAGAATCGTTCAACGTGAGAGAACTGCAACCCTTCCGCAAATTGTGCAGATTTCAATGGTAGTCCATCAACAAGTGTCAGCGTGCGAACCATTCAACGAAACATCGTCGATATGGGCTTTCGGAGCCGAAGGCCCACTCGTGTACCCTTGTTGACTGCACGACACAAAACTTTACACCTCGCCTGGGACTGCCAACACCGACATTGGACTGTTGATGACTGGAAACATGTTGCCTGGTCGGACGAGTCTCGTTTCAAATTGTATCGAGCTGCTGGACGTGTACGGGTATGGAGACAGCCTCATGAATCCATGAATCCCGCATGACGGCAGGGGACTGTTCAAGCTGGTGGAGGCTCTGTAATGGTGTGGGGCGTGTGCAGTAGGATTGATGAGGGACCCTGATAAGTCTAGATAGGACTCTGACAGGTGACACGTACGGAAGCATCCTGTTTGATAACCTGCATCCGTTCATGTCCATTGTGCATTCCGACGGACTTAGGCCATTCCAGAAAGTCAATACGACACCCCACACGTCCAGAATTACTACAGAGTGGCTCCAGGAACACTCTTCTGAGTTTAAAGGCTTCCGCTGGCTACCAAATTCCCCACACATGAACATTATTGAGCATATCTGGGATGCCTTGCAACGTGCTGTTCAGAAGAGATCTTCATCCCCTCATACTCTTACGGATTAAAGGACAGCTTTGCAGGATTCATGGTGTCATTCCCTTCTAGCACTACTTCAGACATTAGTCGAGTTCTGGTCACGTCGTGTTGCGGCACTTCTGCGTGGTCGCGGGGACCCTACACGATATACGGCAAGTGTACCAGTTTCTTTGACTCTTCAGTGTATCTCTTCACCAATAAGGACAGTCGATAGGTATGTTCAATGAGGCAGCTGTGAAGTTCAAGATATAATACATAATCGGCTATTCATTGATATTTGTTGCTTTGAATTACAGCATGCATTACACCCAACTTTTTGTTCGTGTGTACGGTAGTTAAAATCCTCTCCTCGCCACTCTGATTTAGCTTCATAATGATTTCCCTAAGTTTATTTCGACGAATGCTTGGTGATCTGATGGATTCGTTCTACACTGCGCAACAATATTAAACGATCACTTTTTTGAAGCCCCGTAATTGTCTCCCATTGTGACGCAGAAGTTTGAAATTTGGCTCGGAGTTTCCTACAACCTTCTTCTCTAATACTGCAAAAGCATTGCGCCCTGTGGCGTCGTCCTCCAGTTCGGCGTCACTTCGAAGGTGTCGTCACTTGCGAAAAAAAGGCCAGAGCTCATATGTTCATGTGAGCTGTAAGTTGGGTTAATAATGTCACATTGGCATCAAATTTCACCACAATGGTAGCCAATGCCACCGTGGACGTATCACAGGATGGGAAGATTGTCACAGGCCCTCTTACCCACATTTCATCCCCTCGTTTGACGCCTCTACGATGAAGGTCAGAGCCGTGATGTCTAGCGTTGAAATCACACGGACTTGATATGGGTGGCCGAGGAAAACATATCGAATATATCGCCCCTCAGATCCGACACGAAAATGCTTCAAGAGAAGGCATAAAGGCCATCAATGAAACCACCGCTTCCCCTGGGGCCGTTCATTTTCACACATCCGCGCTCGAAACCGACACTTTCCAGTGCAATGTTAAATAGACGACGTTCTTGACAAATTTTACTACTGCTAACACCCCACCCCCGAACGATTCAGCCCTTTTATAATCGCGGGCCTGTAAATCAATGAAATGTGATCTCCCCTTCTTGGAGTGTCTCATGACGGCAAGTTTTGATTTGGTATATAGCTCTCTGATTTCGTACACAGTCAGCAGGGGCTAATGTGGAGTAGGTGCTTGCCCTGCCTGTGCGTTGGCATCGGTGACCAAGTATCACTGCACAGGAATATTTTTAAAGTGCCCTAAAAGGTCCTAGATTGGTACCAAAGAAGTTACAGAACCGGGGAGTCTTGGAAAGATCCGTTGCCATTTCGTTCATTTATGGGTTAGTGTCGCATCCCTCCATGCACACGCCACAGGAAAGTGCGCAAAAGGAAGGATGAAAAAGCATAAACACCATTTCCTGCTTTGGATCAGTTTCGAATTTCGTCGAATGATTTTAAATGGTCCCTAGTGGTTTCACACTGTACACCAAAGCAAAACTTGCTCTCACGTTACACCTCAATGGAGTGAGGTCAAGTTCACAGGCGTTGCAGACCCTCGATGTCCTTAGAAAAGGATCGCATCATCCTGGGATTTCAGCAGTGGCAATATTTGTCAAGAACGTCGTGCTGTTGTACATCGCACGGCAAACAGACGTTTTCTAACGATAAATGTGTAAAAATGAACGCCTCTGGTGTAGGGATTGTTTCATTGACGCCCTTGATGCGACCTCCTGATTTCAAGTGGCGATGTGTTTGAAACGTTTTCCTCGGCCATCCATAACAAGCCTGTGTGCTTTCAACGCTATGCATCGCGGTTCTGACGTCCAACGCAGAGGCGTCAAACGAATGGATAAAATGTGGGTAATAGGGATGTGACAACCGTCCCATCGTGTGACACGACCACGGCGGCGTTGGGATGAATTGTGGTGAAATTTGGTGACAATGAGAAGTACTTAACGCATCTTACAGCTCACATGAACTTCTGAGCATGTGTCGACATCTTGCTGTTTGAAGTGTTGCCCAGCTGGAGGGTGACGTTTTGCACCATTACATAGGAAGTTATTGGCACCTTTGAACTAAATTTAAAATTTCAGTGTCGCAACAGCAGATTATCATAGGATTTCAAAACAGTGATCCTTTAATTGTGTTGCACAGTGTAGTTATGTATGCCGAGGATCTCATGTTCGATCTTCAACTGAGGAAAAAATTTTAATGCACATCAAAAGAACTTTACTATATTTTGTAATTCCAAGCGAAGAACGCTGGACTTCACTGTTGTGCGGAATCCACGTTAAGGAATGATGTCTCCCGCTTTCGACTGGGGTGAAGTTAGTTTCGATTAGGCCGTGTCAGAGACAAATGTCGCTGCAAATGAAAACTCTGTATGTTAATTGCACAAAATTTAGTTCATGTCTCATTATTGAGAAATAACAAATGAAACAATCATTATGTGTATGTGAAACGGTGGTTTCGAGCAATTCTTGTTGTCCCACATAGTCCCCTCGTACACATGTTTCTTTAGTTAGCATCTGGATTTTTTCGACATCACGGAACACGACCCGAATAACCACATTAATTTTGTTGTAATTTTTATCATTCTTCAGTATTATTAAAAATATATACGTGTTTTCCTTTGTGAGGACAAAAACATTATGACAAGCATATACAAATGCTAGAAATGAACAGGATACGAGCTTGCAATGTTTGTGTTTATTGCCCACTCGTATGTCGACTGCTCAGGCTTACAAAATAAGCTTCCACTTTTAACAAAATCCGATGATCTAAGTTATCATGTCACACAATCGAATGTGTTAATATTAGGCTCCAGTAAGCCGTCGTATGATTCTCGCTAATTATCGTCCTCAAATCTCAATTTTGGATCAATTAGATGCGGTTGTAAAAGTTCAAAGTCTATTTTCAAGATTTTTAGTGTGGGTGTTGATGTTCTGTTACGTGGACACGCTAGGCGCGCTATTAATAAAACAAAAGGCACTGCACTCTAGAGCTCAATGGTTTATTTAAGTCTATTGTTTCGGCATTGATCCACTATGCCCGGTAGTTCACTGTAGTTATTCAGAAAGTAAGGAACATTTGTCATCAATGACATAGCAGCTAGCTTATATTAGTCTTACATTCTAATTAATATTTTAGTTGCTACATTCGATGCAAGTGTTAAGACTACTGAAGAAGACAATTAGAGTAAAATCTTCAGTATCGATAAGATCACCACGGTAAGCCCGAATATTGTGGCCCTGTGTCCTCTAGTGATTCGTAACAGCATTGACATATCGACAGAGTCCTCTTCTGAGATTTTATGCCATCAGTCTGTCAGAACATCACTATAATGAGAAAAAAAGGCCCCTGAAGTCTACATTTGAACACGGAAGACAAACTGCCTCCAGTACACCACCAGACGTATGACAACGTCCACATCTCTTGTTGGTACGGAAATTTACTTTTCCACTGAATGATGAATGGATATGCGTCCCTGCAGATTATGTTATACGCCTGCGTCTTGCCATTCTAATTACGCATGATAAACTGTTTGCCACGTCAGCATTAATAGAATGAATTACCATCCCATGGCTGAAACAAGACGCTAGAGCTGTAAACACAGAGATAATACACTCCTGGAAATGGAAAAAAGAACACATTGACACCAGTGTGTCAGACCCACCATACTTGCTCCGGACACTGCGAGAGGGCTGTACAAGCAATGATCACACGCACGGCACAGCGGACACACCAGGAACCGCGGTGTTGGCCGTCGAATGGCGCTAGCTGCGCAGCATTTGTGCACCGCCGCCGTCAGTGTCAGCCTGTTTGCCGTGGCATACGGAGCTCTATCGCAGTCTTTAACACTGGTAGCATGCCGCGACAGCGTGGACGTGAACCGTATGTGCAGTTGACGGACTTTGAGCGAGGGCGTATAGTGGGCATGCGGGAGGCCGGGTGGACGTACCGCCGAATTGCTCAACACGTGGGGCGTGAGGTCTCCACAGTACATCGATGTTGTCGCCAGTGGTCGGCGGAAGGTGCACGTGCCCGTCGACCTGGGACCGGACCGCAGCGACGCACGGATGCACGCCAAGACCGTAGGATCCTACGCAGTGCCGTAGGAGACCGCACCGCCACTTCCCAGCAAATTAGGGACACTGTTGCTCCTGGGGTATCGGCGAGGACCATTCGCAACCGTCTCCATGAAGCTGGGCTACGGTCCCGCACACCGTTAGGCCGTCTTCCGCTCACGCCCCAACATCGTGCAGCCCGCCTCCAGTGGTGTCGCGACAGGCGTGAATGGAGGGACGAATGGAGACGTGTCGTCTTCAGCGATGAGAGTCGCTTCTGCCTTGCTGCCAATGATGGTCGTATGCGTGTTTGGCGCCGTGCAGGTGAGCGCCACAATCAGGACTGCATACGACCGAGGCACACAGGGCCAACACCCGGCATCATGGTGTGGGGAGCGATCTCCTACACTGGCCGTACACCACTGGTGATCGTCGAGGGGACACTAAATAGTGCACGGTACATCCAAACCGTCATCGAACCCATCGTTCTATCATTCCTAGACCGGCAAGGGAACTTGCTGTTCCAACAGGACAATGCACGTCCGCATGTATCCCGTGCCACCCAACGTGCTCTAGAAGGTGTAAGTCAACTACCCTGGCCAGCAAGATCTCCGGATCTGTCCCCCACTGAGCATGTTTGGGACTGGATGAAGCGTCGTCTCACGCGGTCTGCACGTCCAGCACGAACGCTGGTCCAACTGAGGCGCCAGGTGGAAATGGCATGGCAAGCCGTTCCACAGGACTACATCCAGCATCTCTACGATCGTCTCCATGGGAGAATAGCAGCCTGCATTGCTGCGAAAGGTGGATATACACTGTACTAGTGCCAACATTGTGCATGCTCTGTTGCCTGTGTCTATGTGCCTGTGGTTCTGTCAGTGTGATCATGTGATGTATCTGACCCCAGGAATGTGTCAATAAAGTTTCCCCTTCCTGGGACAATGAATTCACGGTGTTCTTATTTCAATTTCCAGGAGTGTAGATGGATCTGTGGTCATAAGAATTCTTAGCCTAATTCTTAGCCTAATCCTTCAATTCCGCATGAAGTGTTACTCATTTCACATTTCTCAAAGGCTTACGTGCGTAATCATCAAAAATTCATGTTCTCACAGTAATGATGCAATCTTGTTTTATTTGGAACACATTAAACGTTAACGTTTTATCGGGCGATGTCCGAGTTCCCGATAGTTTTGCGCAGAAAATCGTGCCAAAAACAACGCGGTTTTAAGAGATCTTTAACGTGTTGCATCAATCACACTTCATATTTTTGTAGTACACAAGCATAAATAAGAAAATCATCAAAGACGGCACTTTGGCTTCTCAAATACGATGTCATGCTAACGAGTTTCTGACGGCAAAATAGAACACTGAGAATATTTATTTCAACCTTTATTCACTATCATTTTTAGTATTTTGTGGACGAAATTTGTAAGGACAGAATGATCCGTTGCGAAGACCGTGGTCTAGGCTAGATTGAAACGTGTTGGACGCCATGTTGATTTACGTATTTACAGAACTAATGTGCCGTAATTCAGCTACATCTACATCCATCCTCTGCAAACCACTGTGGGGCGCATGGCAAAGGGTATGCCCCATTGAGTCAGTTATCAGAGCTCTTTCCCGTTCCATTCACTTATTGAGCGAGGAAGGATGACTGTTCAAATGCCTCTGTGTGTGTTCTAATGCAAGGGTTATCCGGAAAGTAACGAACGATCGGTCGCGAAATGGAAACCACAGTGAAAATCCGATCACGTTTTGCACAGGTGTGTTGGGCAGTGTCTCTAGTATGCCCGTCGATCGCGTTACGACGTTCTCTTTAGTTCTGAGCACACAGGGAGCACATAAAGATACCTAGAATAATAGTGTCTCCGGCCAAGTACGAGCGCCTAGTGAGAAATTTTGCCTGAAGCTATGCAGCCAACATTACATAACTGTCGTGCGTTTCCTTCTTCAAGACAATTCTCAGCCGCACTCTGCAGGGACAATGAAGATGCTCCTGCATCGTTTTCAATTGGAAATGTTTGATTACCCACAATACAGCCCGTAATTGTCTCCCTCTGAGTTTCATCTCTGCTCCCATGAAACGCTGGCTATGAAGACAACATTTTGGCACAGACAACGAGCTGTAGGCCAGCGAAGAGAATTGGCGGAAACACTGGCGGCTGCCTTCTATAACGAGGGCATTGGGAAGTTGGTACAACGCTATGACAAACGTCTAAGTCGGATCGGCGGCTATGGAGACAATTAGATGGAAGTTGCAGTTAACTGTTGCAAATAAAACAGTTTTGATTTTCACTGTGGCTTCCATTTCGCGACCTATCGTTCCTTACTTTCCAAATAGCCCTCATATATATAATCTTGTCTTCACGATCACTATGGGAGCGATATGTACGGGGTTGCAGTATATTTCTAGAGTCATCATTTAAAGGCGGTTCTTGAAACGTTGTAAGTAGGTTTTCTGGGGATAGTTTACGTCTATCTTCAAGAGTCATCCAATCGATTTTTTAACAAATGTTTCAAATGGCTCTGAGCACTATGGGACTTAACTTCTGAGGTCATCAGTCCCTAGAACTTAGAACTACTTAAACCTAACTAACCTAAGGACATCACACACATCCATGCCCGAGGCAGGATTCGAAGCTGCGACCGTAGTGGTCACGCGGGTCCAGACTGTAGCGCCTAGAACTGCTCGGCCACTCCGTCCGGCTCCAATTTTTTAACATGTCTGTGACACTCTCCCATGGTCAAATAGCAAACGTGCGACAAGTTGTGCTGTCCTTTCCTGTATACGTTCAATATCACCTTTTAGTCCTATCTGGTACAGATCCCACACACTTGGGTAATATTCTAGGATGAGATGCACGAGTGATTTGTAAGCAATGTCCCTTTTAGACTGATCGCATTTCGCTAAGATTCTACCAATAACCCGAAGTTTGTTTCTTGCTTTACCGACGACTGAGCCTATGTGATCGATGCATTTTATGTCCCTATAGAGTGTTACACCCAGGCGTTTGTACGTGTTGACCGATTCCAGATGTGACTTACTGATATTATAGGATATTATGTTTTTTTCGTTGTTGTGAAGTGCTCTGTTTAGATTTCTGAACACTTAAAGTTTGTTGTCAGTCTTTTCACCACTCTGATGTCTTATCAAGATCTGACTTACTATTTGTGATTTTTGCAGCTTCTTTCAAATTGTACTTCATTATAGATGTTTGCATCATCTGCGAAAAGTCTGAGGTTACTACTGATATTGTCCGCAAGGTCATTAACGTACAACACGAACAGCGATAGACCCCACGGACTTGGTGTTTTCCATATTTATACTTGCGTATTGCGAAAATACCTAGTTTAATTGATGTATTGCATTAAAGATCTCTCAAAAACACGAATTTGTACAATTGGTTGTGCAAAATTATCGGGAAATGTCACAGCAACCAAAGAAACTGGTACTGGACTGTATTTCGTTTGACGTCGCATCTAGAACTGTAGTCCTTTGCACGTGAAATGAGCTATTATTTTAAGATAATACTCAAGTCTCAGAGTTGGAAAACAAGTCAATCTCCAATTTCAGCATTCAGTAAATATCAGTTGCCAGTATCTGTAAACTGTTCCCCTCAGATTCCCAATTTTCTTGTATGGGGAAGGGAAAAAATTCCAGATTTCGTGACATTTAGTAAAACATTTCATTTCACGTTATTTTGCTAAAAACCGCAGATTTGGCGAAATTTCTCGTCTTATCGTTTACTTGAAATTATCTTGTGCCTAGTTATTGTTGATACTTTGCTTCTCGACATCTAATTCACAGAATTCTGTGTGATGTAAGCACCGTTTCATTCCAGTGTTTCATAAATGTCTGACTAATGCGTCCAAACTGCAGCATCTCAAATCTTATTGCTGCCTTCGTTCGCTGAATCTAAGATAATAGGGACGCAGAAAGGAGTTTATCTTCACGAAGAGCTTGCACGTATAGAAGTATGAAACCGGAATATGGTTGCAATAATTAGACGTCTGTTATTGGAAACTGATAAACAATATTTTAATCAAATTAATCTTCGTTGATATTTATACATTTCTCCCACCTCTCCAGCAGGCTATGAATGCCACGCCAAAAAAACAGTTCTTCTTTTGAAGCGAACCAGTCAGCGAGCCATTTTCGTACATTTTCATACGAACTGAAGAGTTGTTCAGCGAGAGCGTGTCCCAGTGATACAAATAGATGATAATCGGACGGAGCCAAGTCTGGAGAATAAGGCGTATGCCCTACTATTTCCCAGCTGAACGCCTCGATCGTTTCCCTGGCACATTTTGCTGTGTGTAATGGGGCGTTATCATGGAGCAATATGACTTTGTGCTGCCTTTTTCCATATTCTGGTCATTTTTCAAGTCCTGCTCGATTTAAATCGATCATTTCCTGTTGGTAGCGATCAGTATTAACGTTTTCACCAGTTGTTAGCAGCTAATAATAGATGAAACCCTTCTGAACCCACCAAACACAGGGCATTGTCTTCTTTCCAATGCTATTTGGTCTTGCAGTGTCTGTCGATGATTTGCCTAGATTCACCCATTATTTACGACGCTTAGGATTCTCAAAATATCTCCATTTTTCATCACCTGTCGCTATTCGATGGAGAAACGACTTTATTTTGTATCTGGTGAGCAGCTTTTCGCAAGTTCATGTGGAACGCATTTTCCCACTTTCTGCACCTTTCCCATAGCTTTCAACCGAAGAGAAACGGCTTCCTGCGTTACATTCAATTGTTCCGCGAGTTCCTGTTGAGTTTGAGTATCATCTTCATCCAATAAGGCCTGCAAATCGTTGTCTTAGAACTTTTTCGGTCGTTTCCCGCGCTCGTCGTTTCTCACGTCAAAATCACCACTTTTGAATTTTTTGAACCACTCGAAACATTGTGTTTTCCCAAGAACATATTCGCCTAAAGCTTCGACAAGCATTCGATGCCATTCTGCAGCAGTTTTCTTCAAATGATAACAGAAAATCAATGCTGTCAGCAAATTGTAGTTCGTAGGCACAAAACTCGGCATGTTTACGGGTTACATTCGTCGTCAGCTATTACAGGAAGCAGATGGCGCTTCAGACGCGGTCTCACGGGCCCTACACTGACGGCTAGAACCATTTATAGTGAAATTTCGGTTTCATACTTCTACGCCTGGTATAAAAATGGAAATCAATTTAAAACCGGTTCGCCGGCCGGGGTGGCCGAACGGTTCTAGGCGCTACAGTCTGGAACAGCACGACCGCTTCGGTCGCAGGTTCGAATCTTGCCTCGGGCATGGGTGCTTGTGATGTCCTTAGGTCAGATAGGTTTAAGTAGTTCTAGGTTCTAGGGGACTGATGACCTCAGAAGTTAAGTCCCATAGAGTTCAGAGCCATTTGAACCATAAAACCGGTTTACTTGGTACACATCATGCCACTGTAAAATAAGTCAATTGTAAAGGAAGTTGTTATCATTGGCTATGGTACTTATAGGTCACTCTTTTCCTTCCACGTGCTGTGGTAGAAAAAAATTGATCTTTTATAAACTGTTTTCGCTTAAAACTCGTTTTTCGTTAACTTCTAATGTTGATCCACGTGACATTATCACTATTTGTTGCCTGTAAGGTAAACCGAAAGACATATGTGAGTTTTTTGGTAGTACTGTGTCTCTTTGCCTGTTATGTTGTGCCAGAACATGAGGGTGTAACCCTCCCACTTCGTTCGGAACTCGCTAAAATCGACGGTGGTTAGTTATACCTAATTTGTCTAAAAGTAATCAATTCCAAATAAAATTAAAGGGAAAGATGTGGAAATGTATACAACTAAACAATAATATGCTAACTTAATATACTGTCTTAATAAAGACATAGTACAAAGATATTAAATAAATTATTAGGTTCACCATCATTAAATTTCAGGTTGGCAGCCGAATAAATTTTGCTTCTACTTCTACTACAACTTTTTCTTCTCTTCTCCTTATAATATTTCGTTCGTATACCGTTCGGCCATCAAAGTGAGCCGAAACACTGACGTTACAGCACTCGGTCCGTCCTTTTAATCTCGCGGACCGCGCCAACTGCGCGTGCGTCCATAAATACACAAGCACCAGGAACGTTGATCAGTGGGAAAGACGTAGACTAGGCAAAGAATGCAGTGGCCGATGGGCAGTGACCAATTTTCTTCCAAAGCGCTGGGCGAGTTCATTTGTGTGTTCGAAAGGAGAGGCCGTCATTGTAAGGTGTCAGGCAAACCCAACACCTTCCATGAAAACCCTGACATGATAAGCAAATCCAGTAGTATGTCACATAGCTCCGAATAAATCGTGACATTAAATTAACCAAAGTAATACGAATAACGAGTGAGCAAATGGAATACCACAGACTAACACAAGAATGCCTAAATGCATATCATACCTTCCCACCGTGAGACAGACGCAGTTCCGAGGGGAGAAACGAGAACAGAAGCCGAGAGCAGAACCGTCTTAAGCTGGAAGGCCCTACGATAAGGGACAGACACCCACGTCGCCAGCTAACCGCTAGGACCACCCCCCAGCCCATGTTAAAAGCTAGAACCCTCCAGAAGAACAGTATAGATCTTACGATAACACAAAAAGGGCCACCCCAGCCGCATGTTTTAGCGTGAGACTTTTTCGCGTCTCTGGTACGTCAGGACCACCCTCCAGCCCATGTTAAAAGATAAAGCCCTCCAGAAGAACAGTATAGATCTTACGATAACACTAAAAGGACCACACCAGCTGCAAGTTTTAGCGTGAGACTTTTTCGCGTCTCTGTTACGTTGCAAACTTTAAAAACATTGCCCCACCACGAAATGTATAACGTTTCTCATTGGATAGACAGAATTTTTGTAGGCAGAGCTTAAGGTTAACATTGAGACCCTGATTGGTCAGATGAAAACACAGCCAGATAGGTTTTTTAAACCAACTTCGGTAAATTGTAGTAAGGAGAAGTTAGGAGAGAGTTGCTTCCGAGACAGCGAGGTGAGCGGTGCTGTGCTGCCCGCCGCCCCCTGACGAACACTGACAAGGTAATGAACGCACGCGATGTCGCATAACAGCGCATAAAGCTTCACTCAGAACTGCAGAAGTGTCATCTATTACACCCCTTTTTGCGTAATACTAGTGTCGATCGTCAATCAAAGCTCATGGTGTTCACATTTTCCACTTAAAGTAAAAATCTGAAACGCTATGATTTTTCTGTTATATAGTTATTGAGAAGCCACATCAGCCACTGTAATTAGGACAAATTAGATAAGTAATTAAAGATAATTGAGGGTCACTGTAGACCATTTTGATAGTTTTCTCTTTTGTGAAACTTAATTTAAACCTAGATTATAGATGTGATATGGCATAGGTCATCCTTCAATCCATTGTAGAACTTGGAAACCCATTCAGGGAATATTCGTTCACATTTTTGTTGAACGCAGTTGGTTTTTACCATCCTGCATTAAAACATTTCCTTTTATCAATAGTGCAATTTATAAACAGTGTTTTGTGATTCAAAATGGTTCAAATGGCTCTGAGCACTATGGGACTTAACATCTATGGTCATCAGTCCCCTAGAACTTAGAACTACTTAAACCTAACTAACCTAAGGACAGCACACAACACCTAGTCATCACGAGGCAGAGAAATGTTTTGTGAGTAGAATAAAATTTCCAATGGTAAACTTAACTGCTTTTTCGACGTTATTTTACCAGCTAACTAAAAATAGGAAAGCCTTGAACCCCTTCCACTAAATTTAGTTAGTATTAAGATTCTTTTACAGGGAGTGCAGTGGAGCTGACGCTGAAATCATTAAGTATTTGGTTATATCATCGCTAGTCTCACTGAACTCTTCTGAACTCTACATGTCATGTGTGGTCTGGCGTCTTCTTACCAGCAACAGGTCCCAGGTTCAAACTAGTCAATTCCCTAAAAAACACACTCAGAGCGTCATTGCGCGAAAGTGGTAGGGAGACACGATATATAACAAACAGACACCATGCAGAATGTTAGAAAATGGCGACCCTGCCAGAATGGTAAAATACCATGATTGAAGGTCGACCACATGCCTAACTAGGTCGGAAAAATATCCTGTTAAAAATTTTTCGTAATAAAAAAAAAGTTTTTTGAAAGACATAAATAGTTGAAAACAGTAGGCGCAGCGGTAGATAGTGAGACATTCTAGCAGAGACAATAGCATAATTAAGTTATGAATTTTAAAAATTGTTAGAATTAAGTTTTCTCCTCAATGCAAGCGCACAGGTGGCGGATACATCGTTGACAAGTTGGTTCTGACCCAACAAGTAAGTGAATGGATTGTCAGTCTTGGGTATAATAAGTGTCAAGTCGTGTGTGCAAAAAGTTTATGAAACGCGTGAGATCGTATGAGCGCATGTTGACTCGAAGTAGGGCGCGTGAATTGCTTTTAAAACAGAAAATAAGGGATTCTGAAAGATTAGCAATAGCAAATCGAGACCTTCACCGAATTGAGGTAGAGACCCAGCATGAAAATGGACAGAGAATAGAGGACAGTACAACAGACGATGCAGTATCGCGAGAAATAGGACATATAACGCACCATAATGAGAATAATGTACGTCAAGGCATAGAAAACGTAAGTCAGCATACGACAGAGGAGCAGGAAAGTAGAGAGACAGTCGATGAGAATTCTAACTTGCACCTTGAATACGTAGAACCCATAGTACAAGTAATCAGAGCTCCCTCACCACAGAGTACAAAGAATGCGAGCAGAAACGTGTCACAGCACAGTTCAATGCAATCGGTTGCAAACCAACACTTGGGCGAAAACACAGAACGTAGGACGTCGCAATAAGACGCAATAGGACCCACCAATCTGGCAGAATTATTACAACAAATTACGGAAACCATGACAAGGCAAAATAAAGACATAGCGGACCAAATTCAAATTCAGAATGCAGAAACCACGAGACAAATGCGTGAGATTAAAGAACAAAACAAAAAATTCAGTTACACCTAAGTCATATTGAAGACGAGGCAAAAGAATCTCGAGAAGTGATAGGAAACTTAATAACAGGTCACAGTCAATTGAGAACAGACATTGACAAGGTATAAGCGGACGTACAAACATTGCGTAGTGACATTCAGGACGAGATCAAAACATTACGTAACAACACCCAGGGAGAAGTCAAGAAACTAGAGAAACAGATAAACGAAATTACTAGACAAGCAGCAGGTACAGCGCGTGAAGTTGTTGAAAACAGTGTGTTACACAAACGTATCACAAAAGCAGAGCTGAAAAGATATGATAACCGCATAGTCAAAATAGAAGCGCAAACGAAGCGACAATTTCAGAAATTGCGAACAGAGTTGTTGCAAACCATTGAAGAGCGTAGTGAACAGGATCGAACAAGCACAGAGTCTGCAACCACATCCGTATCTGTAACAGCACCGCAAAAACAAGCAATTTACGAAGATATTACGCATTTGCGATTCCAATCACAGGTGGAAAGTAACATACGTGAAATCACACAGCCTGCACAACAACAAACACGTTCTGAAATTCTTGATGAACAAACGTCATCACAGACACATGCGGAACCACAAATGTATGTTTCAAGTCAGTTTGTATCGTGCAATGAAGCAGCAAGGTTAGCCAGACAAGATACCGAACCAATACCTGACAATGGAAAGCCAGGTCGCGAAGAGTACAGTGTAATGCATTCAGCTACACGTTCACAACCGATGGAAGAAAATTATTGCGTACCACTCCAACGATACTACGCAAGGGTAGGCGAAAGTTACAGTGGACAATATCCAATGGATCTACCACAACCGGAAAGAACGACGGGAGAAATGATCAGAAACAAAAGTGGCGAAGAATCGCGTATTTCATATGGAACTATGACGAAGTACGACAACGATCATTTCCTCACAGTCAGAAAATTTCAATACTTTCGAGAAGGAAACTCATTACATCCACGAACTTTTATTGATCAATTCCGAGTAGGATTACCAGAACACTGGACGCTAGCACACAAATTAGACTTTATATGTGCACACATGTCAGGAACAGTCTCAGAAACCATGCAGAATGTTGCCGCGACATGCCGATCGTACGAAGATTCCAGAGAGAAGTTTCTCTCACGATATTGGTCCAGCGAAGCACAGAACAGAGTGAAGTACGAATTATTACAGAACCCATATTTTGAAAATTCAGAAGAGAAGAGTCCCGTGAAATTTTTCGAATTAATGGCAAAGAAAAATCAATGCTTAGATGTACCATACAGTGACGGAGAGTTGATTAAATTATGCGCGATGAATCTACCATTGAAATTCCAGCAATCAATAGTAGGTCGCGAAGGCAATGACGTCGAAGCATTTAAAGGTATTCTAAGGGAACTAGAGTTCATATTTTCGGAAGATGACGCAAGAAAAAGACGAAGCGCACGTGAAAACGAAAGCAAAAAGCAGTGGAATCCACAAGACACAATACGAAGAAACAATAATTACGAGCCATGTGATAACTTCGCACCAAGAAACGACAATAGATTTCAACAAAGAACCGGTTATGGATTTAGAAGAGAATATGGCAATAACTATAATTCACCCAGGAACGGCAACAACTATTACAGAGGGAATAACGACAACCGGAACGGGTACTGGAGAACCAATAGACCAACAAATTATCAACAAAGAAACCACTATCAACAAGCTGAACAAGGAAAGAGAATACAGATAGAAGAGGTGGAGGTAAGACCACCAAACCCCGATAAACGTTCGAATTGACAGCTAAGCGCCCATGCCAAAGAGAATGACGCACTGACCCAGGACAATTGCAGCACCTTGAACAGAGAAGTAAAAATCTTATCACGAGAAGATAAGAAGGAAGAAATAAATCCGCAGGGACCAGATGAAAACGAAGACAAGAAAATAACAGTATCGTGTTGGGACGAAATTAATTGGGAGAATACTGACGAGGAAGATGAATTACCAGAGGCATGCACAACGAATGTAGGAGGAAAGGACGAAATAATGAGTATTGCAGAGCTATTTGAGATGGAAACCAGGGAAAGCGAATTCAATGAGGATAATGCGCAGTCGACAGAAGTTGAAAATAAGTTACGAGTGGGCGCACAACCCAACGTATATAATGAAGGAAGTTATGAAGCGATAATTAGAGCATTTAGATGCGATTATGTGGAAGTAGCGACGAAGAAGGAGAAGATAGATGAGGATGAGGAAAAAGTAGAGGATGTTGAAAAAAGCGTAAATGAAGGAAGAAATAGAGAAGAGGAAATAAAAGAGAGAGAAGTAGCAGTCGAAGCTTAACCTACAGAAAGTTCTAATTCACAAGGGAAATTCCTAAAAAGACTCATGTATGATTCAGTGGAGGATTCGTTGATGCAAGAAGAAGAAGAACAGAACCAACCCTTTCAAATTCAACCAATTGTGAAGGCCATGGTAAAGCATATCCCAGTCAATATTGTAATTGATAGCGGAAGTGAACTGACTGTGATCTCAGAAAATTTATTCATGCAGTGTAATGCCAATGAGGAATTGCCAGTTCTGAAAACACGTAAGATTAAAGTAAGAGGTCCTATTAGAAACAATGCTGTGGAAGTTACGAGACAAACACGGTTAACTCTTTCGTGCCAAGGTCAAAAGATCGAATCCAACTTCGTGATTATACCTAAACTAACCATAGATTAGATAATAGGTGCAGATTTTTTAAATGAGAGACGAGTGATAATAGATATGGGGAAAGGTAGCGTAACATTCGGGAATATCACACTTCTCTTTGAGCAAAAGCTAAAATTAGAAGAAATACCAGTTATAAACAAACAATTAAGAATGACACGAGATAAAGAGGATGAGGAATTAGAATGGTATGCACAAAAGGGGGAATCGCCTCAACTCATGTTAGATGTCCATAAAGAAATCGACTAAAAATTGCAAGAAGTTCAAGGTATTTCGGAACACAGTAAAAGAGAATTAGAGGGTATTTTACGAGATAAACCAGAGGTGTTTTTACCTAAGACTGGCAGTATTAAACACTTTCAGTACAAGTTTGAAGATTAATTTTATTACTGGTAAATAATCAGCACAATATTTCAAGATTGTGTTACAGATAAGATCGTCAGGAGAAAGAAGAATGAAGAGAGAGGAAGGTGGGAAAAAGAAAGTAGTTTCAATAAAAACAAAAACAAAAATAACACCAATAGTACCATAGATTAAGGTGAAGGTATAAAGCGTAGATAGTCTAACAGCATAAAATACTAAAATGCTATACACCACGACACTACACAAAAATAAAAAACGAATTTGAGGTCTTTTGTAGAAATTAAGACTCAAAATATCTTAGAATTGTAACATGGAAAGGGCGCCGAAATTTGTAAAGCTTTTTAAAAAGGCGTAAAACAATGTAGATACTAGACATATGTTAGATGACTATAAGTAAAACTTTTTGTAAGAACCATTGTAAAAACTCCAACACAGACCAGATGCAGTGACCCACAAGTTGCAATGCGAGAAGTATCAAGAGAGAAAAGGACGTAATTAGCAAGACACAATTCCTACAAGGCAGAAGCGTCGAGAGAAGGGAAAGGACAGCGAGACCAACAGAGGGTAGCTGAAGTGGGCAGTAAATCTGCTGAACCACACGGTGGCAGAACCGTGCTGGGACAGAAGATGGAACCACAGAGTGGCAGAACACGGAAGGGACAGAAGATGGAACCACAGAGTGGCGGAACACGGAAGGGACCAGTGCAGGGACTGACAAGCAAACACCGGACTTTCACCGCTCGTAAACCCCGGAATGCCCCAATTCAGCAGAATGAGCAAAAAAAGGCCCGACGAGAAGACCGCTTGGGCAAGCCACCACTATATCTGCAAAAGTCACACTCCTGCTATTAAACAGCACACTAATGCAAGAAACTGAAGAAAACTTCCACAAAGTAAAAATGATACACCTAAACAATTTATCAAACTGTTACTAAGAGGAGAACTTCAAAGCGACTAGTTATCAATAAATATTTCCATATCCTGCCCAGAGAAGAACCAAGAAGCAAGTAAGAAGCAGAGAAAAAGCAGGAAGAACAGAAGTTGAAGATTCGCAAGATTGAGACCAAGAAAGAACATGGGTGAAGAATAGACAACATACCTTCCCAAATCCCTATCCTATTGTAAACTAGTCGTCTGCGAAGTATTACAACGAAAAACGACTACTTTCAGCGACACATAACAATGACTTTCACGCATACAAAGCCAGTAAACCACGAGATTCTGCACTCACAGCTCCATTCCATTATGGGACCTCCACAACAGCAACACACACTTGCAAAGCCAACAAGGAACGATGAACGAAGCTGTACATAAAATACCTGCATACATCCATCTCGCTCAAGTCCATCACCTTCGTGCAAAAAACATTCGCCAGCCTCATGCTTAAACATTCATAGGATTGTGTGAATGTGTGAAATCAAATTATGTGATGTAGGAATTGTGCAAAAGAAACGTGTGAAAAACTAAATAAGTTAAGCACACCAGACAGCTAATAAACTACAAAATAACAGTCATTGACTATGGACTTAAGTAAAAAATAGACTATCGATAAAAATAAGTCATTAGTTCTGAAATGGACAGTATATAAAGAACAAAAATAAGGCATAATAAACACTAAAACTATATGCCACTTATTTTCTCCTCATAAAAATAAAAGAATAACTAAATTTTCTTATTTTATCCTAAACAAAGAATAAAAAATTATCTTGTTGGATGTTTCCCCTTTTTTTTTGTACCATTTGTTAGGATAATATCTCAATACTTATGTATGTATATTTCTTTGTCAAAGCAATTCTTGGAAATAATTCTTATTTGTTAGTGTAACAATGTTGAAATGAGTGTCTAGAAACAAAAACATTTTACTTGTACATGATATTTAGAAAATGTGTTAGGAATAGATTTTACTTAATTACTACATTTATAAAAACAATATTTCTAAGAAAATCGATGTGAAAGACTCCTCACTTTCGATAACAAAACTTCTTAAAAAACAAACTTCACAATCAACTAAAGAAAGAAAATAATTAAAAAATAATAATTATAATAGAATAAAAATATTCTTCCATTGTCAATATAAACATATTTTTGATAATAATATGGAAGAATATACAAATATAAATTAGTAATACAAACTACCATAGAACAGAATAACGTGGCTGAACAGTAGGCAACAAAATTTAGATAACAGAATAATTTTTGACTGACTTACACAATGATTCAATCATTGCCTAACTTCAGTGCAAAAATTAAGTTCGAAGGGTGGTGATATGTAAGGTGTCAGGCAAATCCAACACCTTCCATGAAAACCCTGACATGATAAGCAAATCCAGTAGTGTGTCACATAGCTCCGAATAAATCGTGACATTAAATTAACCAAAGTAATACGACAGACTAACACAAGAATGCCTAAATGCATGTCATACCTTCCCACCATGAGACAGACGCAGTTCCGAGGGGAGAAACGAGAACAGAAGCCGAGAGCAGAACCGTCTTAAGCTGGAAGGCCCTACGATAAGGGACAGACACCCACGTCGCCAGCTAACCGCTAGGACCACCCCCCATCCCATGTTAAAAGCTAGAGCCCTCCAGAAGAAAAGTATAGATCTTACGATAACACAAAAAGGGCCACCCCAGCCGCATGGTTTAGCGTGAGACTTTTTCGCGTCTCTGTTATGTCAGGACCACCCCCCAGCCCATGTTAAAAGATAGAGCCCTCCAGAAGAACAGTATAGATCTTACGATAACACTAAAAGGACCACACCAGCTGCAAGTTTTAGCGTGAGACTTTTTCGCATCTCTGTTATGTTGCAAACTTTAAAAACATTGCCCCACCACGAAAAGTATAACGTTTCTCATTAGATAGACAGAATTATTGTAGGGGGAGCTTAAGGTTAACATTGAGACCCTGATTGGTCAGATAAAAACAGTCAGATAGGTTTTTTTAAACCAACTTTGGTAAATTGTAGTAAGGAGAATTAGGAGAGAGTTGCTTCTGAGACGGCGAGGTGAGCGGAGCTCTGCTGCCCGCCGCCCCCTGACGAACACCGACAAGGTAATGAACGCACACGATGTGGCATAACAGCGCATAAAGCTTCACTCAGAACTGCAGAAGTGTCATCTTTTACACCCCTTTTTGCGTAATACTAGTGTCGATCGTCAATCAAAGCTCATGGTGTTCACATTTTCCACTTAAAGTAAAAATCTGAAACGCGATGATTTTTCTGTTATATAGTTATTGAGAAGCCACATCAGCCACTGTAATTTACGACAAGTTAGATAAGTAATTAAAGATAATTGAGGGTCACTGTAGACCATTTTGATAGTTTTCTCTTTTGTGAAACTTAATTTAAACCTAGATTATAGATGTCATATGGCATAGGTCATCTTCGATCCATTGTAGAACTTGGAATCCCATTCAGGGAATATTCGTTCACATTTTTGTTGAACGCAGTTGATTTTTACCATCCTGTATTTAAACATTTCCTTTTATCAATAGTGCAATTTATAAACAGTGCTTTGTGAGTAGAATAAAATTTCCAATGGTAAACTTAACTGCTTTTTCGACGTTATTTTACCAGCTAACTAAAATTAGGAAAGCCTTGAACCCCTTTGACTAAATTTAGTTAGTATTAAGATTCTTTTACAGAGAGTGCAGTGGAGCTGACGCTGAAATCATTAAGTATTATATCATCGCTAGTCTCACTGAACTCTTCTGAACTCTACATGTCATGTGTGGTCTGGCGTCTCCTTACCAGCAACAAGTCACAGGTTCAAACTAGTCGCCGGCCGCGGTGGTCTAGCGGTTCTAGGCGCTCAGTCCGGAACCGCGAGACTGCTACGGCCGCAGGTTCGAATCCTGCGTCGGGCATGGATGTGTGTGATGTCCTTAGGTTAGTTAGGTTTAAGTAGTTCTAAGTTCTAGGGGACTGATGACCACAGATGTTAAGTCCCATAGTGCTCAGAGCCATTTGACCCATTTTTTTCGAACTAGTCAATTCCCTAAAAAACACACTCAGAGCGTCGTTGCGCGAAAGTGGTAGGGAGACACGATATAGAACAAACAGACACCACGCAGAATGTTAGAACACTGTCTGCAATCTTTCGGCCGGTCGGCGGTGACAGAATCTAGGTGCACGCCCTGCAATCTTTCTCGAACGATTTTACAGGAACTATTCGGTAAAAAAATTAATTTTTGCTTTATATGTGAGGTTTATAATATATCCATCAGTTTGTTAATGGCCATAGTTATTGAGATATTTACGTGGAAGTAAGGCGCTGAGCGAAATTCGCAAAGTTTATGATGGAAAATAGGGGTCGTTATGCCTTTTAGTTTGGTGCATATTACATAATAAATTGCTGTGTATGAAATTAAGCTAACATAATGAATTTTTCTCTGGACTTGGGTCACCAATTTCAAGAAAATTTATGTGACATAGCACACTCATTTGCTACCACGCTGCGCCAACGATAAAGCCAGAGTGAAATATCCACAACATTCCTCGTTTTCCGTAAACGATTTGAGATGTCGAAATGAGATTTTGGCAAATGATAGCACACAAAGAGAAAAGTATTTTGCCGTATGGTTATTATGCAAAACTTCATTATCTGCCGTGTTATTCCACTAACTGCAGACTTTTACAATGAAGGAAGTAATTTTTTAAGGGGCATCGATAGCTGATGATACAAGAATTGCTATGGGTCGTCGAACAACATAGGTGAAGACTTACATGTTTATTTTATACCAAGGATGTGCTTTTTCATAAGATGCTGACCTTACTTTTCCTCAGTTCCTCACCTAATAAACCATTGTTTCTTTCACAATTGCATCTGCATAACATGTTAGTGAGGTGAGACTGTGTAAACTCCACTGTGTTTTGGCAAAAGAAGCAAATTTAAACAAGTCAACAAAAGAAATTTGTAGGTTCCCTCAAAATTCGGCACTTCTCTGAAAGTTACAAATGGTTAACATACCAGGCGAAAATAAATCGCTGTATTTTGGGCGGAATTCTTTCTAGACACTAACCAAAGCAGAGGTGACAGATCTTTTTGAACGGTCACCATGCAAGTGTGGGCGCACAAAACTCGGCACGTTTATGGGTTTGAAACAGATACCGATATATGGAACTTGGGTTACTGTGTGTTACATTCGTCGTCAGCCATTACAGGAAGCGGTGGGGCCCCGCTTAATATTTACAATAAATGTGAGGGTAAGATTTAGTTTAGAATGCATTTCCCCTCCAGCGCTCAGCATTTCCTCTACAGCGCCTGCCCGCAGCCCCAACCACTACTGCACACCCCATGTGGGCCCTGTTGTCTCTGCATCTACCAGCCTCAGTATTCTGCGAGGACTCTACACATCAGCATGATTTAGATCTATGGCTATATGCTCGATCCACGCTGTAAACTCGATGTATCACCATGAGCTGCACTGTAGCGGCGTTTTCGCAAGTTTATTAAAGAAGGCGCCGGATTCCACGACTTATCCAAGCTGAAACTGCTATCTCTCTTAATTAAATTCGTCGCAAAAGGAATTTCAACCACTTCTCTCATCACTGAGTCCCAAACCGTTGAACTCAGCACTAGAATTTCGACGTTTTCATACATAATACAGTGATCAGTATACAGTGCCCTGCCACAGCTGATTTATTAGGCTGTGAGATCTACATCTACATCTACGTGATTACTCTGCTATTCACAGTAAAGTGCCTGGCAGAGGGTTCAGTGAACCACCTTCAGGCTGTCTCTGTACCGTTCCACTCTCGAACGGCACACGGGAAAAATGAACACTTAAATTTTTCTGTGCGAGTCCTGATTTCTCTTATTTTTCGTGATGATTTAAGTATTATATCATCGCTAGTCTCACTGAACTCTTCTGAACTCTACATGTCATGTGTGGTCTGGCGTGGTCTGTAGGTGGGTGCCAACAGAATGTTTTCGCATTCAGAGGACAAAACTGGTGATTGAAACTTCATGAGAAGATCCCGTCGCAAAGAAAAACGCCTTTGTTTTAATGATTGCCACTCCAACTCATGTATCATGTCCGTGGCACTATCTCCCCTATTTCGCAATAATACAAAACGAGCTGCCCTTCTTTGTACTTTTTCGATGTCATCCGTCAGTCCCACCTGATGCGGATCCCACATCGCACAGCAATACTCCAGAATAGGGCGGACAAGCGTGGTGTAAGCAGTCTCTTTAGTAGACCTGTTGCACCTTCCAAGTGTTCTGCCAATTAATCGCGGTCTTTGGTTTGCTCTACCCTTAATATTATCTATGTGATCGTTTCAATTTAGGTTATTTGTAATTGTAATACCTAAGTATTTAGTTGAATATACAGCCTTCAGATTTGTGTGACTTAACGCGTAATCGAAATTTAGCTGATTTCTTTTAGTACCCATGTGAATAACTTCACAATTTTCCTTATTCAGGGTCAATTGTCACTTTTCGCAAAACACAGATATCACACTGCGTATCCACAGATTTCATTCATGCATATGTGTACGTGTTTACCAATGATCAACGTCCCTGCCACCTTTGTATCTGCGGCCGCATGCGCAGTGGCGCGGTCCGCGAATATAAAGGATGGAGTGAGTGTCGTAACCTCAGTCTTTCAGCTCACTCTGAAGTTGGCCGAAGGGTATACAGCCGAAATATTAAAAGAAGAAGGGGAACTTATGTGTGTGCACGTCCAAAATTTAATGGAGCAGTGACTGCGCTACGAAAACATAACGATGCACATATGTGGATCAATTTTGACGGGTTATTCAAATCAAGAAATAATTAAAATTTGTATTTTTAGTGAAATTCCAATCATATAATGAAATAATCTCCAGCCATAAAGTGGGAAATTTCTTTCTGAAACAATTGGTTATAAACAGTATTTAGTTTTCGTAACAGTCAGTTATATATATGTAAAGATGACGTCAGTCATCACATATGTGGGATGTAACATGGCCACCTTATGATCTCGTCATACTATCCTCATGATAGCAGTACATAAACATACATAACATACACACATCAAAAAAAGTTTAGCATCACCCCGGTTCCCAGAACTCCTGAAGATAGACATTGACTGTGGATATTGTATCACAGACACAGTCCCTTTGACTATTCAGAGATGTCACTAAACCCGCCCAAAGAGAGGAGATACAGAGAGACGGGAACTGTCGACGACATGCCTCGCTCGGGCCGCCCAAGGGCTACTACAGCAGTGTATGACCGCTACCTACGGATTATGGCTCGGAGGAACACTGATAGCAACGCCACCATGTTGAATAATGCTTTTCGTGCAGCCATAGGATGTCGTGTTCCGACTCAAACTGTGCGCAATAGGCTGCAAGATGCGCAGCTTCACTCCCGACGTCCATAGCAAGGTTCATCTTTGCAACCACGACACCATACAGCGCGGTACAGATGGGCCCAGCAACATGCCGAATGAGCCACTCAGGATTGGCATCACGTTCTCTTAACCGATGAGTCTCGCATATGCCTTCAACCAGACAATCGTCGGAGACGTGTTTGGAGGCAACGTGGTCAGGCTGAACGCCTTAGACACACTGTCCAGCGAGTGCAGGAAGGTGGTGGTTCCCTTCTGTTTTGGGGTGGCATCATGTGGGGCCAATGTACGCCGCTGGTGGTCATGGAAGGCGCCGTAACGGCTGTACGATACGTGAATGCCATACGCCGACCGATAGCGCAACCATAGCAGCAGCATATTGACGAGGCATTCGTCTTCAAGAACAACAATTCACGCCCCCATCGTGCACATCTTGTGAATGACTTCCTTCAAGTTAACGACCTCGCTCGACTAGAGAAGCCAGCATGCTCTCCAGACATGAACCCTATCGAACATGCCTGGGAAAGACTGAAAAGGGCTGTATATGCACGACGTGACCCACCAACCAACTAAGGGATCTACGCCGAATCACTGTTGAGGAGTGGGACAATCTGGACCAACAGTGCCTTGATGAACTTATGGACAGTATGCCACGACGAATACAGGCATGTATCAATGCAAGAGGATGTGCTACTGGGTATTAGAGGTACCGGTGTTTACAGAAATCTGGACCACAACTTCTGAAGGTCTCGCTGTATGGTGGTGAAACATGCAATGTGTGGTTTTCATGAGCAATAAAAAGGGCGGAAATGATTTTAATGTTGATCTCTATTCCAATTTTCTGAACAGGTTCAAGAACTCTCGGAAGCGTGGTGATGCAAAACTGTTTTTGGTGTGCATAATTCATATACTCCAAGTGCAGAAGGAAATCTCGTCATCAGGTTAGAAGGTGGGAACCAGTCACAATTGGTAGTGATCAACGTATTAAGTCATAAATTTGCTGATTTGTTAACACATAATACTTAATAATACAAACTTTCACATCCTAATATTCTACAAAAACCACCATTAAAATTTTGGCCTCTGCCATTTGATTTTTAACAAGCTAAGTAGCAAGTGGTGCATATGACCAGCGTCCACGTGCGCATACGTCTTACATGAAATCGAGCTCACCAGCCACTGCTATATGTGGCTGAGACAATATTATTTGCAGCTGCTACCTTGTTCCATCTCGTTACGTCACAGTATAAAAGATCTTATGATGAACTGTCTCCATTATAATCTCCCCTTTTCGATAAATTCTGTTTTTACATATCTTTCTCGTGACCAGATTTCTTTGCTATTATAGCTGCAGAACATTTATCGACTTCTGTATAGTCACGTCTATTTCAGTTGCACAACTATAACTGCCCGCTGAGATCTCTGGGGCGAGAATGGTTTCATACAATGTCTAGTGAGTTCGTGGTCGCCAGACATGTCTTGCTTTGTTTTGAAGGAAAACAAGTCAGTCTGCTTCAGTCTACTGTGATATTCCTGGCCGTGACCGCCAGTATTTTATTTCGCTAGCAGCTGGCATTGATGCCGCTTGATACATGTGAAGTAGCATATGGTACAAAAGTGGTGTGAAGTACAAGCGCCAGATGATATAGTATGTACCAGTCCCGTGGGAGAGTCCGCCAATTGTACTGAACTTGCTTCTGATCTGTCGGCAGGTTCGGGTGCTGGGCACCAAAACGCCTTACTTTTCTTATTAATTATTTATATACTTTTCATTGTATTTAACCCAGTTTTCAGTATGACAGGCTCTCATGGTTACCCTACGAGTCTCTCGTTTTTGAATATTAAATTTCACTAGTTTTGAGGAACATAAGAGTAACTCTATTGCAACCGAAATGGTTCGGACACCTTCGGGTCGCTTTGTCGCGCCTGAGAGACGAAGTACTTGCGCTGAGCTAGTCACTCTGTTACGGGCGTTCTGGAGGGTCGGACACATTATCTCAGTAGCGTGCGTTACTTAGATGTGAATATGTAATAGTCACTCTGTTTCGGATGTTCTTCAGAGCCGGACATGTTGTACTCTATAGCGGGCGTATCTTAGTTGTGAATACGTAATACTCACTCTGTCTAGCGCATACCAGAGAGCCGGACATATGTACCATATTTCGGAAGTTGGATGGAAAAGTCATCATACAATTGAGAAAGCTATATCGTGTGTTATAAAAGACAGTGTTAATTTGTGAATATTTTAATAATAACGAAACAGGATACATTAATGAGAAGTGTCTCCTACCACCGTTGTCAGTACTACGGATCTTGCCCTCGGTGGATACAGAGACTAACCTGGGCAAGTGACATCCCGCAAAAAGTATTATCACAGGTTCGAACTGACAGCGTAGCAGCCTCGCCGAAGAAGATCCCACGACTGACGAGCTGTCTTCTGTGCTGGGGACACAACTTCAGAAGAAGACAGGTTGGTGGAAAGAATAGCCAAAGACTCTTATTCAATCTCTCCAGATCTCTCCAGCTTACAGATCCGACTTCCAAAGGGACACCGACATCTCCTTTGCTGGGGAAAGTGTATTTAAAGAAGAGGCTACTATCCGTTAACGAGAACTGTGAACTCGTTGAGACGCGATAATCATAGTGTAACAGTGTACTGTTATGATTATCATAAAACGCACGAATCAGTAGTGTATGAACAGTGAAAAAGATGAAAAGCATCACTGTGTGAACTGTGAAATTATATCCTGTTCGAAGTTTTGTAACTTTCTTTGAACTGTTAAGTAACAAAACTTATAAATGCCGCTAATTAATCTGCGTCGCATAGTTAGAAGTGACAATGCGAAAACTCAAAATCTAAGTGTAAAGTCATAAGTGTGTGTGCGGGCCAAAGGATTACGTTTTATTTCACCGCTACGAGAAACAACGCTTCAGGGAGCAGTTAGCAGACCAGCGTACAGCAGGCGAGGCGGATGGCATGGAAGCAACACCTGTCGCCTCCACCAGCTGCAGTCCAACGTCAGCAAGCTGCCAATGGCAGAGAAAGACTACGGCAGCCGAAGACACCGAACACGACAAAAACAACGCGGTGAGCAGCAGCATCACGCAGAAGAAGAAGGTAGCTTGTACGCGAATCACTTTACAGCTAGCGCAAGGAATCTAGTATTGACAATCATAGGGATTTTTAAGAAAGTTGTTAAATTGTTTCGTAATAATTTCTTTAATAACAAAATGTCGGGGGAAAGTGAAACGCGGTACAATCTTAGAAGTAGAGAGGCAGTGCAGAATCAGGGTAATGAAACTGAAGGGGCAAGCCAGTTACAAGGTATGCCAGATGAAGTAAGTAATATAAGTAAATAGCATATTAACCTAAAGTCAGTAATGAAGAATGTATAGGAAAAATTAGATTCAATAGTAGATGAAGAAAGCGTACAAAATCAAGTAGATGACAGCGATTTACCAGAACATCTGATGTAGAAACTGAAGTTTACCAAGGAAACATATTTTCAGATAGTAGCAATAGTGAAACAGGAGAGTTGGATTCTGATATAGATAACATGAATGTTAGTATAAGTTAAATAAGGTGAATGGTGATGTCACAGGTGATGACTCTAACACCGCCATTGCTAATGAATCAACAAGTAGAAGAAGTAGATTAATCCATGAAACAGCATCAGCTGATATATTGCCTACACAAGATAATAAAAACGTATGGTTCAAATATTAATGGATTTAGTATCTGGACAAAAATAAATAAAAATAGGGCTAGAAGAAAAGATGGAACAGGAGCAAAAGGAATTAAAAAAGGATTCAAATGAATTAAAGAAAGGGCAAAAATTACTTGCTGATTAAATAGAAGCAACAAACAAGGAGATGGCAAAAATTAATTGTAAGTTTAAACATTTAGAGACAGGGTTGATTCTCATGAAACTAGAACAGGAGCTTGTGAGAGAAGAATTGAACATGAGAATGAAGAATGGGGTCAAAAGTTAGGTAAGCCTAAGCAAGAGGTTAATCGTAAAATTGATGATGAAGTAGTGAAAATAAATGATATCATGCAAGCTCAAGATATTTTTCTATTGCAAAGACACCCATGAAAGGCAAAACAAACAAGTCATAGACTTAAAGGACGAAAATGCAGTCCTTAGCCATAAAGTATCATGAACAGCAACTGCTTTTAATGGTAATACAAATACGATTCAGGGTCGTTTGAGAGAAATAGAACAGTAGGTAGAAAACATGTCTCAGCTAAGTGAGGTGAGTAAAAAATATAGATAATATGCAAGATGAGTTAAAACAGAAACTCTAAACGTGGGTCGAACAGGCAAAACGTAAGGTTGTTGTTCATATTAATGAAGTACTCAGTAATGACAATGCTTACAAATTTAATAACTTTTCTAGCAAATGTAGTATACATCGTGCTGCTTTCATTCGTCAGTTTGAGGGCATCATACCTGACAACATGACAGAAGAGCAGAAAATCAAATTTGTAGCCAGTCGTTTTGAAGGGTGTAACAGCTAATATTGTATCTGTGTCGATATTTCTATGTAGTTTGTAGTGTTGCTTATGTATAGTTTTTGTATCTGTAAAGGAAATTCTTTGACCATGTACACGTGTTTCAGTTATGCGAATTTTTGAACGATGTTGTTTATATTATGCTTGTGAATTTAAATTACTACTAGAATGTTTGTTATGTATAATTATGGAACGTAGGGCTGAATGTAAAAGATGTAATGAAGCCCTGCAGCTATAGAACCAGAATGCTGTAGTGGAAAAGGTGTGGTTGGTGCGCAAGTAGCAATTCGTCCTTTGTGGCGACTGGCGACTAAGGAGTCTGGGCTAAGGAGTGATGTGGTTAACGCATCGCTAGCAGCAGCGAATCAAAGTGGCTCATATTCCTGGAGTTTTGAGGCCAGAAGAGCTTAAGGGCAGTATTTATGGGTCTCGTATGCTGAATTTGGTGATACCATTATCAAGACATGGTTTTAGGCCCTATAAAAATATTATTTCGACGCCAAGGAGATCAGTAATAGGGCAAGGCCAACATTATGACTGCATCGTCGCCAGGTTAATAGCCACTGAAAATTGCACCACCAGTGCCACCAGTTTTCCACTAAATTGTTTCGTATTTGGCACTCTGTAAATGGACCAGATATTCGTGAAAAATTGCTTGATTTAATAATAATCGTGGTGTTACTAAAAACTCTATATTACACTCGTGATTATCCCAAATCACAAACCTGAACAGGATTCCTGTCCTAGTGAATTTAATTCCGAGTGCCCTAATTTATTATGAGAAAGTGGCTGAACTTGAATTTAACGTTGTTTTGTCATTTGTACAGCCAATTATAATTTTGAGTAGGTCAAAAGACTATTTATGAAAGCATATTTGTTATTTAAAGAGTTATAGTTTGTTGTGCTTTACCTAACCAATAATTAATTATAACAATACTTACCTTTTCTCGTACATACTGGTGTAGTTTTGTTAATGAGCATGGTTCTTCAAACCATAAATGTTTAAGGTTCCTCATGTACTAGCCTAGTTATTTAATGAAGCAATGCAAAGGCTCCTTTGGAGCCAGTGTAGTTAGATTTGCATTCTGTTTAGTTGCTTCAAACCGAGTTTAAGAAAGAACTGTTTGTTGTGTTATCTGTTCTAATGCAAATTGGTTAATGCACAGGCTAAGAGACCCTGTATTAGGCAGTGAAGTTATACATTATGATCATCAGTAGACCACCTGATTTAAATTCAGAATAATTTCAAGCTTTTCCCTGTTCAGTATTGCTACCAGTTTCATGTGTGTTGGTCTCTGGTTTTATAAACAGTTGCACCTAGTTCATCTAAGGTATATGTTGTTGAGAGGCAAATGTTGCTGTTTACTATCTCATTGGCCATTTGCTTATCTCACTTACTAGTTAGTAGCACATTTATCTGAAGGGTTAGATTACTGTATTGTAGTGCGAATAGATATAAGGAAAGTGTTTAGTATGTGTGTCAAGGAAGATTAGATTAGCCTTAGCACTGCCTTCTTCTTTACCATTTTGCTTGACACAAGAATGCCTAATTAGGCTGGCGACCTGTTTTAATATGTAATGTTACAACTTGCTTTTGTGCTGGGAAACGTCTGTTAATGACCCACGGTTTACTCTGCTGGAATATTTCGGAAACGAATCCCAGTTTGATTGCTCTGTTTCCATAGGTTATCTCACGGTCAACTTTCTCAAAAAATCCTTGCAAAGGTATAACGTTAGCATCGATTGCCATTTTACGGCGACCTGTGTTACTGTGACAAGGGGACACAATATCATGGGGAACAGGAGCCAGTAACACATGTAAATCGTATCAAGAATTTGTTAGATCATTCTTAAACCAATACTGGTCCACAGGTGCACAAACAGTATAATAACAGAAATACACTCCTGGAAATGGAAAAAAGAACACATTGACACCGGTGTGTCAGACCCACCATACTTGCTCCGGACACTGCGAGAGGGCTGTACAAGCAATGATCACACCCACGGCACAGCGGACACACCAGGAACCGCGGTGTTGGCCGTCGAATGGCGCTAGCTGCGCAGCATTTGTGCACCGCCGCCGTCAGTGTCAGCCAGTTTGCCGTGGCATACGGAGCTCCATCGCAGTCTTTAACACTGGTAGCATGCCGCGACAGCGTGGACGTGAACCGTATGTGCAGTTGACGGACTTTGAGCGAGGGCGTATAGTGGGCATGCGGGAGGCCGGGTGGACGTACCGCCGAATTGCTCAACACGTGGGGCGTGAGGTCTCCACAGTACATCGATGTTGTCGCCAGTGGTCGGCGGAAGGTGCACGTGCCCGTCGACCTGGGACCGGACCGCAGCGACGCACGGGTGCACGCCAAGACCGTAGGATCCTACGCAGTGCCGTAGGAGACCGCACCGCCACTTCCCAGCAAATTAGGGACACTGTTGCTCCTGGGGTATCGGCGAGGACCATTCGCAACCGCCTCCATGAAGCTGGGCTACGGTCCCGCACACCGTTAGGCCGTCTTCCGCTCACGCCCCAACATCGTGCAGCCCGCCTCCAGTGGTGTCGCGACAGGCGTGAATGGAGGGACGAATGGAGACGTGTCGTCTTCAGCGATGAGAGTCGCTTCTGCCTTGGTGCCAATGATGGTCGTATGCGTGTTTGGCACCGTGCAGGTGAGCGCCACAATCAGGACTGCATACGACCGAGGCACACAGGGCCAACACCCGGCATCATGGTGTGGGGAGCGATCTCCTACACTGGCCGTACACCACTGGTGATCGTCGAGGGGACACTGAATAGTGCACGGTACATCCAAACCGTCATCGAACCCATCGTTCTACCATTCCTAGACCGGCAAGGGAACTTGCTGTTCCAACAGGACAATGCACATCCGCATGTATCCCGTGCCACCCAACGTGCTCTAGAAGGTGTAAGTCAACTACCCTGGCCAGCAAGATCTCCGGATCTGTCCCCCATTGAGCATGTTTGGGACTGGATGAAGCGTCGTCTCACGCGGTCTGCACGTCCAGCACGATCGCTGGTCCAACTGCAGCGCCAGGTGGAAATGGCATGGCAAGCCGTTCCACAGGACTACATCCAGCATCTCTACGATCGTCTCCATGGGAGAATAGCAGCCTGCATTGCTGCGAAAGGTGGATATACACTGTACTAGTGCCGACATTGTGCATGCTCTGTTGCCTGTGTCTATGTGCCTGTGGTTCTGTCAGTGTGATCATGTGATGTATCTGACCCCAGGAATGTGTCAATAAAGTTTCCCCTTCCTGGGACAATGAATTCACGGTGTTCTTATTTCAATTTCCAGGAGTGTATTTGAAGCAAGGAGCTTTGAAAACAGTGGCTGCGACAGTTCTTTCAGCACTAATTGGGAAAAGAACCAGTATTTAACTGATCCTTTACGTGGATCTGACTTAGTAGAAATATTAGTTCTTAAGTTTACAGTATCTGTATAGGAGAAACTAATTCATGTCAACAAGAGTAAAGTTAATTGAAAGGCATGTGAAAAATGTAAAATAACACTCTATGAGCATTGTATCAAAGATTAACACTGTAAGAATTAAGTCAGTTGGATGTGTGTAACAATATTTGTACTAAAACTTTTGTTTTACTAAATAAATAAATATTATTGAAAAAAATGGTATTTCTTTTTTGCCAAAATCAGTGGTGAAAAATCAAAAATTACAGTAAAAATATTTCAAACAATTTATTTTAAGTTCATTTTAAATGTTTCCCCAAAGTGAAACCGAGAAAAAAGACTCAGGCAAATAAAACTTATGTATTTTTTCAATAAATCAGACAGTTTATATTTGACAACTATGTGTTTGTCTAGAGTTAAATATTATTTAAGATTTCTCTAAGGAACTACGTAATTATTTGTCATTCAATATTCTTAATAATTATTTTTGTTTAATCTCAGGCAAATTTTATTTTCAAGACCTAATGGTAAATCTTCATGTTCATCATGTAAATTTGTTGGATATTCTAAATCAATGTCAAATATTTATTCAAATTGAGAAGTATCTGAAATATTCACTTATCTCTTTTGCATTCAAAATTATTTTAATCATTACATTCAGAATTATCATGGTAAAAATACTCATTTACAAACCATATAAACTATCTGAATGTAAAAATATTAAATAATTCATTTCTCACTTGAACCACAGTTTTTGAAGTACTCATTTTTGCTTTGGTGCATCTTTCACAACATTCAGATTTAACAGTTCAAATTCTTTTTTCAGCCACTATTATCTAGGTATATTTACCTCAGAATTGTAATTTAACTTACATCACTTTATTATCGAATTCTAACTTAAATTTATCTGTAAATTACCATGACGGATCTACAAAATTAGATTTTATGCAACTTTTTCTAAAATTTACAAAAACGTCAGATAACAACAAAATATCAGTTTCAAGGTAGCAATCTTGATATTTGCAGAGATTTTTTCCGTGTTTATTATAGTCACTTTCGTCACATTCATTTAATTTATTACAGATTTCTTCTTTTCGTGGAAGCACTGTTTCTACGAAATTTCTTAACCACAAAATTAAATAAATTATCTGATGTTTCTCATGTGATTTCTACTGAAATTTGGTGAACATTTGTTGAGACATAAAGCCACTAATTTCAATTTATTGATACAGGTCATTTTCATGTTTTGTTTCTTTTTCTTCAAATGTGATATTTCCTTTTTCGTTATTTGGTATTACATCGATTTCTTTTCATCATAAATGAGAATCATACCCTGATGAGTTATGTAAATAAACTGGTAAAAAACTGGAATGTTATAGTTGTAGATTACAATAATTACATAATGGATTTATATATTTTTCAGTTAAATGATAATGATGACCACCATTTTCCTTTTTTGTAAATAATGTCATCAACATAATGAACATGTTTTATAATTATTATCTTCAGATAATCTTCAGTTGTTGAAGGCTTCATGTCTTCAATTTGAGAATGTAAATTACCAATTTCATCACCATCTCTTTTTGCACAGTCAATAATTCTTTTATGAGAATTTAGTCCTTGATATACAACTTGATAATGTCCATTCAGATTTCAATGTAATAAAATACACTTGGATCATGTTTCTATTATTCCATTTTATATGATTTTTCTGGCTCAGGTTGAAAACAATCGTCAATATAATAATCGTCAATATAAGAATCGTCAATATAATAATAAATTTCAAAATCAGCAGCAATAACAAATGACTGTCTCATTGTATATTAAAAATTATCGAAACATATCTATAAATTCTTAAGTAGAAATTCTACATAAACATTTAATTTTTTATTTCTTATTATAAAATGATGCAAACATGTACCACAAATAAATTATGTCTCCAGATATGATTTGTCGAAGTCAAGATAAATCTTTAATATAGAAATAATGTGAGCTATTCTCATCTTAAAGATGTAGCAGGTTATATGCTTACATTGTTTACATATAGATATTTTCAATTTACATACATGATATTTTTCAGCAAGTGAACAAACAATTGTTAATTTTTTTGCATATTCAGTTTTTTGGATATTCTCAATTGCAATTATAAATTCAAATGTATCAAGTTCTTTGTGGATCCTAATTTACAAGATGTAATGCTGATTTTATTCGTGACAAAAAATAATATTGATCATTATTTTTAATTGCAATACAAGGTTTCTTTTCCTTTATTTTCTCTGGTAATTCGATATAAAATGAAACACTTAATGGATTATATTTTGTTACTGCTAATATTAATCTCTTCCCCATCCAGGTCCTTGAACTTGAAGTTCATTTTATAATCTCTGTTTTCCATTTTTAGTACATTCTTCAAATGTTGTATAATTATACATTTCAAATTGAACTTCTACATTTAACTGGAATGTGATGATTTTATTTTATAGTAAAAAATATATAAAATTTATTTTTAAACCATTATAAAATTTTAATTCTCTTTCATTGTTTACATTATTTTTGGTTGTGATAGATTGAAAATGAAATTTGGATCAAGAAAGCTAAGATTGCTCTCAGAATTAATAGCTTGTAATCTGTTTTCAAAAGATTTCTTACCTACATATTGATTAAATCTTTTACATTTTTTTTCTTTTCGCAATACAGTAGTAGAGAACACAAATATTTCTTTGAATTGTTTACTTTCATCATTCTTCATTGTTTACTTTCATCATTCTCAATCTAGAAATTAGGTACTTCTTTCCAAATACTTATCTCAATATATTTCAGGATGTTGATGTTTAATCATATTGACAATTCAATTATCATACTTAAATTTATAGTATACAATTAAATTATATGTATTAGCATAAGCACAAGATTGAACAACTATGATTTACCTCATATTTGTCGCCATTTATAAGGAAGAATATTTAGTTACAAAACAAAGCGAGAGAATTTTCACAATACTATAAATCATTAAAATTAATTAGATATAAGAATTATAAAGAGTCATAAACTATTATAAATTAAAGGAATATAAGATAATGGTAAATTTAATTAGGTTCAAGGTAAATTTAAATTATTTACATTCAGTTTCAAGCTGATTCTTTATCACCAGTTTTTCTTCTTTATTTATAAAAGAAAACATTTTATTAGAAAAATAAAAATTAGAATTAACAATTTATCAAGAACCATGAGAAATAAAAGTAACTGAGTTGAAGCTGATTTGAGTTGTGTTCTGAATTCATACTTTCTATATATTCTAGAATATAGTTTTGACATTTACTTGAGTCTTTATCCTCAGGTTGTTGGTTTATGTAAAAACTATCAAAATTTTTAATTTGACAATTAATACATTTCTTCAACATTTTAACACATTTAGTTTGTTAACAATTTTGCTATCGATAGTAATATCTTAAAATTTACAACATTTGAAAGATTTTTAAATGACCATTGTAATAAAATGAGAAACATTTTCCACATATACAGGTTGGAAAGTATTTAAACCGACAAACTCTGGGAGGTTGTAGGGGACATCAAAACAAATATTCTTCCCTAATGTCATTTTTTCCTATGAGGAGTATTTAAACTGGTAGAGAAAGATTTCTCTGGTGGCAAATAAATTAAACTAACAAACACTTTTCCATTTTTTATGACCAAGAGGCAACACATTAACACAGCCTAATTTCAATTACAGTAGATTTTCAAAAATGCTTCCATTGACACTTAAACAAAGTTTCACCATCGGATCATGTTCTGTCTGACATTGGCAAAAACCCCAGGAGTATCCTGAATTGTTCCTGCTGCTGCTACTATCCTAGCAATCAGATCCTCTTCTGATGCAACAGGATTTGCGTAAACAAGGTTGTGCATCTCTCCCCACACAAAAAAATCCAGAGGGGACATAATTGCACTTTAATAACACAGGTAAGTCATGCCATGTATCTGACATCTTTTTGCTGATCCCAGCATCACCTTTGAATACTAGAGGCTATTCCCTGAATATTAGAATTCATTCCCTGGACAAGCTTTAACAGTAAGCCATAATGCAAACCATTCATTTCTGATTCTTGAACATTTATATTCTGTATAGTTGCCATTGGTATATTTCATTTAAAATCCACACCTCCATTAATTTGAGTATCTTCAGTTTTTATGAAATTCCCTCCTACCGAATTATCCAATAACTCGCCTTCAACAAGTTCCACTTTATTGACAATATCAGCTGTACTTGCTATTTTTACAGTTTGGGTTATAGCATTGCACAGTTAAAAGCACCGCAATCGCTACAAAAGTTTACTGTATATATAATTAACCAAATTATATCCAACACACACCTTGCTAAATTTTCGAGATGCTGTGAAGCATTTGCTTCCAACCTTAGCATCTTTCTTATTTTGCTTCTGAAGTGCACTGCTCGATCAGATAATGGCACGGTGTTCAAAGTCCACTGTCATATGTCCTGTTGTAAGATCCCCACCTTAACACCTCATTGCATAATCCTCACAGTCATAGTACATAAATACACTTAATGTAGTTCATATATTCCAAATCGAAAAGGAATCTTGTCATCGAGTTCGAGAATTGGAACCAGTCAGAATTGGATAATGTTATCACTGACAGTGCCCAACGAGTTTAGTCATAAGAAAGCTGATTTATTAACATGTAGCACTTAATAACACGAACTTCCACATTCTGGTCATCGACCTTCACATCCAGGCCATTTTAGATCCACTTGAAAATGCCTAGATGTGAAGCCCAAAACTGGTGATGAAATTAAATAATGATTATAATAGCAACTAGATTGACTATTCATTAATTACATTTAGTTAGATCAAAGTTCATACCCAAAATTTTAGAACTGTTAAAAGTAATGATGAGCAAAATGAGAAATGAGTGTAATATAGTAGGATGTGACGAGGTAATAATGGACTAGTGTGACCTCAGTATACTCTCTACTGTACGACTTTTCATAGAGCAACTTCCCCAAGTACTTAATATTCGCTCTCAGTGCTACTTCATTTTAATGTTAATCACTGCAAAGCAACACCAAAATACCATGGCACTGCTGGAATCTGAGAGCTAATACATGGATATAAATAATTACCAAAATCATAGAAAATAAATAACATAGTTAAACAATTAGTCAAATTTACTAAGATCTAGCAGATTCAGTGGTTTCAAGATTTCTAATAAATGTTAACTCCAAATATTAGTCGTTATTGCTGTCACTCCGACTTTCGTTGATGACTGTAATTAATTAGCAATGACATGAACTTTCAACTGAAGAAAAATTTAGTTTTGACTTTCTGACAAAGTTATTGTTCCCGAATTTTGCATTCATAAAGTGATGCATGGAGTATGGTAGAACAGGAAATGGATCCTATTTTTGGTTTTAGAAGGTTTGGTTGACAATGACTAAGAAATTACAATTAGCGTTCACATAAAAATTATATCGTCCAGATCGCTCAAAACACTGTCAGTTCTTTTACAATGTAAAATATACGAAATTCTTCGTTCTTACTGGTTTCGATGCTGCAGACACGAAGTATTAGCTTGGTGGAAACCATGTTCCACAATTCCCAATTGCAATATTGTGTCTTCACCTACAAATATTATTTAATCTAGCTGTGACTAAACAGTATTCTTCTTGAATCATCATTGTAAGTAATCAGTGTACTGTGGCCCATGGAACTTGCACTACCTTTTGTAGCTACAAGCAGTTGCATACATATTAACTGCACCAGTCACTCACACGTCCGTCCTTCCTCAGTCGTAGCTACAACACTGCTCCCTTACGCCCCACCCCCACCCCGCCCCGCTGTCATAGATCGTTAATAATCACTTAGATGTGATCTTATACTAATAAAAGTCCCCAATATTGCCAGTGCATCTATTTTTCAATTATAACAAATGCATTTATCATATAATGTTCGCGATATTTGCACAATAATAGAACTAATCGTACATAATAATGAAGTGAAGAAAGATGAACATACGTGAAAAACAATAATATTAAGTATCTTAGTAGGAATGTCGTGTTATAGAGCCACAGGAGGAAGTAATGGCTTTCCCGAATCATACTGAAACGTCCGCTCTCGGAATTTCAGCAGCAAAGATCTCCGTCTCCATGATGCACTACGATTTTCTTGCAGCGTCTGCCATTCCATAAAGCTCTTGCACCAACCAAAGGATTCCATGAGGAAACGCGTTGTTCTTCGTTGGATCTTTCATATCACTTCTATTAAGAAGGTTTGCCGGTCTCGAAACCTTATTTTATCCTAATATTCAATAGTTTTTACGCAAAAAACAATTTTTTCATACAAATATTTACTAACAAACAAAAGCACATATTTTAAATACTATGTAAACAATTTTTGGCCGGTAAATTGATGTCTCTATGCAGCATAAAAAGGCGGTCAAAATACGTCTGCATGAATGTCACAACGAAATGGTTCCCACACTTGAGGGTGAAGTATAGGTCTTCAACCAAAATTAAACAGATATACGTTATCAGAATTAAATTTTCTACCACATGCACCTCGAAAATCAAATTTCTTGAAGCGTATTTCAAAATGGTGACCACTTGAAAACTTAGATACTGTGACAGACCAATTTTGTTGTCTGCATCTAATTTTGCAGAGTAGTCTTTTTTAATCATGCGATTCAATTGAACATTGTCTCGAGAAACACACATTTAAAGTTTTGAGGTCCAGTTTTGTGTGTATCACTTCGAAATTTTTCAAATTACCGTTAATTTTTTTAGGTGCATTATCTGAAAACTACCTAGAGCAGTTAAACAGATAACTGACTTGTGGCGATAACATATTAGACCTTCTGGTGACAAACAGACCAGAACTACAGTATTTGAAACAGTTAACGCAGAACAGGGAATCAGCGATCATAAAGTGGTTACAGCATCGGTGATTTCAGCCATACATAGAAATATTAAAAAAGGTAGGAAGATTTTTCTGTTTAGCAAAAGTGACAAAAAGCAGAGTTCAGAGTACGTGACAGCCCGACACAAAAGTTTTATCTCAAGTACAGATAGTGTTGAGGATCAGTGGACAGAGTTCAAAACCATCGTACAATATGCATTAGATGAGTATGTGCCAAGAAAGATCGTAAAAGATGGAAAAGAGCCACCGTGGCACAACAACCTAGTCAGAAAACTGCTACGAAAGCAAAGGGAACTTCACAGCAAACATAAACATAGCCAAAGTCTTGCAAACAAACAAAAATTACAAGAAGCGAAATGTAGTGTGAGGAGGGCTATGCGAGAGGCGTTCAACGAATTCGAAAGTAAAGTTCCATGCACTGACTTGGCAGAAAATCCTAAGAAATTTTGGTCTTATGTCAAAGCGGTAGGTGGATCAAAACAAAATGTCCAGAGACTTTGTGACCAAAATGGTACTGAAACAGAGGATGACAGACTAAAGGCCGAAATACTAAATGTCTTTTTCCAAAGCTGTTTCACAGAGGAAGGCTGCACTGTAGTTCCTTCTCTAGATTGTCGCACAGATGACAAAATGGTAGATATCAAAATAGATGACAGAGGGATAAAAAACAATTAAAATCGCTCAGAAGAGGAAAGGCCACTGGACCTGATGGGATACCAGTTCTATTTTACACAGAATACGCGAAGGAACTTGCTCCCCTTCTTGCAGCGGTGTATCGTAGGTCTCTAGAAGAGCGTAGCGTTCCAAAATATTGAAAAAGGCCACAGGTCATCCCCGTTTTCAAGAAGGGACGTCGAACAGATGTGCAGAAGTAGAACTATAGACCGATGTCTCTAAAGTCGATTAGTTGTAGAATTTTGGAACACGTATTGTGTTCTGTTCGAGTACAATGACTTTTTTGGATACTAGAAATCTACTCTGTAGAAATCAGTATGGGTTTCGAAAAAGACGATCGTGTGAAACCCAGCTCGTGCTATTCATCCAAGAGAGTCATAGTGCCATAGATACGGGTTCCCAGGTATATGCCGTGTTTCTTGACTTCCACAAGGTGTTTGATACAGTTCCTCGCAGTCGCTTAATGAACAAAGTAAGAGCATATGGACTATCAGACCAATTGTGTGATTGGATTGAAGAGTTCCTAGATAACAGAACGCAGCATGTCATTCTCAATGGAAAGAAGTCTTCTGAACTAAGAGTGATTTCAGATGTGCCGCAGGAGAGTGTTGTAGGACCGTTGCTATTCACAGTATATGTAAATAACCTTGTGGATAACATCGGAAGTTCAGTGAGGCTTTTGCGGATGATGCTGTAGTATAGCGAGAGGTTGAAACAATGGAAAATTGTACTGAAATGCAGGAGGATCTGCAATGATTTGACGCGTGGTGCAGGGAATGGCAACTGAATCTCAATGTAGGTAAGTGTAATGTGCTGCGAATACATAGAAAGAAAGGTCCTTTATCATTTTGCTACAATATAGCAGGTCAGCAAATGGAAGCAGTGAATTCCATAAATTATCTGGGAGTAGGCATTAGGAGTGATTTAAAATGGAATGACCATTTAAAATTAATCGTCGGTAAAGCAGATGCCAGACTGAGATATATTGGAAGAATCCTAAGGAAATACTGTTCGCCCACTGCTTGAATGCTGCTCACCAGTGTGGGATCTGTACCAGATAGGGTTGATAGAAGAGATAGAGAAGATCAATGGAGAGTAGCGCGCTTCGTTAAAGGATCATTTAGTAATCTCGAAAGCGTTACGGAGATAATAGATAAACTCCAGTGGAAGACTCTGCAAGAAAGACGCTCAGTAGCTCGGTACGGGCTTTTGTTGAAGTTTCGAGAACATACCTTCACCGAGGAGTCAAGCAGTATATTGCTCCCTCCTACATATATCTCGCGAAGAGACCATGAGGATAAAATCAGAGAGATTAGAGCCCACAGAGAAGCATACCGACAATCTTTCTTTCCACGAACAATACGAGACTGGAATAGAAGGGAGAACCGATAGAGGTACTCAAGGAACCCTCCGCCACACACAGTCAGGTGGCTTGCGGAGTGTGGATGTAGGTGTAGATGTAAATGTAATTTGCCATCCGATCATAACTGTTTCCAGTCAATGATAGGTTCAGCTTGACCAGAGTACCCAGTCAACTCCAAGTAAACACAACACACACTATTCTGGAGCCACCGCCAACTTGCACAGTGACTCGTTGAGAGCTTGGGTGGTTGTGGAGTCTCAACCACACTTGAACCCTACCACAAGTTCTGTTTTGTGTACTTGAAACATTTATTCTTCTCCACATATTTATTACATTGATAGGATAATTTTCAATAAAATTAATTGCACTTTCATTGACATTGTTATTTGACCATGTTATTCGTGCAAAATCTCTGAAAGTGTTGTAAGCTTATTATTCAATGGATAAAGATTCTATAATTCATGAGGGAAAATTTCATTTATTCCATTCTTCACATTGGTCTCTTGTAATTTAACATGATCAAATAATGAAGAATCAATTAACTGATCATTTTATCTATTAGTTTGGAAAGCAACGAAAATAAAGTAAGGTGTATCAAAAACAGCAGAATCATAATTAATAATTAGTGTCCTGCATTGTCCCCTATGTTCCTCAGAGTATGTGACCTCATCATCATCACCAATTAGTAATATTTAGTTCAAAATTTCTTTTTCTATTTCATTCAGCAATCTCCATTGGTTATGGTGAAAGGAAAGAAACTGTAATATTTTGATTTTTCAGGCTTTCTTGTTCCAGTTCAAGTGAATATTCTGGTTCATATTTAACGACTGAAACACATATTTCTGCAGATTCTGCTATAATTTTACCCTTTTTTGGAAGTGTATCTTTGATTTCAACACCAGCATCGTTTCTATCAGCCCGTCGGAGAATTCCATCTTGTGCAGATGAACTCCAAGTCAAAATTACAGGCATATCACCTTTCCACATAATTTCTTTATAATCTTTAAAAAATTGAACAATTAATTCTAATAGATAAAGTACTTCATTTCACTTGTTTTTAATTTTTCAGTTATTAAGAACATGTCCTTCCCTAGTTAATTCATTTAATAGAGAAAGTTAATTGAATAAGAACAGATGAAGAAATAAATAGATATTCTATTCTAGACAGAACATTGTTTCCTTTATTAACTGAGATAAAATCAAACAATTTTGCCAAATATTTATCGATTATTTTTTTATTTCACTTTCTGTCACTAACTATAACAGTTATAAGGAGCATATAATTCCAATTTTAGTATTAATTTATGTTTATTTGGAATATTTTAACTATTTTTGGTTTTCTCATTAACAGGAACAGAGAAAATTGATAACTCTCGACCCTGGCATGATTTATTAAGAAATAATTCCAGTAAATCATTTTTAAAATAACTGTTGCACAAGTATCATTGAAGTTGATCAAATTTTCATTTTCATCAGTGATAATAATTACTAAATTTTCAATAGTATCATAAATTGGAATATTTATAGGATGAATTGGTTCATAAATTATTGCTCCCCTAAATTCAATATTTGGTTTAAATGATGAAATAGTATTAGTTTCTCTATGAAAATGATCAGTATGTTGAACAAACATTCCATCAGCTAGATAAAAATTTATATTTAATAATTCAAATGGAATAAGATTTGGAACATTATTAGCAATTTTTTCATTAGCTTCAATAATTTTATCATTAGACCTAAAATTTGTCCCGTAAAATCTTCTTTATCCATAAATAAATTAAAGTCACCTTCAATAGTAACTCTGTTTAAAATTTAATCTTCTTTAGTGTATATATTACGGCTTTCTGATTGAATAAATTTTTCCAAATTTTTCAGACTATATTGATTAATGGGAATTTCTATCGTTTCTTCCTTAGAATATAAGTTATTATTTGTTGATGCAATATTTGGAGTTAAAATGTCGAATAAAAACAACAACTGAAACGTTTTTATAAGTACCTCTTATTGGTACAGTTAATAGTTTAGTAAGAAAAGATGACTTATCACTCAATGGAAATAGGTGACTCACTTATTAATAAAACTTTTGTGTAAGTAAATGACTGATAGGGAACCAAAAGTAAGAATTCCAGAAAAGGAATTAAACAATATGTAACCTCCCCTCACTTATCGACCTTCATGACAGTGAAAAATTAAACCATGTGTACCTAATGGAAATTTGGGAAAAGCAGTTGTCACTGAAGTTAATCTGTCGGTAAAGTGGGAGAAAGGGTTACATCTAAATGAAAGGAAAAATGCAAATGAAATTGGTGGAAATTAATTGGTTGGCTCTGAGCACTATGGGACTCAACTGCTGAGGTCATTAGTCCCCTAGAACTTAGAACTAGTTAAACCTAACTAACCTAAGGACATCACAAACATCCATGCACGAGGCAGGATTCGAACCTGCGACCGTAGCGGTCTCGCGGTTCCAGACTGCAGCGCCTTTAACCGCACGGCCACTTCGGCCGGCTGGAAATTAATTCTGAAAATGGGTAAAGTTAATAAAGAAAGTAAATGTGGGGTCGTTATGTTAACAATTAATGGGCGTTAATTAGGTATTTGAGATTTGGGGAAAATTACGTTCGCCAGTCCTATGGTCAACTACTATAATAACTGAAAAAGAAAGGTTAATACACATATAATTAGCACTAAAGGTGTGGCAACTGAAGCTTGACACTTGTTGTGTGAAAACTGAATGTGTGTCAGAAGTAATAACTTTCGCTACACTCTGACTTAATTTAGCAAAAGAATTAATAAAACCAGAAAACTGAGAGTTAATTTAGTGACTGGAATTAATAGTGAACTTTGTTTCTGAAGCACTACAAAGTAAAATTAAATAAGGTTAGTCTTGGGCTACCTCAACAATCATCTCAAAAGCAACTTCGATCTACGCAATTTAGAAATAAGAGATTTAACTTTGAACTTGAATTAAATGATTTTGAATAATTAACAATAGTGAAATTTAGTACACACCAAGCTGAGCTGCAGTCACAGGTGAGCTAAAATATGGTAACAAAACTCACACTCTTAATTTGTGCTTGTGCAATCTAAATATAGTTCTGTTTGGTTATTGTAGCCAGCTATGAATACTTTAACTGAACTTTGAAATTAAAGCAGTAAAGTGGAATGATATTACTTTAATGCTGGCGTTTGAATTTCAATGACACTCAGGTTCATTTCGGAAAAGGAAGGACCCTGCTTGGTAATGCAATTGGGACAATTAGCAACAAAGGTTCATGCTAAGTTGCTGTATTTTAGTGATGCAAATGGAACGGTTTGAAAAGCTGAGGCCTGCCATACAGTTCTAAAAATTTACGTGCTTTCAGTCTTCCTTGTTGGTTGATTGAAGGTTTGAAGTCATCAATCGAGGAGGTGGCGACAGTCAATTATTGTCGGCTGTCACTGTTGCAGAAGCTGGATGTTGGTGCGCTTTCTTCTCGACATGTTCACCAGGCAAAACAGGCTCTTGATGTGTGCCAGCTAATGTTCCCCATCCGTGACACCATGCCAGAAAGTATCATAGCAAGTCGAGCGCAATTACATGCTGCCAAACCCCAAAAGCGCAGCAACTCCCGGGAGTGTCACTCAACACACCAGCTCCACTACTCTCCTCCAGCCAGACTCCGCTCTGCCCGTGCTCCACGCGGAAGAGTCAACACTACCCAAGATCCTAAACACTTTGGTTCTCCACACGACCTATCGATGTAATCATTCGACAGCTTAGCTTTCTCTATGCAAGACTTACCACAAAAATACAAATAAGTAAGCTGAAATATATCTTCAGGTAATAAAATAAGAAAACATTTATAGTACAACAGATGGAAATAGGAGGATATGCATTTCTGGCCCACATGTGCCCCACATTGTCTGAGGATGTTCGTGTGACCTAATCAGACTCAGAAAATGTCCCAAAAAAAACCAGCAAAAATGCATATGCTCAAAACACCAAGAAAATTTAGCATTAGGCTAATTAACGATAAATCAATTTTTAGACCATTATAATTGAGTGAACACACTCCTAATCATATTCATAGTCATCTTGCACAAAAGGAAACAGGTTGACAACATATTAAAATTCATAGAAAAATAGAAAATGGTTTAGCTATTCTAAAATCAGCAAAATTCCCAACTGTATCAAGAAATGGAATACTATTTACAAAATTAATCAGAGTACATGGTCATAAAAACCGGTAGACCAAAATATGCACACTAATAATTAATTACATAGAATACACATTTTTATATAAACTTTTCATAATTAATGTTCTCGCCATGAGAGTTCACTTAACGCTAAAGAAGAAAATAATATACATTAGATCGAAAAAAACATAAATATTGACAGCAGAATTCTTTCACATAAGCTGTTCGGAAAGAAAAACAACTCCACCTTCTGTACTCACAAGTACAAAGAATGCCGACAGCGGCACAAGAGCCGACAGCGGCTCCACCTCGCCAGTATTGTTGCGCCCGCCTGTGCGGCACGCTTGACCTCACTCACCTGTGTAACGGCATTTCCAGAATGTCCATTTCACTGAATTCTTTCAGGAAAACTCACTCCCGAGTAATTTCAAGGAGTCCATTAACACTATCACAGTGGATAACTCAACATTGTCCATCATCACACGCATGTACTAGCCTGAAACTTAAAACAGGATCTAAGTACATCGGCAATGACTAATAAAACACATATTCATGAAATCTTACAGCTAGTTACAAAATCATATTTACATTCCTTAATCTACTATGACTCAGCTGAAAACTTAAACTAGCAACTTGGATTTTTCAATTGAATAATAATCAGTTACTCTTAAATGTTTTAATCAAAATTATTTACTTATTAATTACAACTTCTTTAATGACCTCTTGGTCAGGCAAAAACATGCAACATGGCAAATCCTTAAGTCTTAAACTCTATATTTACATACTGTACAAATTACCCATTCTGTGGTATTAATCAATCCTTGGTTGGTACAATTTCAAGTCTACAATGTTCCGTATACCTAATAGTTTTCCAAAGCTTGGATACTCCAGGCAATAAGCATTTGTGGGAGGTATATGAATGACTTTATATGGTCCATTATAAACAAACTTAAACTTAGAGATTTCATTGTCTCTCTCGCTTTATTTCTCATGAGCTGTTACAAGTACTAAGTCTCCGATTGCAAACTTAGCATAACACACTTTAGCGTCATGGCGACAATGCAATCATCGGCTTTTAGCTTCATTATTTCTCGCAAACGATCTTTTTTCACACCAATACTAATGTCAATCTGTGGAGGGAATTTGATTATCTCTTCCACTAAACTTTTACTTCCGTCATCTAACAGGATTTCCTCTGGAGAAAATCCTGTAGATTCATGTCTCAAGGTGTTCATAATTCTCTCAAATTCTGCTACATATTTGCCCCATGCTCTATGGTTGTGACGGCAATAGGTACGGCAAAGTCGGCATAGCTCACGCATATACCTCTCAGCAGGATTTACAGCAGGACAGTAATCTGAAATATGGATCACTTCGACCCCATTACTTGCCATGCCTTCATTCCACAATTTAGAAGTAAATTGTGCCTCATTGTCTGATAGAATCGCCTTGGGCTTACCAATATGAACAAAATAATCGTTCACAAGCTTGCTATAGACCGCTTTGGCTGTAGCTTTCCTAATCGGGTATAGTTTGATGAACTTGGAAACAGCTTCTAGCGCTACTAAAAAGTTTCCTGATGACTTGGGTAAAGTCCACGCATAGTAATTCAAAGGTGCCGTTAGGCCTTATACTTTCCATAGGACGACGACTCGTACAGTTGGTAACCTTCACCTTCTGACATAAATCACAAGTTTTCACTCTGTCAGTAACGCGTTTTAACATGTTGTTAAAATGCACTACTTCAGTCAGCTTTTCCATACATTTCTTTGGTCCGCAGTGACCATACGCCAAATGGTAGTAGTCTATTACTTCCATGACGTATTTGGTAGGCCAGCAAACCCGCCAAATATTACTATCTTCACCCTTACGTATGTACAAGATATGATCGTATATCTTGTAATACTTCCTTAATTTCTCTCCTTCTGGACTCCTTTCGTCATATCGGGTTTTCACCATATTTAAACAATCGTCCATTCATTCTGATGACAATGTAGATTCTTACAGATGTTCACTATTAATTTACATCCATCAACTTCTTTAAAACAGTATAATTTGACCACTCCATCTGACTCATCTTTCAATACATCTTGCTTAGACTCAGGCAACTGCGATAGCGCATCCGTTACGCTTTAGTCGTTCCCTTTTATGTAACAGATGTCATAGTTAAATTGCTGTAAATACAGCGACCACCTAGTCAGTCTTTCGTGAAGTAGTTCACAATCCTTCAGATAAGTGAGCGCCTTATGGTCCATATGAATAATCGCCCTACGGTCCCATAGGTAACCCTTGAACATCTTGAATCACCACATGATAGCGAGACACTCCTTCTCAGAAATCGTGTAGTTTTGCTCACTTTTTGATAAAGTTCGACTCGCGAACGCTATCGTCCGGTGTTCCTTATCCTCTCCTTCACCAACTTCTTGGAACAGTTCCACCCCCATCCTGTAATTCGACGAATCCGTCCCCAGATGTAAGTGTAGCGATAAATCAGGGTGGAATAGTATGTTAGATCCTAACAACTCGTCTTTTAATCTCTCGAAAGCGGCCTGACATCCGCCAGTCCACACAAACGGAACATTTTTGCGTAAGAGGTTATTCAAATTTTCATCATTAAACACCTGTCCTTTTTCAAATTTACGGTAAAATCCTGTGAACCCTAGAAAACTTTTTAACTGTTTCCTACACTTGGGTGGAGGACAATTCCGTATTGCCTCTAGTTTCTCTGGGTGTTTCATAATACCAGCAATGGTAATTACATGTCCTAAAAATTTCAGTTCCTGCTTCACAAATTCGCATTTCTTTAGTTTTAGAGTCATTCCACCACGGCGCAATGCTCTAAAAACTTCATCTAACAGGTCAAAATGGTCATGCCAAGTGGCATTGGCCAACTCTAGGTCGTCAACATGTACAGTTAATCTTGAACTCAAAGCTGGGCCTAGCACTATGTCTAGGGCCCTGATGAATACGGACACAGATATATTAAGTCCAAATGTGTACTACTCTATACTGATAACACCTGCCCGCAAACAAGATGTGAGGCCTAGATTCTTCTTCGAGTTCTATTTGCTAGTAACTACCGTGAGATCGAGGCTAGTCATGAACTTAACGTCATGAAAACGTTGCAAAATCTCCTCCATACTCTCTGGTCTGTCTTTTTCGTGTTGAACGTTTTGCTACAATGACCAAACTGTTATTGTATGGACTCTTACTTCTTTCAATCACTCCCCATTCGATCATCTTATCTATCTCCCGTTGCACTGCTTCGTTTTTGGAGAGCAGTATAGCATACGGTCTCACGAAGAATTGTTCATGTGGAATTACATGCAACTTGCATTTATATCTACATCTACATACATACTCCGTAATCCACCATACAGTGCGTGGCGGAGGGTACCTCGTACCACAACTAGTATCTTCTCTCCCTGTTCCACTCCCAAACAGAACGAGGGAAAAATGCCTATATGCCACTGTACGAGCCCTAATCTCTCTTATCTTATCTTTGTGGTCTTTCCGCAAAATGTAAGTTGGCGGCAGTAAAATTGATCTGCAGTCAGCCTCAAATGCTGGTTCTCTAAATTTCCTCAGTAGCGATTCACGAAAAGAACGCCTTCTTTCCTCTAGAGACTCCCACCCAAGTTCCTGAAGCATTTCCATAACACTCGCGTGATGATCAAACCTACCAGTAACAAACCTAGCAGGCCGCCTTATGTCCTCCCTCAATCCGACCTGATATGGATCCCAAACGCTCTAGCAGTACTCAAGAATAGGTCGTATTAGTGTTTTATAAGTGGTCTCCTTTAGAGATGAACCACATCTTCGGAAAATTCTACCAATGAACTGAAGACGACTATCCGCCTTCCGCACAACTGCCATTACATGCTTGTCCCACTTCATATCGCTCTGCAATGTTACGCCCAAATATTTAATCGATGTGACTGTGTCAAGCGCTACACTACTAATGGAGTATTCAAACATTACGGGATTCTTTTTCCTATTCATCTGCATTAATTTTTATTTATCTATATTTAGAGTTAGCTGCCATTCTTTACACCAAGCACAAATCCTGTCCAAATCATCTTGTATCCTCTTGAAGTCACTCAACGACGACACCTTCCCGTACACCACAGCATCATCAGCAAACAGCCGCACATTGCTATCCACCCTATCCAAAAGATCATTTATGTAGATAGAAAACAACAGCGGACCTACCACACTTCCCTGGGGCACTACAGATGATACCCTCACCTCCGATGAACACTCACCATCGAGGACAACTTACTGGGTTCTATTACTTAAGAAGTCTTCGAGCCACTCACATACTTGGGAACCAATCCCATATGCTCGTACTTCAGTTAGGAGTCTACAGTGGGGCACCGAGTCAAATGCTTTCCAGAAGTCAAGGCATATGGCATCCGTGTGATACCCTTCATCCATGGTTCGCAAGATATCATGTGAAAAAAGGGCGAGTTGCGTTTCGCAGGAGCGATGCTTTCTAAAGCCATGCTGATACATGGACAGCAACTTCTATGTCTCAAGGAAATTCATTATATTCGAACTGAGAATATGTTCGAGAATCCTGCAACAAACCGATGTTAAGGATATTGGTCTGTAATTTTGAGGATCCGTCCTTCTACCCTTCTTATACACAGGTGTCACCTGCGCTCTTATCCAGTCGCTCAGGACATTACGTTGGGCAAGAGATTCACGATAAATGCAAGCTAAGTAAGGAGCCAATGCAGTAGAATACTCTCTGTAAAACCGAATTGGAATTAATTCCACCAGGACCTGGCGATTTATTTATTTTCAACCCATTCAGCTGCTTCACAACCCCAGGGATGTCTATCACTCTGTCCTCCATACGGGAATCTGTACGAGACTCAGACGGCGGTATGTTTGTATGATCCTCCTGCGTGAAAGATTTCTCAAATGCTAAATTTAAAATTTCAGCTTTCGTTTTGCTGTCTTCCGTTGCCAGGCCAGACTGATCAGTGAGTGACTGGATGGAAGCCTTCGACCCGCTTACCGATTTTACGTAAGACCAGAATTTCCTTGGGTTTTCAGCAAGATCTTTTGCTCAGGTATGACGGTGGTAGCGGTTGAATGCTTCACCCATCGCTCTTTTTACAGCAGCACGTATCTCTACTAACTTCTGCCTGTCCTTATTCTCCCGATCTTTCTTGTACCGTGAGTGCAACTGCCATTGCTTCCTGAGCATTCTCCGAATTGCGCTGTTAAACCACGGTGGATCTTTTCCGTCCGTAACCCACTTTTTCGGCACATACTTTTCCAATGCGTGATTTACAATGTGTTTAAAATTTGCCCATAATTCTCCCACGTCCATCATACCGGAAGTAAATGAAGTCGATTCATTTACTAAGTGGGATGCTAACAACTGCATATCTGCTATATCCTTCCACAAGTCCCAGTTTGTCTGAAAACACACTCTTATTCCTCTTTATTACTTCATACAGGCCTCGTCTTTGTTCGTGTGTTACGTTTGACACACCGTCTACAATACTTTCCAATTCACTTTCTACACTATTGTCAATGCCGAGATTCCTCTCGTTACAGTAGTTCAAATTCATGCCTATGTCAGTGGCATCCGGCCAATTAACAACGTGTACAAGCTGGTATTGACTATGCACACCGTCTCCTGCCTTGTCAAAACTTACTACTATTGTTTTATCTTGTGATGTACATCTCAAAGTTTTGCTTTCGCAATTAATCACCGCACAGTACTTTAGTAGCCAATCTAACCCGCTAATTACTTCCGTAGTTAAGTCTGGCACGACGACAAACTCTTGTTCAAATCGTGCCGCACATATCTCGAAGTTGACAAAAATCTGTTTTGTAACCGGTTTACAGGCCTTCCCACTAGCACCGATAATTATCACTCCTGTTACTGGCATAACTACGATGCGAGGTCTGTCTTTCAGTAACTCGAATATTTTCCCAGATACTGCACTCAATTTTGCTCTGGTGTCAATCAACACCTTTAGTTGTAGGTCGTGCATACTAAAAGACACTACTATCTGTCTTTACTTGTCCTCGACTGTTTCTTTATTTTCCCATAATAAATCCTCGTCTATATCCAGGTCATTCCAGAAAAAACCATCTGGCTTTGATCCTAAATCCGGCTTATTTGGCGGCTTTTTCAGCATCTGTTCACATACAGCTTAAATTTCAACATGTTTGTCTGGAGGCTTAGTCTGTAGCTTCGCCTCCAATACTGAAACCTTTTCCTGTAACTCATCAACTAGTGAGTGTTGCTTTGATATCACTTCACTAATTGTCACCTTCGTTGATTCCTCTTTGGCCAGATTGATCTCATATGCCAATCTACCTGGAGGAATGTGCCCAGTAGTATCTGCAATTACTTCCTCTGGATCTGCGCAACCCACACTACTACAGTCCGACCGTATAACGTCAGCTCTAACCTCATACACGCTGTAATCTACGTGCCTTACTACCAATCGTGTCCGGCTATCACTAAAATTCTCGAGATCTTTCTCCTTAATACTTTCGCAATGTTTAAACTGGAGTTTTGCATCGGATGGGTCGGCTACTTCTATCACTATAACTTTCGGTAAAGTCTGCCGGTTAGGGCCAGATCTTTCTGTTACTACTTCAACATCCAACTCCTGCGGGACGAAACATTACAAATCTTGCTCGTGCTCTCCATTAACATCAACTATTTCTGGTAAAGACCAAAGGTTAGGGCCAGAACTTTCTATCACTTCACGAGACGTGGGAAATCCTGCACGCACTCACCATAAACACTTCTCCCATACGGGATACGGGCCTCTATAATCTCTTAGTTCGTCGTATAAGCGAACGAAATGCCTTAACCAGTCCTCATCCCTCTCTGCATCCCCTCACTCGATGACGGAGCACTGAGCGAGGTGGCGCAGTGGTTAGCACACTGGACTCGCATTTGGGAGGACAACGGTTCAATCCCGCATCTGGCCATCCTGATTTAGGTTTTCCATGATTTCCCTAAATCGCTCCAGGCAAATGCCGGTATAGTTCCTTTGAAAGGGCCCCGCCGACTTCCTTCCCTGATCCGATGAGACCGATGACCTCGCTGTTTGGTCTCTTCTCCCAAACAACCCAACGCAACCCAATTAATTATTAATTCAAGATATTTTAAATTTGATAAACAGAAAATTTTGGAAATAAGTTACACCCTGAGGACAGTGGAGAATTTAAAGAATCAAAGACTTTCAAGCAAATATAGATCGAGGATTACAGAATAAATAGCATTAGCCAGATCAGACTTAAGTAAGTTATTGTTTAATATGAATCATAAAATAAATATATTGAATCAAAGATATAGCTGGAGGTGAACAAGAATGCACAATTTCTATGTGTATGATTTTATTCTTAAAAAAGGTGTCATTCTTGGTTAAAAATTTAGTCAGACATTTAACAATTAATGAGTTTGATGTTTTGATGAGTGTCTTTGACAAATTTTACGACATAATCAATAAAAATAGTGCAAATATCAAATTTTCTACATTTGAGATAAAATGATTCTGATAAAATGTTCCAGTTAATGTAAAGTTCATTATAGTTGCCGAAATAACATAAATTTATTATTTCATTTTTACTCTGTTAAGTTGGACAATTGTTCGATCCTTCACAATTGTAGCATCTATCCTTTGTAGTGTAACTGAAACAAATAAACCTCAAAGAGTAATGGTAGATAAAAAATAGAATATCTTTGTTAAATTTTTAAAACTAGGAAAATAAATGTTTAAAAAAATTTCTAAGTAATGGATTACGTATTTGTGAAGAAATTATTAATGAATTTCATAAACCCATGAGAGACATTTTAAAAGAAAAAAGTCATTTATTTCAAAATAGGTAGATTCTGGCAAGCTGACTTTATAGAAAAGGATTCTGGAAAATTAAAAGGAATATCAAAATAAATAAAGGATATAAATGTTTCTTAACTGTAATTCAACTATATTCATAATATGCTCGGGTTATTACAGTTAAGATGAAACAGGTAAAGATATAGTACATTTTTTTGAAAAGATATTCACAATGGTATCAATACAACTTACAAACCGATAATAGTATAGAATTTTATAATACAGAATACTAAGAAGTAAGGAAAACATTATATTAATCATTATTCAATATTTTCTGAATTAATACCATCTGTTGTCGAAAGACTTATAAACATTGAAAGATGAAATAGAGAAAAATTTAATTTCTAAAGAAATTATAAATGTGGTGATTAGGATAAAAATCTGGTTGATGAGTATAATAACACAAAACATTCAACAATGAAAATGAAACCAAAGGATGTAACCAAAGTAACGAAAAATTTTATAGAAAACTGTTTATGTACAAAATTTGTTAGATACAAATGCTAAATAGAAAAAGGTGATAAAGTGAGAATAAGTACATTGGAAGGAATTTCTGGAAAAGTATATACAGCTATATACAGCTAATTTGTCAGCAGAACTATTTGAAATTGAAGACATTACCCATTCTAACCCACTCATATATAAAGATTTAAATGGTGAAGAGCTAAATGGAAATTTTTTATGAACAAAAGCCAATGAAATCTAAATTTCCACATGTTTACCTAGTTTAAAAAAATTCACGTAAGAAAGATAATAAACTGTTAGTTAAAGGGTTAGGATTTGATAATTCACACAAAGTTGGATAAATAAAAAAATTATTTTATGGAAATAATTTTTTGTATAAATTGAGTTACTTACTGAAAAATTAAACATGTTTGGTAATAAATATAACATTCATAATGGTTATTGGTTTATTAAATAGGACAGAGTATATACTGGTATTAAAATGAAAGTTAATAAGAATGACTATGTCAGAATTGTTTCAAATTTTTTATTTGAATAAATTGAATCACACATATTTGATAGTCTTAGTTTATTAGATGAATATAAAAATCATTATCAATGCTGTATTAATTTCGAATACGAAAAAGTTGTTGGAATTTCAGTTTTTTTTTCAAATAAACGTTCACAAGATCTATTATATAATCATACAATTCATCTCGTGAATAACTATTCAAATTATTGAAATAATTTATATAACAAACAATATCTAATCTTTCTTTCGTTTTTTGGAATAATTTTATCGATTTAAGTACATAATTATTTTTAAAAAATTCTTTAATATAGGCATTCTATTTCTAATAATATTTATTTGCTTTTTAACATGTTGAAATTGAGTTTGTTGAAAATAATATCCAATAATAAAATTGTTATCATATAATTATAAAACAACAAAACTAGTTCTAAAATTTTCATTAGCTATTTGAGGAACAATATGTGGTAAAACACTAGCTATTTGTTCGTTTCTTTCTTGTAAAAATTCTACAGTTCTATCATATATTTCGTCTAATCCTTTTATATAAGAATCTTTAATTTTATCTAGATCCTATGAATGATTTCTTTAACCTTTATAGAGTTTTTTTAAATTAAAAATTCTATTATAATCACCATGTTTTCGAACTGATGGTAAAACTTCTTTATAAAATTAAAGAATATAATACTGGTTATTTTATGAAATTTCTATAGAAATGCATGTGTAACTGCTGAGTACACCTTAATTCTTTATAGTGATTTTTAAATTTATACCTTTAACATTATCATTTAAATTTTTCTCATAAATAGCTTTTGCTTTAAACCACAAATTATTTTGTAATTAACAGTCATTAACACTTGTTAGATAATTTATGAGTTTGTTAATTTTAATATCTAAAAAGGAATCCATTTATATATAACAGAATTTATTACATTTTTAATTTTTAATTCTTATAAATTTTTTTCTTATAAAACGAACTTGAAAATAAAGTAATTTATCTGTTCTGTAATCAAGAAAAGAGAAAGAAATAAAAATTACTACAAAGAATTCACCTTTAAAAATGGGTTCTATGGACTGTGTAAAAAAGAAACAAAAAGAATATGGAGGAAATAAATAAGAACACATAAATGAACTCATCAACAACTGGTATAAAAAACTTATGAAAATTTTAAATAAGTACTTAAAAATTCTTCTAAATAAATCCACTGATAAGACTCGAAAACAGAGAAAAATCTTTCAATTATCAAAAAGATAAAGAGAAGTAGGGTAAATGTTTTTCTGGAAAACTTGTTTGTAATATGTATAGGAAAACACATTAAAAATTATCATATGAAAAATATTAAAAACTGATCAATAATGTAATACGTTTATCATCATCAGAACTTGAAACAGTTTTATTGCATTCAGCTATATACAATTCGTCTTCAAATGATCCAGTCGAATTCATTATTCTTCATTGTTTTATTTTATTGTATAAACAATTTTTATAATTGTCAAAATCAATTTCATTTTTCACTACTTTTCATTACATTTTTTTTATTTTTCATTTCCTGGTTTATAAACAAAAATTTTCGATCTAAAACTAAGGTGTTCTAACATAAAGTTACTATACTTTTCATCTTTTTTTCCAAAAACTGTCTTGTTTATGTGTGAAATTTAAATAATATTATTTTTTGAATAATCACTTGTGTCCAATTCGTTTACCATTGATTTCGTATGTTCATAAAAAAATCTTCACCTATTAATTGGTAAATAAAGGAATCTGTATCCGTAAAATATAAATCATTATTTTTAGGATATTTTCGATTCATTACACTTTAGCAAAGACTTTTATTTTTGAAATACATAGGTACTCCTTCCAATGTTAATTGCTTTATTGAATTTTGCTGTTGTTTTTTTGTATGATCTGCCATGAGATTTAATGAAAAGTATGATCAGAAAAAGGTTTTGAAATATATTTGACATATTGATCGGGATTTAATTACAATTATAATATTGTGTATGTTTCACATATTTTCAATCTTTTTACCAAAAATGGAGTTATTCATTAGTTTATAAAACTCTTTTTCAGATTCGTTAGGAGCAATTTTCTCATTTCTGTATTAAAACAAATGTATTTTTCCAACTAATCTGGATTTCAAATGACAATATTCTACGATTTTTTGTTAGTATTAGCCCAAGACTTAAACACTGTTTTAGATTTCTATAATGTAAAATATAATGGCAAATCAATATCTAAATCATGTAATTTTTTTTGAATAATCTAAATTGACTAATGTAACCATATTTAGTATCATCTGGTGTTTAAAGTAATTTTTCAGAATTAAAATATTGTGGATCTAACTATCCATTATTTTTAATTAAGACTTTGCATAACTGTATAAATGATTTGTATTTCAATATACAGTATAATTTGTTTTTGTTGTTTAAAATTTGTATATATCTATATATATTATTTGATTTAGCATATCTTTTGATACTTTGAGAGTTTCCACATGGAACACCTTTATTAAGCAATAAAATCATGTCACAATCTATCAAAAAATCTAATTTAATTTTCTATTTTTAACATAAAATCTAAAAGATAAACCTGGTGCAGTAAAATACCAAGTTGGAACAAGTTTACTTCATTTAATTCAACTGTCTTTAAAATTTTCGAAAATATCCACTAATATTAAAACTTCAGATTTATTATATAGTCTTGTACAATCATCTACTTTTTTAATATGGAATTTTTTCCAAACTGATTTGTTACGATTATAATCTTCGTCAGAAACATTGGATGTATTAAAGCTCGAATAAAACATTCTTTTTTTTGGTCATTTTTCTTCAGAACCCATGTATTCGTAGGGATGAACACCTTTTCAATTATTAAATCTAACTGTTGACAGTTACAATATTTGTCTATTGCTCTAAATGGTTCTTTCCTAAGATTAGAATATAATTTATCAATATTCAAAGCTACAGATTTAAATGTATCCAAAAATCTTAATATGGAACCATCTACAACATTTTTTGTAAATATTACCAGACAATGGTTGCAGTTTTATCTATTTACATTCAATTAACAGACATAATATTCTTAATGTACAAGCTTAATTCAACGTTTTTACTAAATGGAATATATTTATGTTCATTACTAGGAATGACATTAATATTTTGACCATCTATTGCCAATTCTTTGATAAACAAGTGAACATCTTAATTTGTTAAATTATAAATATAGACTGGAATAAATTTAGGATTTTCATAATTAACAATACAATCTTCATGTGTAACTCCTCAATATTTCCTTGTTAAATGACAGTAATCTCTTACTTGTTTTTCCTCCTTGAGCATATTCTTTTTCACAAATAAAACAAGTGTTCAAATTTTTATAACTTAGTGTAACTTAATTTGGCATTATCATTGGTTCATTTCAGTCTAGATTTGTGTTTTATCATTTCAATGAATTTTAATACATCTTTACCAGTCTACAAACAGAAGTTTTTTATAATCATCATAAACATTTCGAGATTATAACTAAAAGAAAATGGCATATATCTTTGATATTTAGTAGTATAAGCATATCCAGGATTTGGTTGACAAGTGTTAAGATCTTTCAAAGGACATTCGAAGTCTGCATAAATTGCAAAACATATCTATTTCTACTTCTGTATGTTCTTTACAATTATTTTTGTAAATCTTTAATTTTTCTTGTGAATAAAAATTTTAAGCATCTATCGCAATTATAATTAATCAATTTTTAGTTGATTGAGAACTAATTAAGATTTTATATCTAACAATAACGACAATTATTTCAATTTGAATAAAAAGACTATTAACATATTTTTCTTGTTTATTTTCTGTATGGTAAAGAGGATATAGAATAAAATTTTTATCATTAACAGAACCATTAATGATAATTTTAGCTTCTCTTCAAATTTTTAAATATTTGTTAACTGGTAAGGAATATTGATTTTTTTCTTTTTCGGAAATTTTATCTAATTCTAAACCAATATTTTTATATTCACTATCCCTTTCCCCGTGACCATCAGCTGAATATAAAGCTCATGTTATTGAATAAAGAAAACAATTCTTATCTTCATTTTTAATATCAATTACAGCTTTCTTCTCTTTAATTTCTTTTGGAAGACAGATATGACAAGAGCAAGAAATTGGTTTGTTTCTATTAATACTGAATTCCAAACCATTTATAAAAAATAAAGACCAATCAATGTTTTTGTTTGATTTTCTTCCACTGGAGTTAATACCTTATTCGTTGATTTTTTGATAATAACCTTCTAAATCATTTGTTTTTAATACAACTTTAAGTAGTTGCTTTCAAATTAAATTCTTGTGTTTCGTCTTGTCTATTAAAATTACAATAAAAATTCACATTAGCTTTAATTGTGCTTCTTTGTATTAAAATATTCTTAAATTTAGTTGTTATTTTTTCTTTACTTTGATTAAAAACTTCTTTAGGTTCAACAATATTATCAGTATTATAAATTTCATAAGTGATTATTCTACAGTAAAAGCAGAAGCTTTTCTATTAATTTGTTTAGGTGATTTAACAAAATCGTCATCATCTAGAAAATTGTAACCAGACAAATTTTTCTGACAGTTTTTTGTTTAATGTCTTGATATTAGTGTACTAGAAGCTTTTGAAATAATTGTCATCATCGATATTATTATTACCCTCTCAAATTTTGAAAAGATTGATAGATTGTTATTTATTAAGTTTATTATAACTTTTTAAATTTTTTGTTTTAGAAATTTATAAAAGAAATATTAAAGATTTTTTATTCAATTCTTTATTGTCATTATTCCTCAGATTTTGAAAAATCGATTGATTGTTGTTTACTAAGTTTATAATAACTTTTTAATTTTTTTGCGTTACACTTTTCATGAATTTCCTTTAAAGATTTTTATTTAATTCTCTCATATTAAAATACTCCATTAATTCCAAGAGATCTTTTCTAGTTATATTTCATTAATCTTTTTCTTTACAATAATTTTGTAAACCCATATAAATATATCCATGTTTTTCTTTGGAATAATTTTATAATTTTTAAATAGCACAGCTTTGGAATGTTTTTTTTGTTTTTATTTATATAAAAAGTTTAGACTTTTAAAAATTAAAACATTTACAGTAGAAATGTACTTCTGAGTTTTTAAATGAAAGTTTCAATCATTGGTGTAGGTTGACAAGGCTTAGCAGAACTTATTTATAAACAAAACAATTTATTAGATTCTTCATATTTTTAAGCAAAAGAGAATATCGTTTGTGGCTATAGATAAACATGATCTAGGAGAGCTTATTTATACAGAAAAAAGTTTATTATATTTTCATTCTTGTAAATAAATGAAATTTTCGTTAATGGGTACAGATAAATTTTTGAATGGGGGATACAGTAAAACTAAACTCTTGGTTTCATATCTGTCAATTTTTAAAAAATATGCTTTTTGCGCTAGAAACAGCGTACATGTACTACTCATGCATCTGTCTCCAACTACCATTCTGCTTTTAAACTCTGTTAATTTCCGTCATGCAACCATAAGTACATCAGAAATCTTTTCACATGAATCACCTGAGTACAAGTGACAGCCCCGCCAATGCGCGGCCCTTTTATACCTTGTGTACATGATACTGCCACCATCTGTATATGTGCATATCGCTATCCGCTGACTTTACTCACCTCAGTGTATGTTTATCCGCTATGGATACGGGGTCTCATGCTTGTTTTCTAGCGGCCGAGTTATGACGAAACAGTCGCTGAATGGCTCAATGTGGTGAGGTACAGCCAAAGGTCCAAGGTGCCGCACCAGTAAACTACACTATATCAATATTTTCATCAACCTAGAAAGTCACAATACCTTTACATAGTAGGAGATATCAATTGGAGTCACAAATGGCCCAAGCGCCGAAAGCAGCTAGAGTGGGCATAGGGTCGCTTCCAATTTCCCAACAAAATTCTTTTCATGACATATTTTTAAGATTATGAGTCAAAGTAGGCAGAAAAACCTATTTTGTGAAACTTTGGAACTGGAAATTCACTTAACATGATGGGGTAAAGGTCTTTCCTCACTGGCAACCACAATGCTTCTGTCTTACAGTCCACTGCTAACAGACTGTCTACAGTCTAATGATTTCGTCTGAACCACTCAGACAATTTCACTGATTTTATACAAAACAAAATACCTGACATTACCAACGTGCCTATATTTCAATGATAGAATGTGCATTTCTCGTACTTTGGCTGGGCGAATATTTTTGCTGTAAAGAACAGATAAGCAGTTGTCAGCATCCTACTCAGACAATTAATTGACGTCATTTCCTTCCCGTATTACAGACGTAGAGGAATTATGAGCAAAGTTTAAACTGACTGCAAGACGCGCTCTAGAGAAGTATGTACTGAGTAAGTGGATTAAGGATGGAAAGGACCAACTGTGATTTAATAACAAAATTCGTTAAGCGCTGAGGAAACAGCGATTGTTGCTCTCTAGGTATGAAAAGGAGCGACTGACAAAATTTAGTAGAAATTCGTGGCTCTATGAAAAGGCCGATGTGCCAAGCATACAACAGCTTCCACACTCATACTTTAGAGAAAGATCTTCCTGAGAACTGGAGAAAATTCTGTCCCTAAAGTCACTAAGTGGGTAGCAGTTCTGTTTCCAGTCATTCGTCAATGAGTCTGGTGTCACAATAGAAGAGGTAAAAATGAAAGATGAAGTTTTAAATTACGAGTTTAAGAAATCATTCATGCAGGATGTTCATACAGAGAGATAGTCGTTTGACCATTGGACATAGCACTGTAACAGCCATCCCAGACAGAAAGAAGCAACTGAGAAATTTGGGAACAAATAAGTTGCCAGGTCCCGATGCGTGACAATGTGCCGTTACAGTGAGTTCTCTACAGCACTACACCCTTACGTACCTTGCATCCACCACGAATCTCTCGTCCAGCACAAAGCTCAAGCGACTGGAAAGAAGTGCAGGTAACTCCCGTATATAAGAAGTTTAAGAACAGACCCGCTAAATTACAGAGCAATATCCTCAGCATCGGTTTGCTGCAGAAGTCTCATACATATTCTCAGTTTGAATATAATAAATTTCCTTCAGACGGAAACAGCTCGGATTCAGACAGCAACACTTATGCAAAACTCAGCTTGTCCTTTCCTCACACGTTATCCTGCAAACTGTTGACGAAGGGCAACAGGCACATTGTATACTCCCAGATATCCAAAAAGCATTCGACACGGTGCCTTACTGCAGACTGACAAACCTTTGAGCCCCAGTAGTTTCTGCCGCAATGCACTATTTATTCGTGCCTTTAGCATGAAATCATCGACACTACGAAAACCCTGAATCTCGACCTTCATAGCATTGGTCGGTTCATGCTAAAGCCACTGGCACTTCAAAACAAAAGGAATAAAATGCTGCATTGCAGCAGAAACCATTGGGTCTGAAAGGGTTCACAAAGGTCTGAGCATACGGGATTGGTTCCCAGATATGTCAGAGGCTCAATGACTCTTTAAGTGATAGAAACTAGTAAGCTGTCCTCGATGGTGAGCGTTAATCAAAGGAAAGCATATCATCTGGAGTACCCTTTGGAAGTGTGATACGCTCTTGAACTCTACATACAGAATGACCTATCTAACAACATCTCTACATACACAGAAAAGGGAGTGAAATAATATGATAACCCCCTGCACCTATATTGTGTTTTTCCTGGGGAGCACTTAGACTCTGCAACAAACATACTAAAGGAGTCTGCCGACACAACACTTGTTCCTCCTCTTCGGCAGTATTGCAGCACAGTATGGGATAGGACTGACATAGGACATCGAAAAAAAGTTCAAAGAAACGTAGCTTATTTTGTATCATCATGAAATAGTGGAGAGAGTGCCACAGATATGGTGCATAACTTGGGATGACAATTTTTTCCCTCACAGACATGCATAGTCACATTGGGCCATTTAGTGAACAAAAATCTGTGACTGTTTACTGATGACACTATAGTATACAGCAAAATGTCATTGTTGAGAGAATGTAGAAGGATACAGAATTAATTAAACAGATATTCCATTTGCTGATGAATGACAGTTTGCTCTAAATGTATAAAAATGTAAGTTAATGTTAATGAGCAGGAAAAATAATCTTTTAATATTCGAATGCAGTATTAGTGGTGTGCTGCTTGACATGGTCATGTCGATTAAACATCTAAGTGCAACATTGAAAAGTGACATGAAATGGAACGAGCACTTAAGGGGCAATAGTAGGGAAGGCGAAAGTAAGGGAAAGAAACAGTTTTCAGAACAGCTTGTGTTGTTGCCAGATCTCCTCCACCCAGTCCTTCCCCATCCCCCCTCTCCCTCCCAACTCTTCTCTCCCTCTATGTTCTGGTCAAACTGGGTGAGCTATAAATGGCAGGAAATTGAAAAAGGCGTATTCCTATCAGTCTGAGACACTGGGACAAACTGCATTGTTGAGAGGTTTATCTTCTTTTAGTATTTAGTCACATTCATCCACACCACCTCTATAATTTATTAGTCATTTATCATAGTCTATATTTTATTACCCAAAGATCACTGTATTTCACCCAAAACAGTTCTTCCAGTTTATTTTGTGGGTTGAGTCACTTTTCCTATCTTTGTACTCATGTCCAATGTAACACTCAACTGACATGTGTCCCTCAGTGTTGTGATACACATCTATATGCAGAACAACTACCTTGACTATTTGATGATACTTTGCTTGTTAAAATCTGTGACTATTGCACTATCAGTGGACACAGACAAACTATAAATACAGCTGAATCACGATACTACAGTACCTATACGCAAACCATACAAAACATGTCAAGCACATTCTTGCCACATAACAATTACACAATGTGGAAATGCGTAAACAATGGTCTAGTATGTTTTACAATCGGACATCAAGCGGAAGCATTCTGTTTACATCGAAATGCAGTCAACCGTTGCACTTGTGTTAAAAAGTATGTGTTCAGCATTAACCTAGATCAGAATGCTTCAATTAGGGGTTAATCAATAACGAATATTTTATTTAGAGTTTGAGCAATTACGCTCCACCGTGCACCACTCGACAGTTAGAGCGCTGCCTGCTAGACTCGCATGTGGACCACAGTCCACGTAGTGAAAGAGACTCCACACCTCTGCGACCATACTACATGATGGAAGTTGCGCAGGCCATGGGTGCACTTCAGAGGGATGTTGACACATTACCTGTAGGTGTGGCTGTCCAGCCTCACCCAGCCAGCATTCCGCTCTTGTGCTCCATCGTAAACCACCTATAAGAGCGAACAAACTCTGATACGCTGAAAAACGATGTATAACGGATCAATTGCCGCCGCATGTAGCAGAAAGGAAAGAAAGGAACAATTTACGACCATTTTATTACGCAGCGTCTTGTCTTTTGCTTGTTTAAGTTAGTAATAATTATGTATTGCTTAGTGTGCTTCACGTTCTAAATAACATCTGTAAATATGCAGTAAAGGATTCAAAATAATGTGATTACCCACTATACCTGTACTGTATTTTTCATGAGAGAACACTTGAGGGTGCAACAGATCTACTAAAAGAGTCCATTAGCACAACGTTGTTCCTCGTCTTCGGCAGTATTGCAGCACGGATAGGACTCACGTACAACATCAAAAAAAAGTTCAAAGAAGGGCCGCTCATTTTCTGTTATTGCGTAATAGTGGAGAGTGCCACGGATATGGTGTATGTCCTATATATTAATTTATATTGTGGATTCTTGTCAATATCTGTATGAAAACAAAGATTTCTGAAAGATGATTTTGTCTATCCGCCAAATACGTTTACGTGTTTACAACATTCTCGACTTGACAAATGAAGGTGTTAACTGGGATGGATTTTGAGAAAGTCTTATGTAGAAATTTAAGTCTTCTTAAGCAACTGAGTAACGTTAATCAGAAACTATTTTGAATCGGTATGGAAGTTAGACATGCTTTCATTGGCATCCTAAATTTGACAACAGTTTTTGTGTCTTCATTTGGAAATTGAATTTAATTTCGATTTTCGTTATGCATATTTGCACATACACAAAACTAAAGCAGAAAAAACTATTAATTTACTTTTTTAAAGCAGAAAGCTGTGTTTATAAGGTTATATGATTCATAGTGTTAAGAGAAAGAAACAAGATTTATGTTAACTTTTTGTCTTACAGAATGAAACGTTATGAAACAGAATGTTATACAGTATTAAATTTGAAGATTAAGTTTAACAAGGGGTGAGGTGCTATAGACGCAACACAATAAAAACTGGAATCCTGATTTAGCTTTCGTAATGTGAGAACATATTTCCCAGTGCTCTAGTAGTTTTATGAAAAAGTTCTAATTTTCTTTTCGCTCAGATACTGAGTAGTTAGAAAACTGACAAGATCCGTTGTAAATGACATTTCCAGAAGTTTTGGTATTTATAAAGAAAATTTTCGTGGTACTTTCTTCTGGAGGCATGCAATTCGGTGTAGCAAAACATGCAATCGCATTTCAGAACCTTTAGGTCACTGTACGATGTTGAACAGTGTAGTATTGGAGCACACTAAACTGATGAATGTCATGTGAACTTTCAAACTGTTTATTGATAAATTAAGGTTGTGTTTCCTTAACAGATGCGGTTTCAGTGTTCGATTCTGGGAGACATCACTGTGATGTCTGTCCACCTTCCTCCTCCCTCAACCACCAAATACTATAACTCACTGCCACCCCAACTTTTAGTGTATTACAGATATGTACGATTTTAATCATAATAACAATAAAATAAATAATGTTTTAATAAAATAATAATAATACCATTAAATATAGAAAATATTTTAATGTAATAATAATAATAAGAAGAAGAATTTGTTTGCATCATTGACCAGGGCATTGCTTTAGCAATAAAATCTAAAATATCGCAATTCAGACAAAGATAGCCTTTAAAAACATTAGTCCAAGCATTTCAGAAGTACATGTGACACACAGTTAATTTAAGAACCATAATAACAACAAACTCACACAAGTTTGGTAACATCATAATATACACAACATAAGATTGAAGTTTACATGCACATTTGACACGGGGGTACCAAGCTCAACACAGGACGAGTGGCAGGTTGTAACACATATCTATCACTCAAGGCGAGACCAGATGGCCAGTCCACACATTTACCCTACGAGTGGACAAGTGGCCGCTCCTTGAACAGAGTCGGAGCGGGCACACAGGGGGAGGGTTTGCAGTTATTAGGAGCCTCTCATGAAAACAGCGTCCAGCCCTGGGAAGAAGTACAATGTCCACTCAGTATGTCTACCAGGAGGCTTGATCCGAGATGTGGAGGAGGCCCTACCTGCAGCTATCAAAGGTGCGGGGTGCAGTCATCTGTAAGTTGTGGTTCATATTGGCTTGGGGCCCATGCCATCTCGTCAGCCCTGTGCTGACACCAGTGACACCTGTTGCTTGGGTTCTGAGGCTATCCTCTCCTTGCCGGGTGTGTGAGATGAGCTTACAGTTTGTGGTACCATACCCAGAACTGATCAGGGCCCTTTGGTTTGGAGTCGAGTAGAGGGTCTCCAAAGTAGGTTTCTTCGATTAATGGATTCACTGGCAGATTTCTGGACCTGCGTTATGGGGTGGAGAATTTGTATGACTATCCTTGATATTTCGTGGATGCACAACACAGAGCAAAAAGCTACTCAGGTAGCAGAATACTTCTGGATTGCACACAGGTTCTCTTTACGCTAAGCAGTAGTTTAAATTCATCTAATGAACGGTCACCAGTGTAAGTCGATACGTTCAGAATGAAATCAGATTGTGTACAAAGTAAAGACACTTTGAACGTCAAGATTTTGGCACTGGAGTGCTGAAGCATTTGTAATAAAGTCTGTGAATTTACAAGCCCTCCAGGAAGGCTGTCGCGCTCAAGTTATACTATGGACTGAGAATTGAAACCCAAAGTAGAAAGGTCCGAACTATTTAAAGAGGTACGGAAAGTATATTGAAGAGACAAGTTAGACGCTGTAGCAGACGGAGTGTTCATTGCAGTTGAAAAAAATATTACGTCTATCGAATTTCAAATTGAGTTTGACAGAAGTTATCTGGACTCGAGAAACTGGCCGGGCTGAACTCAAGTCAATCATCTGACGCTTTTACCGGCCGCCCGAGTCTGCCGTAACAATTGTAGAATCATTCAAGAGTAAGTCTACGCACAGTAGCGCGGAAATATCCGGAGCATGCGATGTTAGAGGCGACTTTATCCTGCTAAGTATAGAATGGGACGTCTATCGATCCATTGTAAGTGGTACAGCCATACATTTATGTGAAGTAGAGCTGAACACATTTTACGAAAACTGGCTTGAGCAGGTAGTTCGACAACCCACATGCAGTGGAAATACTTTAGATCTCATAGCTGCAAGCAGGCCGACCCTACCAACTGTGTCAGTATAGAAACAGGGATTAGTGAGAGTGATGTCATCATAACGATGAAGGTTTCTAAGATAAATCCATCAAGGAGGCTAGAAAAGTTTTTGAGCTGGAAAGAGCAGATAAGCAGTTGTTAGCAGCATACTTAGACAATGAATGGAATCATTTATTACCTGTGTGATGAACATAGAGGAGTTTTGGGCAAAGTTTAAATTGACCGTAAATCGTCCTCTTGAGAAGTATCTGTCGAGTAAGTAGATTAAGGACAGAAAGGAATCTCCGTGGTTTAATAACAAAATTCGAAAAATGCTGAGAACACCGCATCAACTACTTCAAATGCGCCTTCAAGTCATATTATGCTAATGTACCTGACTGAGTAATGTAATGGAGAGTACGTTTAATGTAGAGTGTGACCCCACCACGTGACATAGTTCTTCTGTTGTAGCTAGTAACTAGCAACTACACGAGAGGAACACACAAGTCTGTTTCGCATTGTCCATTGATCGCCTGCACAAAACGCTGCAGTTTACTTTATCAAGTCAGTATTGCACTTAATTGATTTTTATCTCTAAGAGATCGTGTATTTACGAGAGTTGGAACTTTAATAGTGGAAAGTATTTATTTACAACTTCTACAAAATAGACGCGTGTTTCAAAGTCCTTCAAGGTAGTCACAGCCGTGCTGTATAACTCGCTGCCAGCGATGTGGAGTCGGGTAGCTTTAGCAGTGCCAGTTGCATTGGCAGTTCGAGTGAGTGGTCTACTGCCCAACGAATCTCTATAACAGCTCTGAAGCGAATGCCCTGAAGTGCTTCCTACATTTTAGGAATCAAGTTGAAATCACAAGGGCTTATGTCCGGGTAGTGTGGTGGGTGGTACAGCCCTTCCCAGTCCCATCAATCGAGCAAATAAGTCGCAACTTGCGCCACATGCGCTCGAACACTGTTCTGCAAAATGATGAGCGCGTCCTGCGGAAAGTCTCGCAGTTTCTTTCTCTAAGCTGATCACAGGCTGTGTTCCAAAAATGAACAGCTTAGATAAATAAGTTGCGGCACTTTCTGCAGGTCCCGCCCAACATTCTACACGACAGTGCTCAGGTGCAAACAGCGCAAGTTGTGACTGATTTGCTCGATTGATGGGACTGGGAAGTGTTGTACCACCCACCATACTCCCCGGACATAAGCACTTATAACTTCAACTTGATTCCTAAATCGAAGAAACCGCTTTATGCCATTCTCTTCAGAACCGTTACAGGGATTCGTCGGGCTATATAGGCCAGTCAACAACAACAAAAAACGTAGAGTGGGGAAAAAATGCATGTTGTCTCAAACGGTGTGCGGACATTTGCCACGATTTTACCTGCTCCGAAGGGTTGGGTCCCTTGTCTCCCCCTCCTTCTGCTCCTCCTCCTCCTCCTCACTCGCCGCCCGACCCGCAGTAAAGGTACTGACTGAGCCTTTCCGCTGGTTTACTTAACATAGGACCAGAATCTCTATGGATTTTTCGCCACATTTCTAGAGAGAGTTCCGTTGTGGAAACTATTAAATGCGTCTCGCATTGAAATCCGCACCAAATTTCGAGCCACAGTAAAACTTCGCCAGTCTTGGAGATTTTGCACTCGTCTAAATTATACGTGCCTTTTTCGGTGCTCCTGCAGCAGCTTTCTGTCGTGTTTTGTGTACCATGGAGGGTCAGTTCCGTCTGATATTCATTTATTTGGTATGAATCTCTAGAGTGCTGTTGATACCATTTCTTTGAACTTAAGCCACATGTGGTCTTCACTTACATAGTTTGGAAGGATTGGAGACTGTCTCTTAGAAAGACGTCAACCGAATTTTTAGTCGCTTTTATAAATATATATATTTCGCGTTTAGTTTTGGTGAATTTCTTTGTTGCGGAATTGAGCCTCGCTACGGCTGTGTGTTCACTAACTCCTGTACCCGTCTTGATGCTCAGCATTATTTGTGGCTAAGAGATCAAGTGCGGTTTCGTAACCATTTACAATTTGAATGGCCTCATGAACTAATTGTTCAAAATAATTTTATAAAAAGTATTTAGAACAATTGTGGGAGTTGTTTTATATCTACAGTAGGGTCTGAAAATGTATTTTTGTCAACATACGGAAGGTAGACTGAAGTCACTGCCAACTATAATTGTATGAGTGGGGTACCTATTTGCGATGAGACTCGAGGTTTCTTTGAAATGTTCAGCAACTGTTTCATCTGAGACCGGGGGTCGGTAGAAGGAGCAAGTTATTAATTTATTCCGGTTATCGAATATAACCTCTGTCCATAATAAGTCACAGGAACTACCTGTTTCAATGTCGCTTGTGAGCTGGAACACACATTACATTATTTTTCCTTACGTTGTGCTTCTTGTTTCTGTTGTAGTGGAGATCATTACAATTACGGCTTTTCCCTCCAAAACCTAGGATGCTTTCTCTTTGACCCTGTTAATACCAGAGCTAAACAATATGGAACAACAACGTACGTTACAAGCATAGCATTCTGTATTACTTTATTTCCTTATTTCTAACATTTTAAAATTGTACGTCGACTTTAGATGACATGTCAATCATAGATGTTCTTATCTCTGTTTATGAACGTACTTTCAATCATGTTTTGAACATTGTCCCGCTAAACTTTATTAACTAATGTTCGCCGGAAGGGATATCGGATTTTAGAGAGTAAATTAAAATGGAGTATGTCGTTCTTCTTTTCAAACATTCACATACCCATTTCTTATTTCCTTATTATCTTTTGGGCATGCAGTTGTAGTAATTAAAGTAGGCACAAATGCAGCGATCAAAAAGAAATGATTAGCGTACAATCGCATTCTCTTTACAGCATTCCTTTCTTGTTGCTCCCATGGTGATGGACTGTTTCTATCGCAATCAGTAAGCATGAAAGGAAGCTACCGTACAGACAGAGGGATCCATATTTATACTTGGCAAAACTAATTAGATACTGACATAATCGTCGGAATTGCTTTCGTTTCCCAAAAGATATAAATATTTCGATTTCGGAAGAGAAGCTCTGTATTTCGCCAAGATATCCAAGAAGAAGGTCCCTTACGTACTGGTTGTATCGAGTAAGATGTGGAGATGGCGGTTTGAAAGCGGACAGAAGAAGTACGAGGAAGGGCGTCCCTTACCTAAGGGGCAAGTGTCCGGCATTTGTCGCAAACTATTGTACAGTGGTAGGAGGCACTGAAATGAAGAACATACTAAAAATCCTGACAACGCAAGACACATGTATGGACAGGTCATACATACTTTTCTGCACAATTTTCTACATTGCTAAAGTGGAAGTTGATTCTTAGTTGTCCTGTATGACAGCTGTAGTGTTATTCCAAGAAAGCCAACTTCCCACACCAAGAGAGTTGCTCGCTTTAGAGTTTACAGAGAGACTACACTTCCCCATCATTTCCTGTACAGTTCTCTTATGTGAACAGACAAAGCAAATTTACTGAGCTTTTGTCTATGTAACTAGCTCCTCACCCAGACCGTGAAGGCCTGAGAGATGTCTATCGCCCGCCATGTCATCCTCCGGCCTGCAGCATCTGTGGATGCGATATGGAGGGGCATGTGATTAGTACATCACTCTCCCAGCGGATTTATAGACTTTCCAGACCCAGGAGCCTATACTACTCGGTCAAGTGGCTCCTCAGTTGATATCACAAGGCTGAGTGTACCCCCTACCAGTTCTTCCACCAAGGGAAAATCCTTGGCAGCACCAGGAATCGAACACGGGTGCTCTGCATGGCAGCCATCTATGCTGACCACTTAGCCACGGATGCGGACTCGTGTATATACAGCGTGAACATTAACAAGACCGTCAAACTGCAGGGATGGATTCCTGACTGGAAATGGTGGAAAAAATGTCCTATGAACATGTGGCCAAAAATGCATCATTGCCACAGTAGATGGCGCTGATGAATGACAGTTCCTCTTATCATGTGCCATGTGGTCCTTGCAGGCTGTGTGAGTACCACAGCATGTGGTAAGCAGTAGAATGGTCCAGTATTCACGTCAGGAACGAGCCTGGATGGTATTTGTGTACAGCCAAGCAGATGGAAACGGTCGAGAGGCAGCACGGCTATACCAAAACAAGTACCCACACAGACACCAACCACATCACACTATATTTCAAACCCCTCTGGGCATTTGTGTGATCATGGGTCCTTTCAGACAGATGAACGTGCAGGGAGGCGGCGGACTGTATGTACATCAGATTTGGAGGTCCAGGTTCTACATGATATTGAGACAAACCCTAATACAATTTCCAGGCAAGTAGCCTGCCAACTTGGTGTAAGCCAAAGTACTGTTATGTGTATCCTGCATGACAACTCTTGCCATCTCTATCACCTGCAAGTGCAAGGATTATCAGCAGCGGATTTCCCTCTAGAGGAAGTATTTTGTGGATGGTTTTTACGCCAGAACATCACAGAGATTTCTGCCATCAGTCCTCTTCACCAATGAAGTAATCTTTACCAGAACTAGCATCATCAATATGCATAACCGTCATCTGTGGGCTACAGACAATCCTCAGGGGAAGGTTCAGGCATCTCATTAGCATCAGTTTGACATCAATGTGTGGCCAGGTATTCTTGGTGACCACATACTTGGACAGGTTATTATTCCACAACACCTCAACAGAGGAGTGTAGCTAGACTTCCTGCGGATTTCTCTGCCTGGGCTGCTTGACAATGTGCCTTTGGCAATACAACACATTATGTGGTTTCTGCATAATGGAGCACAACCTCACTTCCATATTACAGTTTGCCTACAACTCAACAACATCTTCCTTGGGCATTGTATAGGATGCAGAGGCCCTGTAGCATGGCCTGCGAGATCACTGGACATACACCCCCCCCCCCCCCCCCAGAATTTTTACCTCTGGAGGGATCTGAAAAGCGTTGTGTATGCTGAACCAATTCCAAACGTGCAGATCCTTCAGCAAGGTGTTCACAATCCCTGTGATGCTGTTGGGAGGGAGGCCAGAATGTGCAAAAGAGTGCAGAAATCCATGATGTGTTGTGTTAATGCATGCATTGCATCCCATAGAGGCCACTTTGAACATTTGTTGTGACATGGATACGGTGCAGCTCTGCAGTGTGTTCCGGGATGATCTGATGTTGTTGCATGCACACCATCAATTTCCAGTACATGTTCATAGGACCTGTTTTCCTCCATTCCTGTCAGGAATCCGTCTCTGCAGTTTGTCCGTTTTATTAATGTTCACCCTGTATAGTGAAGTTATTTTTAGTATATTAAATCAGAACTTATTTGCAATTGTTAAGTGGGCTATCATGTAAAAGATGCAACAGCTAGAGCTGTCAATGGTCTACCACACTGAAGAGCCTGTCTCTACAATAATATATCATCAATATCTATTTGACAATGTTGATTTAATTGGCTCTGTTATCACTGTCTGGAATAGTTTTCACAGCATGAGGGTATCGGATGCATCACCCCAGCCTCAGCTCTCCCAACCTCTGAAGAGGCCAAAAGACATACATTGTCTCCTTCTGAACAGAAGCAGGTCACCTAGATGTTACAAAACTTTAGATATTTCAACATAAGCCAAGAAATGCATTACATCAGAATACTGTAATAGACTTGAACATGATTAGTCCAATTCTATCAGATATATCCTCACCCATCTTGGAAGATATGTTGTGGATGTGTGGCAAATGGCTCCACTAAGTACAGTCCACTCTTCAAGTGCCAGTAGTTCCTGAATGGAAAAGATTTATGCAGTCTACCATTAACACAGCTAATGGTGAGAGAAGGGCAGTAATTTCCTGCCATTCATTAATTCACCGCCAAGTGACTATAACATAATTTCATGACTTTACAATAAGTGTCAATCTAGGCAGCAGTAAGGTGCCACATTCACCAATCCAATCCCTTTCCCAGCAACACTACATAGGTCACTGACAACATCACACTTACAAATTAAACCTTCTCAGCCATTGTTTACAGAACGTCCAGTCACATTAATGCAACCTCCTGTCAAAACCACATATAGCCACCTTTTACAGTGCAGACCACTGTGAGACATGCCGGAAAAGAGTCAGTTTGATTCTGAAAGACACTGACAGTGATTTTGAGCCATGCCAACTCTAGTGGCATGGCCAGCAGTGCTATATTTCTTGGTTGAGGATTCACGGCATGTACAGTCTGATAAAAGGGCCCCACAGGTTCCTGATTTGGTTTAAATACAGTGTTTTGGGCCAAGTGAAGAGTGGTGAACTCACCCTGGTGCTTCTTGAACTACACATATACACTGCAAGCTGTGTGACACATTGCATTGGCCTGCTGGTATATGCCATCGTGCCAAGGAAAAACAAGCTGTACGTAGCAGTGGTAATTGTCCCCTGGGGTAAATGCATACTTTTTTAGATCCAATGAGGGAATGCCACAAAACATTCCCAAGACAATAATGCTCCATCCTCTGGCCTGGACCCTTCCAACAATTGGAAGGTATTTGCTTTCAGACATTTCATGCCATACATGCCAATGACAATCTGTCTGATGGAGCATAAAATGTGATTAATCTGGAAAGGCCACCTGTCACCACTCACTGGACGTCCAGTTCCACTACTGACTTGCAAATTCCAGCGTCTGTAGCCAATGAACAACAGTCAGCATGGGTGCCTGAAATAGGCGCATACTGTGGAAGCCCGTACCCAGAAACATTCACTGAACAGTTTTTGAAGACACACTGTTGGGAAACCCTTGGTTCATCTGGACACTCAGTTGCTCGACAATTGCATGTCTATTCACCTGCACAACTCGCTGCAGCCATAATTCAGCCCTGTCATCTATGACACATGGTACACCACGGTTGCCTCGGGGCCAGTTTTGGATAGCACCATTTTGCCCTGCACAGTATACTTTAACCACAGTGGCATGCAAACAGTTTACAAACTTAGCCATTTCAGAAATGCTTCCACCCTTGGCCCTAAAGCCAATGATCATGTTCTTTTTTTGATGTCGCATCAATCGCTCTGTTTCCACAATATGACAACACCTGCATTGTTTTCTGCATCTCCCCAACAGACCTTATCTGTGTTCGCTGCTAATACTGCAACCTGCCCTCTATAGGTAATTATTGCATGTTGATGTTGAGCATAGGTGATGGTAAGATTAATGTGCCTGGACTGTGTATTTTATGTAAAATTTCACTTAACAACTGCCAATTAGTACTCATTTAATAAACTGAAAATAACTCTATATACACACATACTCACTGAAGTTATTTTCTCTATTCACCGAGCGAGGTGGCACAGTGGTTAGCACACTGGACTCGCATTCGGGAGGACGACGGTTCAATCCCGTCTCCGGCCATCCTGATTTAGGTTTTCCGTGATTTCCCTAAATCATTTCAAGTGAATGCCGAGATGGTTCCTTTGAAAGGGCACGGCCGATTTCCTTCCCAATCCTTCCCTAACCCGAGCTTGCGCTCCATCTCTAATGACCTCGTTGTCGACGGGACGTTAAACACTAACCAACCACCACCACTTCTCTATTCACATAAGAGAACTAGACAGGAAATGCTGAGGAGGCATAGTTTGTCTGCAAACTGAAAATTGAGCAGAGCTCATAGTTGAGGAAGTCACTTTTTCCAGAAGAACACTACAGCTGTCTCACTGGATGACTAAGAATCAGTGTCCCCTCTGGCTGTGTAGAACAGTATGTACAGATTTAGGTAGATTCTGTTCATATGCAATTACTTATGTTAGCATTAGTAGGAACTCATATTTGCATTCAACACAGTGTTAAAGCACTTTGTAGAAAGTAAATGTCCCCTGAGTGTCTCTGTGCACTGCATCATCAGTGACTTGTAATGTGTGCAGTGGAAGAGTTGGTATGACTTTGTGAAACACCCTGTTCTTTCTTCTTGTGATATAGTGGGGCAGATACAGTGAGGAATCATCTCCTCAATGTTTAGTTTGCAGACATATGAAGGACAGAAGTGCATAAACACAATCCAGCGACCCACCTCCCATTGCACTTCTAGCCAACACATTTGTATACTGTACACCACATAGTGATATTGAAGTATTTGTGCAGGCCTTACAGAAATGGATAGTACATTTTGAGAAATGGCTTAAATATAGGATTTTAATTTTTGATGTAAGCCTAAGTACAGCAAAGCAAATTAATTTACTCAATATGTTAAGATCACATCACCTGTACTATTGATAACTCAATAAGACAATCTGCGTGCCTTGAGAATGTAATTACTAATAATGAGACAAATCAGTATGAACTAGGGTTATTCACTACACATTTTTTATCAGACCATTAAGGTATTTGGTTAAAATTAAAAACTAAAAAGCCTGTATATGAATCCAACAAAATGAAGTACATTAGACTTCTGAAAGAAGAAACATTGATAACCACAGATCATAGCTAAAAATGACAAAATGGAATGAAATTCTGCTTGAAAGTAATCATATTGAAAATGTAGTTACATTATTCATTATTGTACTGTCAGATATGTTCAAAAGTTGCAGCCCTAAAGTAGTGAGAAAAAATAAGGAAACTGCCAGGAAATATGGCCTCACATCTGTGCATAACTGGTTCCCACCTGATCTACAAAGGCTTAGAGCTCTGTTAATGATTCCCTATGACAAACTATGACAAGTGAAGCAGAAAGAGCAAACTACATTAGGTTAAAGAACAAATGCAAGGGAGAAATTAGTTTAAACAAGTGCAAGGCAAACAATGATTACTGGTATATTAATAAGCCCCAAAATAAATGTGAAGCAGCCTAGACTATTATCAAGACTCATTTGGCTAGAAGTAAAGATAATAGCAAAATTAGTTCACATTATGCTGGTATCACACTGTTGATTTCAACACTTTTTTCATAAATGCTGGCAATGTGAACAACAATATTGCAACTGAACATAGCTGTAAATATAACAACCTCAATAACTCAAATCATGGAAACTCCTCCCAACAAAATTTTGAAGATGTAGTTCCTGTCTTTGAATGGAAGGAGGTAAAAATAACTGGTATTACAACTGCAATAGCAAAATTAAGTTACTCAAAATCATAAGACATTTATGCTCTCTCCAATTTTGTGATCAAAACAATCATGGATATAATAGCACATCCACTATGTTATCTTTTAAACTGGATGTTTTTCAGTGGCTGTTTCCCTTCAGCTTTGAAAATGACAGTTGTTACTCCTCTGCACAAAAAAATGACAAGTCTTGTCCTAATAATTAACGCACAATCTCTCTTGTACTCATTTTGAAAGTAGTGGAATATTGCATACAGCTTCAAATCAGTCAACATCTGTCTGTGAATAATATTCTTGTGAGGACGTAGAACCACTGGCTCTACCCCCCCCCCCCCCCCCCCCCCAATAATATCGCTGCCCTACCACAGCAAGAACAACTGTTTCTTTGCCAGATCAGTACATGCTCCATGCCACATGCATTGTGTACACGCTGCAAGAATAAAAGTATTCATAATAAGTGACAGGAGTGTGAGCAGTTATTTATCATTGTAATTACCATGCCCACTCCCCAGCACGTATACTGTTAATAACTCTCAGTATGGCTTCAGGTCCAACTTATCAACAGTAAAAACAATTGAAAATATTGTTTCATTTCTACTATCGTCATTTGTATCAAAATTATCTGTTAATGCTGTCTGTGTGGATCTCAGCAAGGCATTTGACTGTCTGCCATAGAATACTACTACAAAAACTCTCCTGCTACGGTTTTAGAGGCTCAGAGCTGTCTCTGATCCTACATGAGTGATGGGATGGTAGAGGGCCAAATGATTAGAGTGATTAAGTTAGTTAAAGGTAGGAGTTTTACAGTAGTGAAGTTAGTTGAAATGTGAAGGAAAACTGGAAACCAGAAGTTGTATGTGTGTTAGATTCTCATAATTAATAAAATATTCAGGGCTATTATGCCGTGGTCGAAAGGATTTCACTTTAAAACCCAACATTTCATTCCCATCAGTGGAGGACATTTTCAAGGGTGGTCGCAGCTTTGTTGAATGTTTGATTCACACGCTGGCTCGCTACTGACTACAGCAAAATTCTGCTTCTGCGAGTTATTGCACAGTGGCGTGATGTCACACGTTTTGACTACACAAGCGCAATTAGCCATTGTCAACTGCCATCATCTGCTGCTACTATTATCTCAAGGTGGAAGACTGGTACACACCTTCTTCAGCACCAGAATCCAAATTTATTTCAATTTCACGCCCTCTTCCTTCCTATTGAAATTGCTGGGGTGTTTCACAATCTCTATGGTCTGTCTGTATAGCTTTTTGTGGTACCCGCTTGTGGCTGCCAGTACTTAAGTCCTATCAAAATGAATGTGGTGGTCTCCCGACTGTAAAACTGTTCTGCAACAGCTGATCTGTCAGTCTCCCCTCTTCTGCAATTGCCCTTGTGCTCTTCGAGTCGTTTTGTGATGATTCTTTTTGTAGTACCCACATACACCTCCCCACAACTACACGGAATCCTGTAAATTCCAGCTTTTTCCAGTGGTTACCAGACATCCTTGGCTGATTTTAGATGATCTTGTATCTTCCATGTGGGTGTGTATATTACCACAATGTTCTGCTTTTTCAAGATTTTTCCTATGTGGTCAGTCACATCCTTAGTGAATGGCAGAAAAGCTTTCAATTTCACCAGCGCTGAGCATCACTATGATTTCTACATGGTGGTCTTAATGCTCTTTTCACTTCAGCAAATGAATAACGTTTCTTGAGCAATTCATTGGTGAGATGTTTTAATTCTGTGTCAAGCAGCTCTGGTTTGCAGATTTTCATTGCTCTATCTGCCAACATTTTTATGATTCTTTGCTTTTGTTGTGGGTGGTGGTTCAAATCCTGGTGTAGGTAACAGTCTGTGTGCGTGGGTTTTCAGTAAACTGTGTGGCCCAAGCTACCATCTTCTTTCTTGAAAACTAGAACATCAAGAAAATTTAGTCTTCCACCTGCCTCCTCCTCCTCAGTGTTCTGAATCTTCGGATTGATCCTGTTCAGATGTTTATGAAAACAATCCAGTTCATCCCTGGCATGCCACCACACAACAAACATACCATCCATGTAATGTAACCAAATATTTTGTTTCTTGTTTGCAGTTTCCATTGCCTCACTATAACCATGCTTAAAGGGCTCCCCATAGTGACACTATCTGTATGTTCATAAAACTCTTCATTCCATTTGAAATATGTGGTTGTGAGGTAATATTTAAACAGTTCTGCAAAATCAGGAGGAAAATTTACAGGATTCCATGTAGTTGTGGGGAGGTGTACATGGGTACTACAAAAAGAATGTCAAAAAAACGACTTGAAGAACACAAGGGTAATAGCAGAAGAGGGGAGATTGACAGATCAACTGTTGCAGAACATGCTTTACAGCCAGAAGACCACCACATTCGTTTTGATAGGACTCAAGTACTGGCAGCCACAAGTGGATACCAGAAAAGGCTATACATACAAGCCATAGGGATTGTGAAACACCCAGGAATTTCAGTAGAAAGGAGGAGGGTGCGAAATTGAAAAAAAAATTGGATTCCAGTGCTGAAGAAGATGTGCACCGGTCTTCCACCATGGGATGATAGTAACAGTGGACTGTGGCAGTTGACAACGGCCAGTTGCGCTCATGTGTTCAAAACATGTGACGTCACGCCACTGTGCATAAGTTCACAGAAGTGGAATTTTGCTGTAGGGAGCCAGGGTGTGAATCAGACATTTAACAAACCTACAACCACCCTTGAAAATGTCCGCACATGGGGATGAAACTTTGGGTTTTAAAGTAAAATCCCTTTGACCGCAGCATAATAGCCCTGAATATTTTATTAATTCTGACAATTCTGGACATGAAAGTTTACATTTTACAAGTGTTACATTCTGTTGTGCAGCTCAGTGGTATGATATTGTGATGCAAGTGGGTCAGCGGAGTGTCAAGCTAAGCAACGCGAAGGAGAGTGCTGTGTCACTGGCCAGAGGAGGACGTGACAGGCAGCAGCTTACTGAACTCCATGGTGTCAATATCTAGGACGGTAATCGGGTGTGTTAAACCAGCCGAGCAACACCAGAATATTCCCCTGACCCACTGGGAAAGAAGAACCACAGACATTAGTGGCAGAAAGCCATATTTAAGGATGGACAGTAGAGTCCTGTGCCTGTTTACACTGTCTGTTTACACTGGTGTGAGGGCTGGATTAGTGGTTAGCAGTAGTTACATTATTCTCAGACTCAATTTCCTGGTTGCATATCACACCATAACTGACCTGGAACAGCATACGGTAAAACTGCATGTAACTTTGTTGCAGCTAGGCACTGCGGCCGGAATACCTTCACTGACGGTACTGATAATTTTGGCCCTGAGGAAATAAAGTTGTCACAGGGTAGTCTGGTTGTGAATTTAGAAGTATTAGATGAGGATGGACTAGACCATGATTTTTACAGCATATTACACAATGTTGGGGGGGTCTATTGACTGGCCAACACTAAGGAATAAAGTAGCACATCTTGAAGCATAGGATGGAGCATTAGTGGAAAAACTGTTGAGTGAGTACATGGTATTATTTAATCCACTGGTTCCATTACTCTCAACACCACTTGTTCAGCACCAAATTCCTACTGGAACCATAACGAGTTCCAAGGCGTTCATAGCTGATTACAAAAGAGTTTATAGACCAGCAACTTAGAAACAGCATCATGGAATGTAGTTCTAGTCCCTGGGCTGCTCCCATTGTAATTGTAACCAAAAATCACCAGATGGTGGCAAAGCATATCATTTCTGATGTGACTATTGGTTCCTCAACCAGAAAACAGTGTCAGATGTGTGTAGTGGGACATTTGGGTCAAAGGGCAATGGAGAGATGGGTAGTGCAGAATTACTGATGGATGATGCATAGGCAGCACATGGACTGTTACGTGAAAAATTGTGTTCCATGTGTTCAAACAGCATAACTTAACCACCAGCAAATTAAACTACATAGGTTACCAAAAGCTGATAAGCTCTTCCAAATGGTAGGATTGGACATTCTAGGACCCTAGCACAAACACCAGCAGGGAATTGTTGTGTATTAACCATTACTGACCATTTTTCTCGTTACATTTCGATGATAGCTTTACTGGACCAGAAAACCATGACAGTGGCCTGGGCACTAAGTAGCAAGTGGATACTTTGACGTGGGATGCCAGAAACCATAATCACAGGTCAGGGCACAAATTTTAGCTCAGAATTAATGCAGCAGCTATGCAGGCTGTTGCACACTAAGAAATTATGGATGAGTGCTCTGAATCCTCAAGCTAACGGTTGCACAGAACGAGTCCATTGGACAATTCCAAAAATGTTGAGATTTACATAAATTCCCAGCATGATGACTGGGACATCCTATTGGCTAACGTCGTTGCTGCATATAACTTGAAAGTTCACCAGAGCACAGGGTTATCCCCATATGAAGTAATTTTTGGGTGCAAAATGCCATCGTTCTTTAAGTTTTGCGTAGTCCCACAACAAGGAGACACCTCATCAGTGAAGGATTTCGCTAGGAGATTGAAACTTGACTGGCTACAAGTATAAAAAATGAATACGAAGGCTTTGGAGAAACAGGAAATGATGCATGATGTAAAAGCAGTGTGAGTCAATGGCCTGGGTTAGCGAATCTTTACGTGCCGAAGGGGAAAACAAAGAAGTTTGTTTCATGGTATAATGGTCCTTACCAGTTAATAGAGATGATGTTGCCAGTCAACATTAAATTGCAGCTCCCCACCCACCCTATGATAGCCCACATAAGCCAAATTTGGCCATTTAAGGGATGTGGACAATTTCCATTATGTGACCCCAGATTCTGTAGAAGGGGAGGGGGAGGGAATGATAGACAATGAAGAGAAAAAGGAAACAGAAAGCAAAGGAGACAGGATAATATGGTGAATCATTGGTATATGCTAAGACCTAGAGCAGTGATGTGGGACTGACATTAGTATTTTGTTTCCTTGCACAACGCACATTCCTACCCCCGGATGGGAGGAGATGGAAGCAGCATCCAGAAGCACATTCATCACATGGAGGAGGGATGGAGCATAGAGTCTTATCATGTTAGGCCTATTGTGCTACAGGTGTGGAGCCAAAGCAGTTAAGGTACATACTGTGTAGGGAAGTGTCATGTTTTCCAAGCAGATGGATGTGATTATGTAGGATCACCAGTGGACATTAAGCATAAATTGCAACATTTGGGCACTTGGGAACGAGATTCCAAGACTGGAAGAAACATTTGGGAAATTGAACAGCATGATGAGTAATCGATCAGCATATAACAGTACACAAGGAGAGTGCCATCTGTTACGATCGGAGTTTGCAGAGGTGCAGGTGTAACTATGACGGCTATGGAGTTGATCCTGTGGGTTAGATGGAAAAGAGGATGGTTGGACATAGGTGGTAGGATCCTAAAGACAGTGTTGGGACAACCAGTGCAGATGACTTTGCTAACATCAACAAGGCATTACAGGAAGTTCGGAAGAGGGGGATACTTCCAGCGGGTAGGACAGCACTGGTTATTTTTAGTGGCAGAGCCAACAGTAGATATTTGTACATGTTACAAGCAGGGCAAGTTAGATGGCACACAAAGGTTGGTACTGCAGGGTCAAGGATTAATACTCAATGGAACTCATTGTGAGATATCTGGACTGACTTTCCACTTGCCAGCTACAATAATGGGAACCATAGCCATCAGTATGGTCCATTTCTTAATTTATGTACCAGAGCTACTTTCCTCCTTTTTGTCCCCTGAATACCTTTCATTTCTTAACAATAGCATTGACAAGGACATGCTCATCTCTCTGGATCAGATTATCACCACTCAACATGGTCATGTTATGATGGAATGTCTCCTAGAGCACATGAAAAGCTACAGAAGTAAGCAGCAGTGGCAATAGGTAGTCACTGGTTCATCACCATCAGCCTCTTGTGTATCCATTGTGGTGACTGGAGTTATATATTTCTTGTCAAGAGAAGAGCTGGCTAAATTCCACCCCTCCCAACCTTCAGCCTATGGGTTCAAACTGATCAGAACAGCAAACCCTGAAAAGGCAATGTAATGATTGAATAATCATGAAGGCAAACCTGTACTATGATGTCAGTGATCAGTTATTGCTAAGTGTCTACTATGCCTTTTTTTGTACCCACTTGGCATGTGGCATTTTGTTACGGAGGAATTCTGCTGGAGCAAAACAAGGCCTCATTTGACAAAAGTAAGCAATCAGATGCATCTATGGAGTCATTAATAATGAGTCCCATACACCACATTTCAAAAAACTAAAAATACCATCAGTGACATTCCTCTTCATTCTCAGCTGTCTAATACATAAAAAAGATAACCAACACAGTCACAAACTATGACAATCTGTTTATCAACATAACACATACCTAAAACTGCACATCAATGTCACAATTGCTGAACTTATAATAACTCAAGATACTTACAGGTACATGGGAATAAAACTATTTAACATGTAACCATTACAGGCACACAATGTGTCACTGAATATGTTTAAAAATGCAACACAGAAATGTATTAGAGAAAAACCATTTTGTACAATAGAAGAGTTGAAATGTGCCCTAAAGAGGATCTTAAATATTAATATAGTTTCATTTATATTAGACTTACATATGTGAATATATTGAATACATCACATGCAGCATGATGAACAATTTTGTCTCATTATAGACAATAATGATCTACAATGTCTTTTACATTGTGTATGTTATGTATTTAATTGTATATGCAAGTGTGCATGTACACAAAGGATGCCATTAATTGCATTTTAATGCTTAAAGATGGACAATAAATAAATCTAAATCCAAATCCAGTATGAAACATACTGACATTTACCTTAAGAGATTTAGCACATACTCAGAAAACCTGTGTTGTGTCATGGCGGCTGCAGTGTAACACGTGTTAAGTTCGGCTCGCGAAATTTAGTTGAATTCGAAGGTGTTCTCGTAGGTGGTGTTGTCTAGTACAAGTGGAAATCGTGAAAACAACAGTGTTCTGTGCAGTAGTGCTATTTTTTTTTCTGTGCTCCGCCAATATCTTCGAGAAAATGGTAAACAGAAGAGTGAACAGCAGCGCGTCCAGCAGCGGGGAAGCAGCAGGTGCGGCGGGCCCGCTCTTGCCGGAAGGTGCGGCCGCGGCTCCCGGTATAGCGGAGCTGGTCCGCTCTGAGGTAAACGCTGCGCTTCGCGATAAAAACAATCTCGATCTGATAGCAGGCACTATATCAGATACTGTAACGGCAGCAGTATTGGCCAAAATGCGTGAAACTGTTGAGGCCAATACTGCCGAAATTACAGCACTAAAAAAGTCTGTGTCTGAATACGAGAAAAAGGCACGAGAGTTGGAAGTCAAACTATCTGCCGCAACTGACGAACTAGAACAGTACCAAAGGTGAAATAGTCTACGACTGTTTGGAGTAGTAGAAAATAAGGAAGAAGACACGGACAACCTGCTTATACAGGTTGCGCGTGAAAAATTAGGCGTTGAAGTGACCAAGGCAGACATTGACAGGAGCCATCGCGTGGGACGAAAATTACCAGGTGCCACCAAACCTCGTCCAATAATAATTAAATTTGTCTCGTACCGAAAAAGGGCAGAGATCTTTACCCAAAAGAAGAAGTTAGCAAGGACAGGGCTTACAATAAGGGAAGATCTGACACACGAACGGCTAAAGATTTTAAACAGTGCCATATCCCATTTCGGTCTTCAGAATGTGTGGACTCAGGATGGCAGAGTAATCATTAAGACAGCAGCTGGAAAGAAGACAGTCACAAACATGACAGAACTGAATAGTATTAAGTGAAGCTACTCGAGCCAAAAGTGCAAACTTAACACCATTTGCAATTGTAACAGCCCCAATACTCAGATATAGTCTTGTAATTTTATTAATTTTTTAATTATACCCATATTAGTACCTTCAACTAATTGTTTTTGTAACTGTATTAACTTTTCACTATTTTTTTGTGTCTGTAGCTCTAACCATTACTTAATTTTAGTTACTGCTAATTCTTTTTTCATTTTCTCAGTTTATTCTCTTCCGTTCTGAAATAGTTCTATTGCAATTATTAGTCTCTCCTTTAGTTCATTAATCACCCATCTCTTCAGTTTAAATTGTTCATAACAAAAATCACTATCAGTATCACTTTAGCAAATTTCAATCTAATTGTAGCTTCCTACAATAATCACTACCAGTTTCACTTTAGTAAATTTCAATTTAATTCTAGCTTCCTACGATAATCTATTAATTACTAAGCTTACTTCTCCCTGCTGGCAGCATCGGCCTCTTAAATCACTCCCTTCTCCCTTATTTCCACCCTAAGCTGTTTCAAATACACTAATTACATTTCTCCTCGTACGACAGAGGATACACAGTGACACACAGCCGTCACTATTTTGGTCATATTCTCCTTGCACAGAATACCACTAATCCATTTTCTATACTCCCGCAACCTCAGGAAATCTTTAGCAGGCGCCTTTCTTTCGGCACTCGCGGTGTCACAAACAGGGCGTGCAAAATCTCGGACACCCCTGTGTTATGTCACTTGGCGGAAGCAGCGGCCAGTGCCCCTCGCGGCAGGTAGTGCCTAACAAAGGGACAAACCAGTCTGCCACCCTACTACAGGCTGCTCGGCGGAACGTGTCAGAGCTTTTAGCAGCTCACTGCAACATCCAGTCTTTACCTGCGCATTACGAAGAACTTAGCCTCCTCTTCTACCAACTAAACTACCACGTAATCCTCTTATCCGAAACGTGGTTGAAACCACACATATCCTCTGCATCTTTTCATCTCCCAGGGTACACATTTCTTAGGGCAGACAGATCAAAAAAGCGAGGTGGCGGGGTCGGCGCGTATATACGAACAGATCTCAAAGCGAAAGTCTTATGTACGTCAAATCCTGCTGAAGAAAAAGAGGCTGAATTCATGTTCATTGAAATAAATATACAAAGTCGGAAATTCTTGACTGGCGTCGTGTACAAGCCGCCAAAAATAAGCTCAATGAGTTCCTTCCAGTCGGAATTACATTCACTTCAGTGTCAATACGAACATGTCATCGTAATGGGTGACTTGAACATAGACCTGCTAAGAGACACTCCCTCCGCAATAAACCTAAGAAGACTGTTTAGTTGCAATAGCATGAACATTCTTCCATTACAACCTACACACCATACGGCGCACAGTCATACTCTTATAGACGTAATCGCAACGAAACAGACTGACAAAGTAAGAGATGTTGGTCAAACATCGGCCCCTGGCCTCTCAGCACATGATGTAATATTCCTGGCCTACTCTGTGCAGCCCCCAAGGATCAAATCGCGTTACATAACTTGTAGGAACATGAAACGTATTGACCTTGATGCTCTAACAGCCGATTGCTCAGAAATCTCATGGCATCAAATAATCAGAAAACCCACAATCGACGGCAAAATTAATGAACTTGGTGATAAACTCACTGCCCTCTATGACAAACATGCACCTGTGCGCACAATCCGTGTAAGAAAATCTCCTGCTCCATGGCTGACAGCTGAATTACGTCAAATGATGACTAATAGGGATGCTGCCCACAGACGTTTCAAGGCAGATCCGAAACCCGAGCGTTTCGAAGAATATAGAAAGCTACGGAACAGAGTGAAACAATACATTCGCAATGCTAAAATCAGGCACGCTCGCTCCCTTGTATGCAGCGATCTGACGCCCACGACTCTATGGAAGAATCTCCGTAGCTTGGGGGTCGGAAAGGCAAAATCGGAAACTACTTTTCATGTGTCAGCTAACGAATTAAATGAATTCTTCTCTGCACCTCTGAATACCAGCACAGCTGATAATTACCGTCCACAAGTATCCCCAAACAGGATAACTAACAACGATACCTTCCATCTAAAACATGTAACAACAAATACGGCAAGAAAAGCAATAATGAGAATCTCTTCTGATGCAATAGGCAACGACAGTATCGGTATAACCATGATTAAGAATGTTGCCGATATCTTAGTACCTGTCTTAACTGACATATTTAATTTTTCCCTCGTGAACGGAATATATCCCACTGCATGGAAAAGAAGCCTAATTCGACCCATCCCTAAGATCAAAAACCCGCAACTGCCTAGTGATTACCGACCAATTAGCATACTGCCTGCTGTTTCCAAAGCACTTGAATATATTGTTCATGACCAAATCACTGAACACTTGCATGAATTCAGCCTATATGACAAATTTCAATCCAGTTTCCGTAAACATCACAGCACAAACACTGCTCTAATTAAAGTAACTGATGACCTGAAATATGCCATCGACAATCAAAAGGCAACAATATTGACGCTACTGGACTTCAGCAAAGCTTTTGACAGTGTTAACTTTGACATATTGCTCAGAAAAATGCAACAGCTTAATTTCTCTGATAGTGCAATGAGATGGTTTGAAAGCTACTTAAAAGACAGACAGCAATGTGTTGTCTGCGTAAATGAAAAATCTTCCTGGAAACATGTTTCCTCGGGAGTGCCACAAGGATCAGTCTTAGGACCACTTTTGTTTTCTTTATATGTCAACGATATTTCGTCGGTTCTGTCCTCCTGTAAATATCATTTCTATGCCGACGACCTCCAGCTCTACCTAAGCGTCAGACCTGAAGATGTAAACACTGCAATCGCTCAGATGAATGATGATCTGTCTTCAGTAGTGAGATGGGCGAAAAACCTGGGGCTTAAACTAAATGCAAAAAAGACGCAAGTAATCTTAATAGCCCATCAGAAATTAATAAGTTCAGATTTCCGCGAACGGCTACCTCCTATTCTGCTCGACGGTACTCCAATACCATATCAGAAAACAGTGAAGAACTTGGGTGTAACTTTGGATGAGCATCTCAACTGGGCGGAGAATACAGTCGCAGTGTGCCGAAAGACGTCTGCTTGTCTCTATGCTCTCAAAAAGTTTCGGAACATATTTCCACAGGACTTGAAACGCCAGCTCGTGCAAGCACTCGTTCTACCGAACCTCCACTATTGTGATGTGATTCAACAAGGCATGAGTAGTGAAAACAAAAGACGGCTAGAGCTAACCATGAATGCCTGTGTGCGTTACACCTGCAACATTCGCCGATATGATCATGTTAGTGCTTCATACTCCGATCTAGGGTGGCTGCGGCCGGACAAATTGCGTGACTACCACACTCTATGTCTACTCCACCGACTCCTCATCGCGCAAGCACCCCAGTACCTTGCTTCAGAGATTAAAAACCTGTCATGTCATCATAATCGAAACACGAGGTCACTCTTATTTGGTATCCTAACTGTGCCCACTCACAAAACAAAAACTTTTGCAAACTCCTTCTCAGTTGCCGCTGTCCGCCTCTGGAACAAACTGCCCCTTACCTTGCGCAAAATTCGATCTCCTGCTGCTTTTAAGAAGAAGTTGAAGCATTTCCTACTATCATCCTCACAAAGTTCTCCACAAAATTAATGTACAAGGACAATCCCCTCATCTGTCAAATAGCAAAGCTAGCGTCTCCTATCTTGCTCCTGAGATGCCTTCCTCTTCATCTTTCTCTATTAGCCACGCAATCTTCTTTTCCTTTATATTTCCTTAATTATGTTTCATCATGTCTCTATTCTTCTCCTCCCTTCACCATGAGTCTCCGTCATACTCCCTGCTGCCGGCACTCCTATCTAAAATCTGTCTCTTCAATAATGTCTAATTATAACAGTACTTGTGACCTAAGAATATAAACTCTATATGTATGTATTTTTCCAGGTGTACCTTTCAAATTGTTTATTTCACTTTTTGTACTAGATTTAGTTTAACATGCCTACTAAAACATGTTAATGTAAAATAAGTAGAATGCCTGGTTAGATGTAAGAGAGGGCCTGATGGCCCTAATCTTGCCAGGTTAAATAAATAAATAAATAAATAAATAAATATAGATGGCCACAGCGGGACTTGAACCACCATCTTCCTGAAAACTACTTGAGCAACTTTAACGCTGTGTGCCTTGTAATGTGCTTGATTATGGGAGTGAATTTTAAATATCAGAATGCAGTCATGCTCTACAGACATAACAGGATGATAGATATTATTACATACATTGAGTGCAAAATGTATTCAGACTCCTATTACACTGGTGTGCAAAAAGTAAGGATGAAAGTATCTTTCATATGATGTGTCACTACCAAGTAATACAGGTCGATGAAACTTAGACTGTACATAGAAAGAACTACTACAGTGTAGTACAGATGGTAACTGGAAGAAATATGCAATGAGGCAAACAGAAATGACACTTTTGTTGAAAGACAATCATTATACTCAAGTCATCATGATATACAATGGCCCCTGGACATTAGAAAAGGTGGGACAGTGTTCTTAATAGGGTGTCTGGTCACCACAGATGGCAGTGCCCCCTCTGCAATGTGCTCCTATGCTGGCCAAAGGGTTGGTAAGGAGTTCTTATGGTAGAGCATTCCATTCCTCCATCAGCAAGACTGGCAACTGCTGGATGGTCCTGGGTGCCTGTGGACATGTTGCAATACATCTCCCAAACACAGAACATATGTGCTCAATGGAATTTAAGTCAGGGGAATGAGTAGGCCAGTCCATTCACTGAATATCCAATCATTGCACACTCTCCCCCACCTGCACTATTCGATGTGGCCAAGCACTGCCATCCATAAAAATGAAGTCGGGACTGAATGCACCCCTGAAGAGACACATGTGGGATAGGTGTATAGTGTCACACTTTGACTGGTATGTGTACCATGTTCAAAGATCTGAAACATAATAAATCCCTATACCAAAACACATGGACCACCAAAACGATTATGTTTAACAATGTTCCTGGGTGTGTTAGATATTCCCACCCCTCATTGGTCCAGTCCCTATGCTCTTGGCAGCATCACAAGCAGTGTCGCCAATGTGTGGCTAACAACGGAATACAACATGGTGGCCATTGAACAAAGAGACTGATTATAAAAAAAAGTCCACAATCTGGCACATACGGGTCAAGAGCGACTAACCGACTGCTGCTTAATCCTCTGTCATGTGGCATCATGTGGATGCAATATGGAGGGGCAGGAGCCAGCAAACTGTTCTCCTGATCGCTGTTGGCTTTGTCGACCTTGGAGCTGCTACTTCTCACTCAAGCACCTCTTCAATTGGCATCATGAGGCCCAGCACATTCCATTCAATCCGTCCCACCACAAAAAAAAATCCCTACTACTGTGAGGAATCCAACCCAGGTCCTCTGCACAGCAGCCAGACACTGACCTTTTTTCTCTTTCCTTCCTTTGTATGTTTCTTCATCATTTTTATTCTGTGGCTCCATATTAATATTACATGACAGCTCTCAAATTCCAATGATGAGAACTTTACTTGATTTTTTATTACTCTCCTGAACAAATATGCTGAGCTACAGTACCAGCAGTCCACTGAATTATGGAAGCAGACAGTGAATTATAGGGGAACCAACAATTTAACATTAACTCAGACTGTAGCCTTTTTCACATTAACAAATTATTGCCAGAGATGAAAGAAGCAGTAAGTGATAGAAATATCACAATGATCAACAATGGAGTAAGCAACAGACCATCAGATTGATAGTTTGCCACAAACAAACTGATTCCCAGAGACAACCAAGCCACACTATCTTTGTATCTGTCTTTAGTTTTTTAAATGCCGTTTACTTTTCTGGCACCCATTTTCACTAAATCTATTTATCACAAATCATCAACATACAGTTAAAATAATACGTCTCAATTTAAAACTATTTCTCCTCTGTTTATGTAATTCATTAAAAATTTCTGAATCAGTATTTGTCTCCATGCTCACTCCTTCTATGTAATTTTTATTAACAATTTTTTATGTTACATGTAAAGACAAGTACCCTCCAGTTGATTTCTGCTATTTTTAGTCATTGTCCCTAGAATTAGGAGTTCTTGTAAGCTGCTTGGAGTTTACACATAAGAAAACATTACAAAATATCCCTATTTGCTGTCTTATCTTCTCTATGTTTACTGACCCTTGCACTCAACTCCAAAATCCTAATGTCCTACTTCATCAGTAATTGTGGCATGTAGCACATATAGACCTCATGACCTACAATCTTGAGAAATGATGATAGTTTATCAAACAAAAGTACTACACCTGGAGATATATTTCTGTCAACCAGCAAATTACAACCACTTGTAGAGTAATTACTAGAACTTACCAGTCATGTTACTGCATAAAATGTCATATGTTCTATTTTTAATAAATTACTAGTTTTGAACAAATAAATGTGAGCACTTTTGAAAATGCACACAATATTCATTAAACATATAGAAAAAAACCATCTTTAAAAATGATTTTCCCATAAAACTGAATAATGTTATAATTCATTTTCATGCAATCAAACAATAACCTGAAGAATATGACAAAAATTTAAGTACCTGTACCAACATGTGGCACACCTTGAAATGTCACCTTTTGAGTTATGCTGACATATAACTAGACACCTTTTTGTAAATTCACATTTTTTAATTCAACATAACTGAATTCTAGCAACAGGAGATAAAGATTTTATTCCTTTAGATGAAGCATCTAAGGTACGAGATACTCCTCTTGTATATTGAAATGGAGCAGATAAAATTTTTCTAATGGTAAATGAATTCATGAATAGTAAAAATAAAGATTTAAATGAAAAATTAGCATCAGTTGCTGCAAGGGAATTACACGTGCGAAAAGAAAAGTTAGAATTGTGAGTTTTATGATTTTTGGTTAGTAGAAATGAAGAATTTCAGTATGGAATGTACTGTTACTCTTAGAAAAATTAATGAAGAACTGCAAAATTTACCTATTCTTGGAGAATGTGTAACAGGTGAGTTATTGTGTGTTAATGATTACCATGATAAATACCATATTTCCATTGCTTCTTAGCTGTGGTTGCATATATCCCCAACATGTTCACAGCAGCTCCTAATTCCTGCACTTCCTCATCAGTTATTATTTTGCATCACTTGTCTATAATTTCTTAATCACCATCTAATTTTGATCCTCCCAACATACGAATAAACGCTTTTAACCCCAACACTTAAACTAATTTAAAAGTCTTACCCTCATATAATTACATCTAAAATCTCATTCTAAAAATAGTTTGTGCAAAAGCAGTCCATAACCCAGTTTATAAGTTCCTACTATGCAGTGTTCACTATATACAGTGTTTCATTTGCAAAACTTTTGCTGGATCTCACTGGTGAGGTGGTATTCTGATGTCTTTGCCACTGCTACCAAGTGCTGTCTTTGTCATTCAGCTGTAATGTTCATCATCAAAACTTACTCTGCATCATTGTATCAGTCTTCCTTGCTGAAGATTGTATCCAGAAGTCAACCACGTATCTTATTAGTGGGTAACACAGTGTGACAGAAAGCAGGAGCAATTCTGATTGTGAGATTCTACATTTCTTTGAGTCCTTTTGTATTACACTCTCAAAATTTTAACTCATGTGATTTATTCATTCTTTTCATTCAACAAAATTATCTTATTAATTTGTTAAATTTCTTAAAATAATCAATTGTCCTGCATAGGCAGTTTTTTTTTATTTTGAAATAAAAACTTTATTTCTTTGTTTGTTAGACACACTAAAATTATACTATTCTTACAGAATATTATGACCCACTTTAATTCTTAATTCAGTAAGTTGATAATTAAACTTTACTTTACAATCTGATGTATGATGTACTGTAGATATGGTTGGGCTCTACCAAAACTATGGTTTGATAGTTTTGGTACATTACATAAATGATATAGTAAATGGTTGTCTTACTGGTAGTACTGGTATAATTGGCAAGGAAAGAAACATAAAAGAATGTGTAAGAGAGAAACTAGAGCTGACAAATTCTCTTCATTTGTGTGTGTGTGTGTGTGTGTGTGTGTGTGTGTGTGTGTGTTTCCCCCCTCCCCATATAATTAGAACCCCACATCATTCAGTGTTAGTCTATACTACATCCTTACAGAATATCAATAGCATTTTATGAGCAATGAAAATTAGTTGAATACGTAACTTTTGCACTTTCATGTAACCAAAGTAATTGCTTTTGATAAAAGTACAGTTTACATGCACAAACAAAGAAAAAAACAATTATTGTTGTTATTTTGTACTCAATAGGACATTCTTCATCATAATCAAAGGCAAAAGTTTCCTGTTATTATTGATAACTACAAAAGCTGTTAATGAATAACATAAACATGTTTTATATAAGTTTGATGAAGTATTGAAGTGATGGTTGATATATTTTTGGTTTGCAGTTTTGTTTATTTTACCTTTGTGTTGAGGAAATTGAATTTTCTACTGCTGTATGATAAATTCATATTGTTTTCTTCATTTTTACTACAACATCCCTCTGCTTCAGGTTACAAATCAACAGTTTTCGAATAAACCCTGAATTAAACACTGACGATTTCAGTTTTTTCTACACTCCTGGAAATGGAAAAAAGAACACATTGACACCGGTGTGTCAGACCCACCATACTTGCTCCGGACACTGCGAGAGGGCTGTACAAGCAATGATCACACGCACGGCACAGCGGACACACCAGGAACCGCAGTGTTGGCCGTCGAATGGCGCTAGCTGCGCAGCATTTGTGCACCGCCGCCGTCAGTGTCAGCCAGTTTGCCGTGGCATACGGAGCTCCATCGCAGTCTTTAACACTGGTAGCATGCCGCGACAGCGTGGACGTGAACCGTATGTGCAGTTGACGGACTTTGAGCGAGGGCGTATAGTGGGCATGCTGGAGGCCGGGTGGACGTACCGCCGAATTGCTCAACACGTGGGGCGTGAGGTCTCCACAGTACATCGATGTTGTCGCCAGTGGTCGGCGGAAGGTGCACGTGCCCGTCGACCTGGGACCGGACCGCAGCGACGCACGGATGCACGCCAAGACCGTAGGATCCTACGCAGTGCCGTAGGGGACCGCACCGCCACTTCCCAGCAAATTAGGGACACTGTTGCTCCTGGGGTATCGGCGAGGACCATTCGCAACCGTCTCCATGAAGCTGGGCTACGGTCCCGCACACCGTTAGGCCGTCTTCCGCTCACGCCCCAACATCGTGCAGCCCGTCTCCAGTGGTGTCGCGACAGGCGTGAATGGTGGGACGAATGGAGACGTGTCGTTTTCAGCGATGAGAGTCGCTTCTGCCTTGGTGCCAATGATGGTCGTATGCGTGTTTGGCGCCGTGCAGGTGAGCGCCACAATCAGGACTGCATACGACCGAGGCACACAGGGCCAACTCCTGGCATCATGGTGTGGGGAGCGATCTCCTACACTGGCCGTACACCACTGGTGATCGTCGATGGGACACTGAATAGTGCACGGTACATCCAAACCGTCATCGAACCCATCGTTCTACCATTCCTAGACCGGCAAGGGAACTTGCTGTTCCAACAGGACAATGCACGTCCGCATGTATCCCGTGCCACCCAACGTGCTCTAGAAGGTGTAAGTCAACTACCCTGGCCAGCAAGATCTCCAGATCTGTCCCCCATTGAGCATGTTTGGGACTGGATGAAGCGTCGTCTCACGCGGTCTGCACGTCCAGCACGAACGCTGGTCCAACTGAGGCGCCAGGTGGAAATGGCATGGCAAGCCGTTCCACAGGACTACATCCAGCATCTCTACGATCGTCTCCATGGGAGAATAGCAGCCTGCATTGCTGCGAAAGGTGGATATACACTGTACTAGTGCCGACATTGTGCATGCTCTGTTGCCTGTGTCTATGTGTCTGTGGTTCTGTCAGTGTGATCATGTGATGTATCTGACCCCAGGAATGTGTCAATAAAGTTTCCCCTTCCTGGGACAATGAATTCACGGTGTTCTTATTTCAATTTCCAGGAGTGTATAAATACTGTTTATTTTTAAGTAAGGATAACAAAAATGTTCCACAGGTTGCCTGGCCCTTTATATATCCTCACTCAGTTTCTAGACAGTTCATCACTGCTGGTTTTTAGGGGATATAATAAGACATTGATTGCCTACATAAAGAAAGCAATCTTTCTGAGGTAACGCCTGATAGAGAAAAACACCCAATGTACAGATATGCTGATATGATCTTAACCGACCAAAGCTACTAGGAAACTGCCATGGCCTGTGCTTACTTATGGCACTCCATGGTAGCCTATGGTAGTTTCGCAACTATAACTGTGCACACACAAAACTTCCACACATGCCCACAATCACTCCAATGCAATTTCTTTTAAGAGCTCAGTCAATTGTTCTGAAAATAATGGGAACATGATCATAATGGCTGAAAAGTTGGTACTCATTTTTTCAGAAAATTCTACACCTAAGGGGTCAGCTGCCACACTGCATAGCCTGCCTGGAGGGTGGTGAACTCACAGATACAGCACTCACACTGTGAGGTACGTTCAGTCACGGCTGTCGTAAACGGGACATTGTTGGTTGTGCAAGCTGAGCCCTAAGCCATCCTCACACAAGACATGGAGGTAAGCAGGGATGTTGATGTGAATGTGATTTCCAGTGTAAATGGTGAGTGCTCACAACCACTTGCATAGAATGTACTTGTCAATATGATCTATGTCTGCAGCACTCTGCAGTGGCATTTATTACCAATGTATTCCTTGTCAATCTCAGAGATTTTCTTTCTCAAAATGTAGATGCTGGAAATAGCTATGGCTGTGAATCCATTGACATCTCTAGAATGTTCTTCATAATTTTCTCCCTCTATCGTTGAAAATACCTTGCATATTTATTCAAGTCAAAATCTAATAGAATACATGACAATTATCATTAAGAAACAAAAGAGAAAAATAATTATTAAGTTACACTACTGTTGCCCAAAATGACGCAATATCAACTGCACTCAGAGTCATGAACAGAAGTTCTTCTGTACAAGATGCAGCGCATAGTTGACAGACCAGTAAGTGTTCCACGGTGTGTGTGTCTCCTCAGTCACAGTTGCTGGTATCTGTGCAGATATGCCATTTCTGGAAATTGTTTCTGGATCTTCCAGCTTCACAACAAAGACAGTTAAGTGACCTCTGCACAATCCAACTATGTTCATGGCCAGGTGGGAGGGTCTCCAAAATGGCTGTCCACATAGAGTTATTCTCAAGTCATAAAATACACAACTGTTTCCTTGCTGTAGCTGCTGTTGTTTGCAAGGCTGAACTGGTCTTGAAGAAATTTTTTCTGGACCTGAACCTTGGGGCTGTTGGCACATTTTCATGCAATGGGTGGTTTGCTTGATAAGCTTGATTTGTTCTCTCTGCATTGGCAGCTACTTCAAGGTGAATATCTGGTGGCACAATGCATGCAAGCTGGTAACTTTACAGATGGCATAGGTTTCAGACATCCTGTGATAAGCCTACATAATTCATTGAGCACTTTATCAGTTTTATGTGGGTACATGTGTACCAAACTGGGCAGACATACTTTGCAGCACTCTAACATGTTGCTAGCACCATCATTATATGGGGTTTGTAGTCAAGAGCCTCAAGTACTACCAGCAATCTTGTGGAGGATATTATGTCAGGTTTCCACTTTCACTCTCTTATTCTCACAGCACTGCTTGTTCAACAGAGAACAATCCAGAGTGACTCCCAGATATTTTGGATGGGGTGTATTTACTAATTGTATTCCTTGCTGTGTGATAAGCTTGCAACATGCCTGATTGTGCTTAAGATGAAATGCATACTGCTGGATTTTAGATAGATTAGGTGAAGTTGATTGTTAGAGTAGATGACATCTAACTCTCTCAATGTGTTGATCAGGTGGGTTTCAACATCTTCAATAGATGTCTCTTGACTTGCTAAAGCCAGATAATCAGTATAAAGGAAACTATCTGTGTTTGGTGGAAGGAGTTGATCATTTGATCATTGGTGCAGATGTTGAATAACAATGGTGAAAGAGCACTTCCTTGTGGTAAGCCACTTCTTTGACATTTCCATCAAATACGCTGGCCCTAAAAGTCCATATAAAATCTCTTGCTTTGGAGTAAACTTTGTAGTGAAACCATAATTTTTTGCTAACCCTTAGATCTTCTGTGACTATGTATGGTGACTGACAGCGTCACAAATAGCAGTCAGGCTATTAAAAGCTACTCCAGTCATTTTCTGGGTTTCAAAGCCATTCTCAATAAATTGCATGAGATTGAGGACCTGAAATGTAAAGCTTTTTCCTGATCTAAAACCTGCTTCTTGTAGTATTACAACATGAATCAAACAATTCAGCAACATTCACTAAAAGATTTTGAGCATATGATGCAACAGGGATATTGCTCCATAGTTTTTTGGCTCAGTTGACAATTTTCCATGTTTTAAGATAGAAATTACATGAGATTTGCTTCAGGTTTGGGGAAATTACAAACTTTTATACAGTTGTTGAAAAGTGCCAAAATCCAATCTCTCACTTGATAATGAAAGTGTTTGATCTTCTCCATTCTATTGTCATCTACCCCTGCTCTTTTGCTGGAATTACAATTGTTTATGATTGCATTTAGTTCTTCATGCGAAAAAGCTGTAACAGTTCATGGGTCTCCAGTGAAGCTGGCTCCTGAGTGTGGTGCCCTGGTTTAGAAAATTCAGGTACTGAACTGAATATCAGTACTCAAGAAGCAGTTCAGTGACTATGAGCTATAAGTTTACATGCAGTTATTGGATATGGGAGGAGAAAATCCTGAACAACATTCTAGGTTTGTCAATTATTTCAAAGATTCTTAACATGATGAAATGAGAAATTTAAATGTCAATGACAGCATATTTAAGAGTTAAATGGAGCTTCAGACATTTGTAAGAAATTAGAATTATTAGCCCAAGTAAGAATCAAATACTGATTTCCAAGTTAGAAATGGACTACACTTTCAAATGCATTATATCCGCAAGTCACAGAGATATCATCAAACTTGAATTTCTAACTTATTTGCTCCTATACCTTCCAGCTTCATATCAAGCTTAGTTTTCACTTCTAAATTTTGAGCAGAATGCACAAAAGCATTGTCCGAGTAAATACCTTTGCATTTAGTATGATACTACTTTTAACATGCTGTTTCCCGATATTTTATCACAACAGCCTGTCCCATGAAAAATGTGTGATTGATATGTCTTTAACACATTGACTACCACGAGGCCACCAGTGGATGCAGTAGACAGTCACATCTAATGCCACATGCCACCGGTGGCCACACGCTCCAGTTCATTTACACAGTATATCTTTGGATGACGTGTAAAGTTGCAAAAAACGACTTTCCTGCTTCACTAATGTGAGTTGCAACCCTCTGCCACCAAAGGGCTCCAAACTGTAGCATGTAACAGTAGTGTGTACAATAACTATGTTAGTGCATGAGAAACGGCATGCTGTAATCAAGTTTCTACCTTCAGAAGAGTTCATCCACACATGGAACATCCTCTCCTTCTGCATGACAATGCCAAGCCACACACAATAACTGCGACATCTGCAATAGCAAGTGCCTTGGGTTCAGACATTGATCATCCTCTATACATTCATGATTTGGTCCCATCTGATTTTCATCTGTTTCCAAAACTTAAAGAACACCTTTGAGGACATCTCTTTGATTGTGATAAAGCAGTGCAACCAGATGTGAGGTTATGGTTCTGTCAACAAAGTCAACATTCTACAGTGACAGTATCAACAAACTGGTCTCTCGTTGGGAGAAATGTGTTCATTGTCAGGGTGACTATGTTGAGAAACAAATATGTAGACATGAAGAATAAATATGTAGAATGTTAATAAAGTTTGTTTTACTTAAAAAGCTTTAAGAGTTTTCACATATAAAATCCAGAAGCATTACTTTTCAGCACACCCTCATAGAAGAATTAGATTAGCTTTTGTAGTTAAGTGTATTATTTCTGTAGACTATCTGTTGGAATATAAGGAAGAATGTGAGACCCATAATCTCAGCAGTGGCCTTGGAGTTCAAGTCTTCAAATTCCTTTAACCCTCCATTACTTGCGCGAAAATTCATGACACGGTCACTCGCGCGGATGACAGGCGTCATCCACAAAGCAAGCGGTCTATTTGTATACTTTGAATGGCCTTTATGACTGATTTTATGGTTTGTTATTAAATCTAAATATAATACATTTAATATTTGTACACAGTATAATATATTCTAACATTTGAAACAGTTCGACCATTCGAAGAACAATATCTTCAGCTGAATTACTGGCATTACATGGTCCCTCTGGTTGCTTACTGACGTACGGTACTAAATTCAAAGTGTAAGCTGTTTTTACATCAACCAAAGCAAACACTTTTAACCCATACTTTGCTGGTTTGCTAGGGATATATTGCCTGAATGGAATCGGCAGTTTCCTCTAAATGCCAAAAGCTGTTCATCAACAGTAAGATATTCACTAGGTGAAAAATAGTTTTGGCAGTTGTTTGTGAATAGTTCAAGTACCTCTCTGATAGGAGCCAACTTGTCAGTCTCTCTGCAAACACCTCTATCACAGATATTATCAAATCTAAGACATCTCAACAGAAACCTGAATAGGTTTTTCACTTATGCATTAATAACATGATTCAAGTCCGTTTCCCTTCGAGTTATCCCACAATTTTGATATACTCTTCCTAGAACATCTCAAAAATCCACACAGATATAACAAAGCAATGAAAGCTCTTATATCTATCACATCTGTTTCTTTAGCATCCCTTTCCCTAGAGAAGTTACCATTAACTTCACCGATGGATATATTAGTGCATTTTGCGACAATGCTTATTATGTTTTTATTGAAGAACAAATTCAGAATTTCTATTTCTGTCTTTTTTATACTAGCTTGATTTTTTGGTCCAGGCAAAAGCGTAATAATATTACAAGATCTGTTTCTAACAATGGTAGGATATTTATTTTTCCTCCATTTAGTTATTCCATCTTTCCCTAAAAGAAATGCATCCTCTTGAGTTACTCCTTCCTGTGACTCATATTCATCATTCTCTGGCACTTCTTGTTCTGTTCCTGAATCATGACCGCTTTCATGAACACAGTCCTCAGTCTCTGAGTCAGCGCTATCACTGTGAAAATTTTCGTCACTCAGCTCATTGAACCATTCCAACCATACATCAGGATCTCTACTAAACTCTGTCCAAGGTTTTTTTGCTTTTGACATTTCTTCCACAATCTAAAAATAAAGAGAATACTAGGTAACATGGAAGGTAACTGCAGTCAGTTTCAATAAGTCCAAATTTATGCACATGAAAGATCAATTGAATCTAGGAAAGCAATAAAATAATACAGACTTACTTTGTTTCACATTGTGGCAGCAGAGCTTGCACAGATGACTGGTGTCCTCCAGACTATAATAATGTTTCATAAACAATGTATCTTTCATAACTGAAAGTCAACAATGATTGGAGCTAACTGCTGGAGAGTTAACAGAAAGGTACTGAAAATGGCATGATATCAATCCTGCCCTGTCAGACAAAATTGAGCAGAAAAGTCATGTGGATGACAAGTGTCACCTGTGTGAGTGACAAAAGGTTAACAACTGCATTGTAGTGGGTACTTTATGAATGGTATTGGCCCGAATATATGCTGTACCTGCTCTCAGTGGAGAAAAATTTATATCACACTACATTTTTACAAAGATAGTCACAATATGACTACTCTTAATCACATTCCAATACTATAATGTAAATAAGTGTGGCTTCATGGTAAAGTGCCAGACTACGAATGCAAACGGCTTGGGTTCAGTCCTCAATCGGTCTTAAAATTTTTCTCTGCCATTTACTTCTTTCATCTCTGCAGTCTGTGTGATAGTGAAGTATTTCATTAGAGAGAAACACATCACTTCTGCTCATAAATTTGCAGCACCAACCAGTATACAATTGGAATCCTACATGTGTTATGTTTAAGATCTTCAGAATTTGCAGGTCTTTAATTGGATTATTTTTCAAGAGATAGGTGTCTCATATCTTGTACAAAGGAAAGAACCCTAGCTACAAGTTTGGGATATATCCCACCTTTTAGCCCTCATGAGGAGAACATGCAAGTGCCATCATTTGATTTCCCAGAAACTTCACTCAGTGGAAGAGGCGTCAAAACAAGCGAAGACGTGTCTCAGCTTATCCATAGACACTTGACCATTTCTGAGAAAATGATGCTCAAAGCTTTCAAGGTACTTCATGTGCCTTTTAGGGAGTAAACAGTTCAACCGAAGCAGTGGAACGTGGATAGTGTAACAACTTCACAGTATTGCACCCCATGTTCGAAACCCAATAATTATTTCTATTTTTAGTTTTATTTTCCATTTATCTACCCATGTCCATAGAAGATTACTACATGAGCGTTTTCCATTGTGCGTTGAAATAATGTCCTTATTCATCTGCTAATTGTATGTCTTGTGAAAGCATTACAAAAAATAAATGAATGGAAAAATTATTTGAGATTGTTTTCGGTGAAATTCCTGTAGTATATCTTGATTCAGAATCAATTGCAAGCACCGATTTTTGGAAAAGTGATCTGTTACATGTGGTTTGCCATGAAATACCTGCCAATGTGTGAAAACTTCAGCTACAATAATGACATTTCTTTCCCGAGTGAGATTCATATGAAGAAATGTCACTCTGGCAATCCTGCCTTTGTGCAACGTTCATGCTGTTTGGAACTTCTATGTTTAGAATGTTTCCATGATAGGTGTCATCCAAGGGCATGCACCAAATCTTCCTGAAGAAAAGATGTAAGAATTAAGAACTGATATAAGAATTTAGAAAGATTGTAATTCTTAAATATACCACACACATATATAATAACTGTATGGCACTTAATGTGAAACCCACTTGTAATTGTATAATTAATATAATGCTCTTGTTTCTCCTAACTTGATGAGAAATATTTGTGTAGTAACCTTCTACTAAAATTAGTAAATAAATGAAAAAACTAAAATAAAAAGAATAATCGTATTTGAACATGGGATGCAAAAGTGAAAGGCCACGATGCTAGTCACTGTACCCTCAGTTGGGCAGAGCTGATCACATTCCAAACAGCATCTAAATTATGTTGAAAACTTTGACAGTCATTTTCTCAGAAACAGTCAAGTATCTACTGATAATCCGAGACACATGATTGCCTATCTTGGCTCCTCTTCTACTGAGCTAAGTTTCTGGGAAATTGGCTTGTGGCACTTCCTGTGTTCTCCTCATCAGTAGGATTGAGTTTGCAGCTAACTTTCCAGTGCCATTCAACACCACATGTCAAATGTGTACAAATAATTCTTTAGGCCAGCATCTCTATTAGATTTAATCTCTGCATAACAAATAACCACAGGTTTAAAATTTGGATCATAACTGTTTCAAACTCCATAGTTTGTTGATGCTTTTCATTCAATAATAACATTCATTGACAAAAAGTTTTCTTTTTAATTACAGTAAAGTTCGGCCTTTTCTGTCATGTAAAATAACAGAACCATGAGCATGATAATAGTCACTTCCAGTGCCTAAATGAAGTCAACAATCGAATACAGGTACATTAGTGATCTGGACCAGCTACACACAAGTAGGGGTTGGGGTTGGTTTGGGGGAGGAGACCAGACAGCGAGGTCATTGGTCTCATCGGATTAGGGAAGGACGGGGAAGGAAGTCGGCCATGCCCTTTCGAAGGAACCATCCCAGCATTTGCCTGGAGCGATTTAGGGAAATCATGGAAAACCTAAATCAGGATGGCCGGACGCGGGATTGAACCGTCGTCCTCCAAATCCACACGAGTAGAATTAAGTATCCACAGCCAGATGCCTTGACTGGTGTAGCATAGTTTGAGGGCCACGAATAAAATTCAGAGGACACCGTTAATTAAGTGCATATCATTACTTTCATATAACTTATGCAATGTAAGTCATGCCAGGAAAGTTGTCTGAAGCCATTAATGTTTTGTGTTCCATATTGAACCAGTGTTTTCAGTTATGTTTCATGGCAATTTTGAGAGCACGTCATAATTTATGTAATATGTTTACAAACAATGCAAATATCATATGCGAATCATGGGTGTATGTGTGTGTGTGAGGAATTCAATATGTATTTGAGGCTGGCTGAGGTGGCAGAATTAAAAGAAAAAACACACATGATCTACATGTTTAGCTCATACTACAGCACTCCTCTTGTGAAGCTTAATATGAATTGTGATGCACTCTTCAGAGTCATTGCCACAGTTCTTTGTCATGGACTCTTTGTGGCAGACTTCTTCACTGTGCCATACAAAGAATCATGCCCACATCTAGGTTTGATTCAAGGAAAGCAGCAACCTGAAAGTTGAGTCATCTGCTGTGCTGTTGAAAGAACGTACTGTATGGAAACAAAGAAAGTTGCTCAAGTACTTTTCCAGAAAACATTTTCCATAATATATAAAAAATACAACACCAGATATTTTGGATTTGTATGTTTTTTCACTATGCAACTGTTCTCAGACGATTTCAGGGTAAATACTTGTTAAAAATATAGAAGTATTTCAAACTGTCCGTCTCAAATCACAGCTTGATGATGAAGTGGTTGTCTTTTCGTTATTTGTCACATTATACTTCAAAACTAAGTAACTCACTGCCCTTTGTTCATAGAATTTGTGGTGAATAATGAGTGTGAATTGCGAATGGTAATCAGAAGGAAGCAGAAATTGGCAGTCTAAAATTATTGTCATGTTTTAAAATGCGTCCCTCAAACATCTGTACAAGCATTTTGAAATCTTGTATATTCATCCGCAATAAATTTCTGAATCCCATTCAGGTAGAATGATATTTCAAAGGCCTAAATCTCTTTCTCACCAGTAGAGACTGTTTACCAGTCTCCTGTATAATTTGAAAGTTTCCAAACAAATGATAACTTCTACCCCAACACTCAGAGAATCACATTTGCATCTATGTTTGACTTAAGGATAGCAGAAAGCTGAAAGTTGAGTCATTGCTGCAAAACTTTATTTATATGAACAAAGTACACTGTATCCCATGTTGCACTTGAAAAGCACAGGTTTTGGAGTTCTATATTTTTTCACTATGCAGCTGTTCCTAAATGATTACAATTAACTGGATGGCACTTAGGTGACATGCATGACCCTAACCAGGTATCAAACTGGGACAAGGGGAGCTGCAGTGTAATGTGGAATCTGAACCATGTTTCGTTTCTGACAAACCCTCACATAATTAAGACATGAATGGTAGATGAAAACACAGAATGAAAACAAGGGACCCAGCTGCTGGGATTTGATCCTACAACTTCTCAGTTTCCAGTCAAATGCCCAATCAGTAGACCATCATACCAGATGTGAAATTGATAACACTCTCTGCTACCTCAAGTCACTCTCTGTTATGGTGGTTGTTCACTTGGTGGCAGTGGGTATCACAACTTAACTTTAATTCATCATAATTCAGACAATTTGTACAAAACATTTACAAATCATACATACAAATGTCCCTTGTGGACCAATGTATCAATTAGTGAAAACTGGATCAAAATTCCTACAGTAGTTCCTGGATTAGCCTGCACATAGAGACAGATGCAAAGAAGCAGCTTATATATAAGCTGCTTCTCACAGATGATGTGACTTACCGAACGAAAGTGCTGGCAGGTCGATAGACATACAAACAAACACAAACATACACACAAAATTCAAGCTTTCGCAACAAACTGTTGCCTCATCAGGAAAGAGGGAAGGAGAGGGAAAGACGAAAGGAAGTGGGTTTTAAGGGAGAGGGTAAGGAGTCATTCCAATCCCGGGAGCGGAAAGACTTACCTTAGGGGGAAAAAAGGACAGGTATACACTCGCACACACACACATATCCATCCACACATACAGACACAAGCAGACATATTATATAGAGGGAAACAAAGATGATGAGACCTACCAAACAAAAGCGCTGGCAGGTCGATAGACAATTCAATTCATATTAAGCTTCACAAGCTTCTCACGTGGAATGTTTCCCTCTATACATATAGACACACACACACACACACACACACACACACACACACACACACACACACACACACACACACACACACACACTAGCGAACCTGGCAATGCTTCGCATTTGCTAAATATGTATGGGAGTTGGCTATATGTCCTAATCTGCTTTCCCCCCCCCCCCCCCCTCTTTCTGTCCATCTGCTCCTCCTCTCCCCCACTTCTGGCCATTTCCTCTGCTGCCCCCCCCCCTTCCTCTCCCCCCCGCACACTGTCCATCTCTTCATCTCTTCTTCCCCCTCTCTATGACCTTGAGCCTTGTTTATTCTTATTGCAGATTCAGATTCCATAGTAATATTCTAATCATATTAGAGTATCGGGTAAAAATTTGAAATAAATTGGTTAAGAACTTTTTGAAATTTTTGGTAACATTTCCACTTTGTATGTTATGCACATATTTATATATTACATTTTTTTACAAAATATATAGCCTCTGTTCATCCAAATTTTTATTACAGTATGATGTAAATTTTGAACTAAATTAATTGAGAACTATTTGAGATTTGTGGCAACAATGTTTCCCCGTTATATATAACATGTATATTTACATATTGTATACATTAAAAATATGTACCAGTAGTCTATGTACAGCAGAGAGTTAATTGTAAATCGAGTGCCTTATATTCAGGCCAATATGGTATTATTGTGAAGGAACTGCCCCCTTGGGAGCAGCAAATAATCATTCATTGTGGCACAACTGGTACTCTCCAAGTATTTGTTTAGGAGGTAAGGAAAAAGAAAAAGTGTCACATCAGTTATTTGATTATAATTTTACCCACCCTATCGACCTTATACTTAAGAATTGTACATTTGACGACAAGCAGTGATTTTTAACTGACATGTTAGTGTACAAGGTGGCAGCCAGTCAAGGAATATTTTAGTTAAAAAAATTTTACTGCAGTTCTATCCAGTTAATGCTGCTGACATGAGATGCCAGTAGCCCTCTGCTGAACCTGCTGCCAAGTTCATGCCATCGGTTCAGTCAACAGCAAGCGTGGGAGATGGGTCACTTGTATGGATGCTGGACGGTTCTAATCATATTAGAGCATCGGGTAAAAATTTGAAATAAATTGGTGAAGAACTTTTTGAAATTTTTGGTAACATTTCCACTTTGTATGTTATGCACATATTTATATATTACATTTTTTTACAAAATATATAGCCTTTGTTCATCCAAATTTTTATTACAGTATGATGTAAATTTTGAACTAAATTGGTTGAGAACTATTTGAGATTTGTGGCAACAATGTTTCCCCGTTATATATAACATGTATATTTACATATTATATACATTAAAAATATGTACCAGTAGTCTATGTACAGCAGAGGGTTAATTGTAAATTGAGTGCCTTATATTCAGGCCAATATGGTATTATTGTGAACGAACTGCCCCCTTGGGAGCAGCAAATAATCATTCATTGTGGCACAACTGGTACTCTCCAAGTATTTGTTTAGGAGGTAAGGAAAAAGAAAAAGTGTCACATCAGTTATTTGATTATAATTTTACCCATCTTATCGACCTTATACTTAAGAATTTCACATTTGAAGACTAGCAGTGATTTTTAACTGACATGTTAGTGTACAAGGTGGCAGGCAGTCAAGGAATATTTTAGTTAAAAAAATTTTACTGCAGTTCTATCCAGTTAATGCTGCTGACATGAGATGCCAGTAGCCCACTGCTGAAGCTGCTGCCAAGTTCATGACATCGGTTCAGTCAACAGCAAGCATGGGAGATGGGTCACTTGTATGGATGCTAGACAGTTCTGGAGACCAGAACACAGTTGTTTCACTCTCTTGTGATACAGACCTCAACTACAACAGACATCTCTCTTGAGAGAAGTGCTCCAAGACTGGCCACCAACAGAACTTAACATGAACTGCCACCACTTCCACTGCCCAGTTTGTTAGATTTCCTGTGCTGGCCTACACATGGTAACTTCCTGCCCTAGGCATGCCCCATGTATTCTGTATACTGATTTATAGGCTCTTCATGTGACCATATTTCCTGCCCTCATTTAACATCAGCCCTGGATGCCCTCTTCCAAGTCTTGACTACTCGATTACCTGTACAAATTTGTTGTCAGAAGCAGAATGCAACAACTGCCTCTCCTCGATTCTGTGCATTAGCACTGCATTGCAATATTGAGTAAGAACCTGACAAAACTCTTGCTTATTCCTCCACTTCTTGATCATCATGCCTTATGAGCAGTGAGCAATGATATTTAATTTTTTCTTCAGTTCTGTAGATATACTTTCTTTAAGGGTGTCCTTCCTATTTAAAATTAGTGTCTCAGTACAGTGAATATCCTTATTCAAAAGTTTTTGTTGGTGCAAAGCTATCTCTATAATTATCCATGTAAATATGAAGACTCATATTAAGATTCCCCTAACAAAAAAATTCATTTTCACTATGTCCATTTTACCTCACATTATCAGGCACCCCTTTTGTATACAATACACTTAGTTACACATCCATTCAGATTTTTCAGCATGTATGTCTTGATGGTGTATTTGGCCATTTGTTTCATATACCGGGTGTCCCACACATTTAGAGTAAAATTTATCACCAAGCACCCATCAAACTGTTTGTGAAATCACACTTTGAAGAACACAGTGTAGAGAGTATTGGTGGAACAGCAATTACGCACTTATCAACACGTGCATGTAACGGAGTCAAATTATTTTGAATCGAGTCATTGCTGTCATTGGATTATCCAGTGCAGTACTACCTACAGTGCTGACCATCTCCCAGTCTTTATTGCTCATAAATGGTACTTCCTTATAGATGTTATTTTTGACTGCCATAATGGCAATGTCAGAAGTGGCAAAAATTCATATGCAACATTCTTCTCAAATCACCAACAAGGATTCTCTATTAAATTGTGGGCTGAAATTGTACAAGATCAACTATGGAATTTTATTTGCTGTTACCCCATTTGAATGGTGCACATCATCTGACGTTCATTTAAAATGCAGTGTTACAATTGTTGGATATTGTATCTCTTGTATGTGAGAATAAATGGCTTGAACATTGTGGTGCACCATCCAACTCAATTTTATGTCCACTAAGTATATGAACATCATACAGCCTGATAGCTGGACTGGAAGGAAGCATCCTGTACCATGTTCAATATTATTCCCGGACTCTTCTTCTTCTTCTTCTTCTTCTGGGGTTACTTGAACTCATTGGTGTATGAAAATATGGCACAAACTAAAAGAGAAACTATTTGGTACTAGCTGTCTGATTCATTGTACAACAAGGGATATTTGAGATGTACAGAAAAATTTTACACCCTGTTGTATTGAGATAGGTGTGTGGCGAAACAAGCACTGTATCATTTGAGAGATATTTGAGGGATACAGAGGCGGGCGAGTGTGTCGGGGCTTAACCCAGTTCACTGCTAGTAGCGCCACATCACCACAATACGTCTGTGTGTAGCACACAAGTATTGCACCATAATTTAAGAATGGAATTAAAAGTTAAAGTTGTTTTTCCAAACTTTGTCAGCAGGTGCTTTAGTATATTAAAGTTTAAACTGTCAAATCTCAGACTGACCAGATGAATAATTTTCCCTAAATACATCAATTTAAGGAAAAATAAGTGGCGTTAAATAATAAAGTTAGGAAGCCAAAAATTGGTTGTAAGGTGCAGGTGTATATCAAAATTAACTGGTACAAGTCTCAATGTGATTAAAGCAATATTTTGGTCAGAATCCACATTTTTAAGAAAAGTTGAAGGTGCCAAATATTACACTTAGAAATATGAAAATTTGTATGAAGCTTCAGTTCAACATAAAAATAGTAACTACATAACCCCATCAAGCTACCTCTAATAGTTTTCGAATCATTTTCTGAAAACTAAATTTGGAACAAAAACATCCTTATTTGCAGTAGATTAAGTATTTGTTATATTAATGCTCAAAAGTTTTGGTTACAGCATATGATGAAACTTATTAAATAATAGAGCTATAACAAGTTTCAAGGCCTGTAGGTAAATAATAACAAATACAAGGTGTCTTAAAGTTATAGTTCGCAGGTCCTGTTCTACTGTCAGTTCTGTTTAATTAATTCTAGATGGCAAAGTTTAAATGTAGGCGAGCTAAAACTTTTTCTGTGATTTTACTCAACTTAAATTCATTCATACAAAAATTACGAAGATTCTAAAATGACATTGTTATAAAATATTGTGTGCCTGAGGAAGTGACCGTTTAGAGGCTGCTACCATGGGCATAGAGCAGATGGCCATCAGCAGTGCGTGTATATAAATACAGCCTGAGAGGCAAGACTAGACTTCACTTCACACCCAGTTGCCATATCGTCCAAATCAATAAAACACCACAGTACACAGTGCCTTGGATGACGTCACAGCCAGACGGAAATTAAACCCATGTTTTCGGTACAAATAGGAAGTGAAACTGTGAGGACTGTTCTCCATCCTGGATTGCTTGGTTTTCATGGAAGTAACTGTTAGTGTGTGGCCCGTAATGTTAACAAATCCGCATGGCAAGTGGTGACAATTATTTTCCACTTTTGTGGCGAGCAATTATTTTGATTATCAGAAGTCAGGACGAAAGACAATTTAATAGGAACTTAAAGTAGATGTTGCCTCTGAACTGCTCATAGTGCTGTTTAGGATACAGAGATTTGTTATTTATTAACATAGTGAACATTACGAGGTTGTGTATGTGGAACTTTTCCAGGTATATCTATCAATTACAACTCAAAATCTTAATTTATAATCAAAGTCCTGATCCCACTGAGTAAATAGAGAACAGGAACATTTCTTTCAGTGGGCTGGACAAGAATGTGGGCTGGCAGACTGGGAACTACAGTCAGTATGTCCTCCATCACTTTCTGGCTGACCACAGAAATAGTTTCCAGGCTCTCGTAAAAGACAGCAAACAATATTCCAATATTTACAACAATTCCAATTTCATCCTATAATTTATGATGTATTACTATTATTATTATTTCTTTCCTTTCTCAGACGTTATGTCTGGTTAAAAATGGAAAGTGACGCGGACCTTGATCAAGCGTGACTTCCTTTTAACTGTACGGTATATGTTACATTGCATTTAGGAACTTTCGGGTAATTGAACATGTATCAATAATTACAGATTTCTGTAGTTGTATATGTAAGTTTGGATGTAGCTGTATTGCGTTGATGTACTGGTGGATATTGTGTGGTATGACTCCTGTAGTTGATAGTATAATTGGTATAATGTCAACTTAATCCTGATGCCATATGTCCTTGACTTCCTCAGCCAGCTGGATGTATGTTTCAATTTTTTCTCCTGTTTTCTTCTGTATATTTGTTGTATTGGGTATGGATATTTCAATTAGTTGTGTTAATTTCTTCTTTTTATTGGTGAGTATGATGTCAGGTTTGTTATGTGGTGTTGTTTTATCTGTTATAATGGTTCTGTTCCAGTATAATTTGTATTCATCATTCTCCAGTACATTTTGTGGTGCATACTTGTATGTGGGAATGTGTTGTTTTATTAGTTTATGTTGGATGGCAAGTTGTTGATGTATTATTTTTGCTACATTGTCATGTCTTCTGGGGTATTCTGTATTTGCTAGTATTGTACATCCGCTTGTGATGTGATCTACTGTTTCTATTTGTTGTTTGCAAAGTCTAAATTTATCTGTTGTGGCATTGGGATCTTTAATAATATGCTTGCTGTAATATCTGGTGTTTATTGTTTGATCCTGTATTGCAATCTTGAATCCTTCTGTCTCACTGTAATATATTGACTTTTCTTAGCCATGTGTTGGATGCGTCTTGATCGATGTGTGGCTGTGTTAGATGATACGGAGGCTTGCCATGTAGTGTTTTCTTTTTCCACTTTACTTTCTTCGTATATGTTGATGTTATGTGATCTAAAGGGTTGTAGAAGTGGTTATGAAATTGCAATGGTGTAGCCGATGTATTTATATGAGTGATTGCTTTGTGTATTTTGCTAGTTTCTGCTCGTTCTATAAAGAATTTTCTTAAATTGTCTACCTGTCCATAATGTAGGTTTTTTATGTCGATAAATCCCCTTCCTCCTTCCTTTCTGCTTAATGTGAATCTTTCCGTTGCTGAATGTAAGTGATGTATTCTATGTTTGTGGCATTGTGATCGTGTAAGTGTATTGAGTGCTTCTAGGTCTGTGTTACTCCATTTCACTACTCCAAATGAGTAGGTCAATATTGGTATAGCATAAGTATTTATAGCTTTTGTCTTGTTTCTTGCTGTCAATTCTGTTTTCAGTATTTTTGTTAGTCTTTGTCTATATTTTTCTTTTAGTTCTTCTTTAATATTTGTATTATCTATTCCAATTTTTGTCTGTATCCTAGATATTTACAGGCATCTGTTTTTTCCATCGCTTTTATGCAGTCGCTGTGGTTATCCAGTATGTAATCTTCTTGTTTAGTGTGTTTTTCCTTGACTATGCTATTTTTCTTTCATTTGTCTGTTCCAAAAGCCATATTTATATCATTGCTGAATACTTCTGTTATCTTTAGTAATTGGTTGAGTTGTTGATTTGTTGTTGCCAGTAGTTTTAGATCATCCATGTATAGCACATGTGATTTTGTGTTGGTATGTTCCAGTAATATTGTATCCATGATTTGTATTATTTAGCATGTTGGATAGTGGGTTCAGAGCAAGGCAGAACCAGAAAGGACTTCATGAGTCTCCTTGGTATATTCCACGCTTAATCTGTATTGGCTGTGATGTGATATTATTTGAATTGGTTTGGATATTAAGTGTGGTTTACCAATTTTTCATTACTATGTTTAGGAACTGTATCAATTTACGATCTACTTTGTATATTTCCAGTATTTGTAGTAACCATGAGTGGGGTACAATATCAAAAGCTTTTTGGTAATCAATGTATGCATAGTGCAGCGACCTTTGTTTAGTTTTAGCTTGATATGTCACCTCTGTATCTATTATCAGTTGCTCTTTACATCCTCGTGCTCCTTTGCAGCAGCCTTTTTGTTCATTTATAATTTTGTTCTGTGTTGTATGTGTCATTAACTTCTGTGTAATGACTGAAGTTGATATTTTGTATATTGTAGGTAGGCATGTTATGGGGTGATATTTTGCTGGGTTTGCTGTGTCTGCTTGATCTTTAGGTTTCAGATAAGTTATTCCTTGTGTAAGTGTATCAGGGACTGTGTATGGGTCTGCAATGTAATTGTTAAATAATTTAGTTAGATGTGAATGTGTTGAGGTGAACTTACTTAGCCAGAAATTTGCTATTTTATCATTTCCAGGGGCTTTCCAGTTGTGCGTAGAATTAATTGCTCGGGTGACTTCATGTTGCAAAATTATCACTTCAGGCATTTGTGGTATCATCTTGTATGAGTCTGTTTCTGCTTGTATCCACCGTGCGTGTCTGTTTTATGTTGTACCGGGTTTGACCATATGTTGCTCCAGAAGTGTTCCATGTCTGTTATGTTTGGTGGATTGTCTATTTTAATGTGTGTGTTATCTATTGTCTGGTAAAAAATTTTTTTGGTTTGTGTTGAATGTTTGGTTTTGTTTCCTTCTATTTTCACTTTTTTTGTATCTTCTAAGTCATTTGGCCAATGCTTGTAATTTCTGCTTCTTTTCATCTAATTGCTCTATCGCTTCTTGTTGTGAGGTTTTACCTAACCTATTTCGTTTTTTGTCTGATATTTCATTTCTTATAAATTGTGTTAGCTATCCGATGTCTTTTCTCAGTTTTTCTATTCTGATCTGTAGCCTGTGTTGCCATGCTGGTTTTGTGGGTTTCTTCTAAGTGTTGGTTGGTTCTGATCTCTGCCTAGTGTGTATATTTAGTGTAGTGAGTGCTCCTACATAAACCAGTAGTTGTAACTCTTCCATAGTTGTATTTTCATGTATTTTGTTGTGTATGATTGTGTTGATAGTTGTTATTGTTGTTTCGACTTGTGGGTTATTTGGGGGTCTATGCAAGAATGGTCTAATGTCTGTATTTGTGTCTTTGTATTATTTATGTGTCAACTGAAATTTTTCTTCTATATCTAACATGAGTGTCACTTCATGTTCTATTTGTGCTTGTTCTGGTGGCTGTCTTAAGATTTCGTTTTCCTCTGATTGTTTAATTGATGCGTGTTGTTCTTTGTTTGTTTGCTCTGGGATGTTTGAGCCCATTACTGTATTTTCTTCTTCTTCTGATTGCACATTATTTTGTTCCAGTATTTGTTGTACTTGTTGATTGATGTTTTCTAATTCTGACTGGGGTATCCTGTTATTTTTGATTATTACACGAATCTGATCAGCTAGTCGTTGTTCTGTAAAAAATTTTAATTCTGGGTATCTGGTAATAAGTGTTGTGTATACTTGTGATCTGTACCAGTTGTGTTGGTTCCTAAGTTTGTTGCTTGGTAATAACAGAACATGAGGTGTCGGTTAACTTCATCTGACCATCTCATCCTCTGTCTTTGTTTTCCTTCTAGAGTGGTTGCAGGAAGCATGTCCTGCAAAACACCTCTATTTGGATTTAAATCATTTTCCGTGTGGCTAGCAGTGTTGTTACCATTGTGAACGGGCATAGGGTTCAAGCGTCGTCCCCGACCATGACAGCACTTGTCCGAGGCTTCATTAGTTCTGTCCTGAACCAACTAATCACACTAAAAGGGGCGTTAGCCCTATTAGTGGTTTGTTCTTTTCATCGCCTTTTACGACTGGCAGAACATACCGAAGGCCTATTCTTTTCCCGAGCCTCCACGGGGTTTATTATTATTGTTATTATCATTATCATTATTATTAACCCATCACCCCACATTTCCTCATATTACTTATGAGTGATTAATTATTATTATTATTAATCCATCACCCCACAGGTTGCCATCAGTCTGATCTTTTTCTATGAAGGAAGGAAGATTACGTTTACTTTCTGGTCAAAGACGGGGTGTCTAGAGCTGAAGCACAAGCTCAGATTGAGGATGGCTATGTCCATTGCAAAGAAATCATTAAATTACTCAGTTTAGCATCTTCTACCCTCCATATACTTTTGACCCTAAATGTCTGGGTAGCCCCTTTACTATCTAACCAGCATTGATTTTTCAGAGAGGGAAAAATTGTTTCAAATATGTATTTTCCTGGCTTACACATAGTTGGAATAATTAACAGGCAGTTGTAGCTTGTATATTCAAACCATTTTGATTTGGGCATATCAGCTATGAACTTTTTAGCAAAGAGTAATGGACATAATATGATAACTTATCTGTCTTTCTTCGTTTTCCTACTTGCAAGGAATTGACCTTTCTTAGAGAATTAGTTTCATATTACCTGTGTGCACTGAAATTCCCAGGAAGTCATGTTATTCTTGTGTGGTTATGTTTCCACTGGCAACTCATCCTTGGTATTTCCATCACCCACTGGGACAGATGGGTGCATTAGCAGGCTGCTTCTGGGATTCAAGGAGCTGCAACGGCCCTGGATCTAACCCTCCAGCAGATTTCCAATGAAGGTCAATGTGCCAGACAGTGTGGATGTGGTTTATGGGCAGTTTCCCCACATCCAACTAGATGATTACTGAGCTACCTCAGTTTCATGATTTACAAACATTTACAAAAAAACATCTGTACACATTCATAAAAGGGGTAACACTAGATGCAGACAGATGGGGGTACACAAATTCCATCCAAGTGTGTGTGTGTGTGTGTGTGTGTGTGTGTGTGTGTGTGTGTGTGTGTGACGGGGGGGAGGGGGGGGGGGGGGGGAATTGCAGGCAGGGTATCCGGCCAACCTCTACCACTAACATTGCCAAATCCAAACATTGACATGCCAACCCTGTGACGATACAGGATAAAGGCCAGGAAAAAGAGAAAGAAGTCCTTGATATTCTCATTTCTTTGTATCATCACTTGTTTTATAAACTACAAGCTGGACTAAGGCATCTGTAAGGAATAGTCTAAAGGAATCTATACATGCATTAATGTACAATGAATATGCAAACATATTTTTCTTTTTTTTTGGAAGCAGTTAAGTGGTGTATTGTCATGTGGCTCATTATTAGCGGCCTCAGTTGATCGCACAATAACCTTGGGTTCAGTGCGGGGCAGCGGTGGGGTGAGTGGACTGCTGTGGCCTGTTGTGGGGTTGTGTACCACTGGGGGCTACGGGGGAATGAAGCCTATCCATCATTTCTAGGTCCCCAGTTCAATACAATACAAGGTCTACATTTAATGTTAAACAAACTGTACTACTCAGTGTGCATGGGTGTACAGGTGTGATACTGTTAGTTATGTAAGCCCATCCACCATGGCAAGGTCATATCACACCGTATGGAAAAACCGATTTTTAACTGTCCTGAGGCCAAAAACCGCATAAAAAGCAACACTCACATCAGTTTTTAATTGTCCTGATGCCAAAACTGCATAAAAAGCATCAATCAAAATCAAATCAGATTATTAAATGCAATGAGACTAGCGCAAAACATGTTCAATATGCTGTCCACCTTTTCTGCATCAAGTTGAAATCAAGAAACAGCATTTTCCACAACTGATCAAAGTGTTTCCGGGGTCACAATCTGAATGTGTTGTGCATTGTGTGCTGTCAATGCAGCGAAGTTTGCAATCAGAACACTGATGGAGAGCTGGACTGATGTAGTTGCGCAAAAGACACTCGTAGCACTTACCAGTGATGGTACAGGTAACAGGACCAGAAGCACCTGTCTCTTTGAAAAAATATGGCCCTACAACAAATGATGCTGTAAACCCACGCCACACAGTGACTTTTTCAGGACGAAGTGGTACTGGTTGATTTGCGTGTGGATTTTCCGTTTCCCGTATTCGACAATTCTGTGTATTGAAATATCCTGTCAGAGGGAAGTGGGCTTTGACTGCCCATAAAATCTTCCATGGCCAATCATTGTCCACTTCCATGCAAGCAAGAAATTCTAAAGCAAAGGTCTATTTTGCTGGCAGGTCTACAGAAAGCAACTCGTGCACATGGGTAATTTTGAATAGATAGCAAAGAAGGATGTTTTGTTGGATTCTATGCACTATACTCATGGGTATGTTCAATGTTTGGGCAATTCTCCGTGCAGTACACGTTTGCACACAACCACTTGTTTCCTCCTGCACTGCTGTGGCCACTGCTTCCACTGATGTTGAATCAATTCGTTTCCTCCCTCTACCAGGCTGCACACCAACAGAACCAGTCTTTTTAAATTTCCAAATAATTTTCTCCAGACCCACGGCAGTCATCGGACCAATGCCCTTTTTCAAACCGTTCAGTGTCCAGAACTACTGCAGAGCAACATGTGCACAGTCATCATTCTTGTAATACAGCTTCACAAGCAAAGCGCGATCCTGCATTGAGACAGTCACGGCGAACCATCGCAGATGCGAAAGGAGGAAAAGCCACGTACCCAGCATGTTTATACAAATGTCAATGGGTCGTGTGCACGACAGGTTTTCATTTAGGTATTCCGACTCATAAAGTGCCATCTACTGATCAATTTTGACACCATTTTTTTCTTCTGCCATGCGTTTTCCCCCCTTCTCCGATAATATTCTGTTGCAATTTGACATCATTCTGACCAGTGGTGTTATTATTACAACGTTTTGAAAGTTTAACTTTGATTATAATCACCCTGTATGTGCATCAGAAACTGTGGATAAACAACCATAATTTTTAGTCTGTACTAATGAAAAATGTAATAAATGATGGTGGATCCATGAATAATGTGTAAACTAATTCACACATTATTCACCCTATTAAGTATCATACAAAATTAATAAAAGTAAAAAATAAACATATTATTCATAAAGAATAGCCCTTCTGGATGACTAATAAGTCAAAGTAAAACATAAATTTAAAAGAGCCCTGTAGGCTAAAAAACAAGAAGGTGGATAAGGGCAAGGGGTGGGGCAGATACAGACGGAATAAGAAAAGGGGGCATAACTGATGACAGTTATGTTAAAATAGCTTAAAGAGGTCCACACAAATATTTAAAACTGTCAATAAAACTGTTTAAGTAACTTCTGTTTTTCAGTTCCACCTGTTCAATACCAACTTTTTTTCGGCAAATAATCCTACCTGCAAAAATCTCTGCTGCTTCTAGGAGGTTCATAATCACACTCTTTTCAGGTCTGTGCAATATATCCATCTGATCAGCAATTCTATTCCGTGTATGGCTGTGTGATCTTAAATGTGTACTTAATGCAGACGTACTATTTGGATAGGAATGTTCATTAAATCTAATTTTTAATTTCCTACCTCCTTGCCTGACACATTTCATCACATTGCAAACGACTAACTTTATAAATGCCTGAGTGATTATAAACTGATTCTTGATAAATATTGTGCTGTAATTTTTGCCCTAAATTATATCCAGTTTGAAAAGAAATTACAGTGTCACTTTGTTTAAATAAATGTTTGATTTTATCAGATACTTTATCACAATATGGAATTGTGCAGCAAATATCAAATTTGGCCTATCTTTTATCTTTTACAAAGCAATTTCTTGTGTAGATAACTTCTCTTTAGCTTTCATTCCTTTCTAATATCATTTCTGTACTAATTCGAGGTCATAACCATTCTTGATTGCAATGTATTTTAGGATATTCAGTTCTTTATTTATGTTTTGATCAGAAAATGACAATCTAACAACTCTGTCAAACACAAGAGTTAAAAAAGGTGTGTTTGTATGTGATTGGGTGGCATGATTGATTATTACATCATCAGCGGTTGTAGGCATCCTGTATACGCTACACTGATGTTTAGCACTTTTAAATCAAAAAAATTTATTCCCATGTTGTCTTCAGTTTCCACAGTGAACTGTAAGGATGGATGCATATCATTAAAAACACTGCGTAAGTTTTGAACATCACTATGATACCCTTGTATTAAGACCATGGTGTCATCAATATACCTTTCTCAACATACAATTTTATTTACCACCTAAGAATTGCTATAAAATAATTTATTCTCAATATTATCAAGAAAGATATTAGCAAGAGTGCCAGCTAAACAACAACTCATTGCAAGTCCATTTTGTTGCTTAAAATATTCATCATTGAAGCAAAAATAACTGTGGGATAAAACAAGAGTTGAAAGCTCAATAAATTGAATAATCTGTGGAACATCTAACTTTTTATATTGCAAAAAATTTTGCTGTCTAACTCAATGGATTCCTCAACTGGTACATTAGTACGTATATTAACCACATCAAAAAAGCATAGTGTGGCATTTTGTGGGATATCAATGTCATTCAAAACACCTATTAATTCACTGGTACTCTTAATACTGCATCTTTGTTGAAATACGTAGTTATTGTTGATGACATACAAAGGTGTCTCAGAAATTAAATATTCTGGGCTGTTAATAAAATTAACAATGGCTATTAACAGAATACCATTCTTGTGTATTTTAGACTGACACCTAAGCTTTGGTGATTTAGGAATCATTACCAGAACTCATTCTATATATTTTTTCAGAAAACGGAAATTAAATATCATTTATTTTATCATTAAAGGTGGTTTGAAAAAATCCTGTGGAATCAAAATGGAGGTAATTTAGGGTAAAAATTACACCACAATATTCATCAAGAATCAATTTATGATCAGTCAAGCATTTATAAAATTAGTTGTTTGCAATGGGACAATGTTATAATGGCCAACCAGGAAGGAAATTATAAATTAGATGTAATGAATATTCCTATCTAAGAAGTACCTCTGAATTAAGTACACATTTGAGATTACACGAAAATACACTGAATAGAATTGCTGATCAGATGGAGATGTTGCACAGACCTGAAAAGTGTGTGATTATGAACCTCCTAGAGGCAGCAGAGATTATTGTAGACATGATTATTCATATGAAAAAGTTATTAATGAGCAGGTGGAATTGAAAAACAAAAGTTACTTAAACAATTTCATTTATAGTTTTACATGTTTGAATAGACCTCTTTACACCTTTAACTTTCCTCAATTATGCCATCTTTTTTATTCCATCTGTACCTGCCCCCCTCCCCTTACACATATCCAACTTCTTGTTTTTTAGCCTACAGGGCTCTTTCACATTTATGTTTTACTTTGACTTATTAGTCATTTAAAAGGGCTATTCCTTATGAATAATATTTTTATTTTTTACTTTTATTATTTTTTATGATACTTAATATGGTGAATAATGTGTGAACTAATTTACACATAATTCATGGATCCACCATCATTTATTACACTTTTCATCAGTATAAATCAAAAATTATGGTCGTTTAATCCACAGTTTTTTTATGCACATGTATTGCATTTTCCTTTTAACTCTAAGCTGCCCTTCCCCACCACCCCCTTCCCTGTCACCCCTTAATACTATTTTCACTTCTTTACACCTTCCTTATCTTCACCCAATTTCCAAATTGACGTAATATTAATATTGTTCTGTTTATAATTGACCTTTCTTAACCATATCCCCCATTTTTTTGATCATCAATAGCTTCGGCTTTCCGTTCAGTAACCCTGATCAAATTCTATTCTGTTATTTATTTTTTGATAAGGAATACCATGTATGGTAGATTGGCTACAATTATTATGCTCCCTGTTCTTAACATTTCTGTAAGTTCTGTAGCTTTGTAGAGGCATTGTCCCTTAGTTCTGTACTCTTGTAATTTTTTATGCCTGTAATAAATTTTGAAATCATGACTTTGTGAGTTTTATCACATATTTCATTCATTTTCCATACCCGCTTCGTATAAACACCCCCACAATATTTTTTATTTTGCATGTTTATATTATTTAGTAATGCGTTTAGGGTCAGGGTTAAAAGCCCCCCCCCCCCCCCCCCCTCCTATTTTTTCCATTTTAGCCTGGTTCTGTCAATATGATATGATGTCATATAATTTGATCATGAATGAAACAACTTCAGATTAAATTCTGTTGAGAATAAATCTGTATATTACAGCTGAGAGAAGACTTCTTATACAATGGCTGTTCAAAAAGTAACGTGACTTTTCAAATTGCATGGACAACGTACATTGAATTATCAACCTTTTTTATGTTGGTACACATGTCTCAAACATATGTTCACAGATTCAAGCGTACAGCATACTTCATTTGTTTTCAACAGATAAAAAGGTTAGGTGTGTTTTAATGTGCTCGGTGACTTCGAGTATTATAAAAAATGGAGCAAAGAATTTGCCACAAATTTTGTGTGAAAAATGGAATCAAGTGCTCTAAAACTCTTGAAATGTTGACAGTGGCATATGATGAGTCTGCTCTAAGTAAAAAAAAAATGTTTACAAGTGGAACAAACTCTTCCAAGATGGCCAAGAAGATGCCAATGACAAACCTCGCTCTGGACACCCCAACACATCAAGAACGTCGAAGCTGTGAAGAAAATTGTTTGGAAAATCATCGAATTACAGTAAGAGACATTGCTGAGGATGTTGGTGTATCGGCCAGCTCATATCATGCAATTTTTTCGGGTGTTTTGGGCATGAGACGTGTGTCTGCGAAGTTTGTTCCAAAACTTCCCAATTTTGTTCAGAAGAGCCGTCGCAAGAGCATCGCTCAGGAGCTCTTGAATGATGTCAATGATGATCCCGATTTACTCAAAAGGGTCATAACTGGTTATGAAACATGGGTTTACCGTTATGATGTCGAAACCAAAGCCCAATCAATCATCCTAATGGAAGCATCCAGGAAAGCCAAGACTGAAAAAAGCATGCCAAGTACGATCAAATGTCAAAGTTTTGCTCACTGACCTCCCCCCCCCCCCCCCCCCCAAATTAGTGTGGCGTAGTACAACATGAATTATTTGCCTCAAGGTCATACGGTCAGTAAACCTTGATGTTATAAGCTGTCTGTGAGAAGCAGTATGTAAAAAAGGTCCGGAATTGTGGAGAAACAAGTAATGGCTTTTGCATCACAACAATGCACCTGCTCATTCATCGCTGTGAGAGATTTTTTGGCCAAAACAACACGACAATCATGCCTCAGCCACCATATTCATCGGATTTGGCCACCTGCGACTTTTTCCTGATCCCAAAACTGAAGAGACCTACGGAAGGACAAAGATTTTCAACAATTGAGGAAATAAAAACTACTCAAAGGTGTACCAAAAAGTGCTTATGAGAAGTGGTTCGAGGATTGGAAGAAGCATTGGCAAAACTGTATTGTATCTGAGGGAGATTACTTTGAAGGGGACAACATGAATATTGATGAATAAATAAATATTTCTTCATAGAAATATAGTCACTTTACTTTTTGAACACACTTCATATAACCCCGAAGTCCTATTCAGCATAATGTGTATTTCTGTTATTGCAATATTTTTTTGAGAATCTTAAGTGAATTTGAATACAAAGGGTACCATCATCTTTTTGCAGAAAAATAATATTTTTTAAATAATTTAATTTCAATTTTATTGAAAATATATCGTATGGAATGTTCACATAGTTAAACCACATCACAGAACATTGTAATTATAAATATATAAAAATAGTATAAATATAAATTACATCACATTTCTTGATACATAAATACGCAGTTACTTCAGTAAAAATGTGTTCTTTATGGTCGTGTTAAAAGTCTCCATAAGGTTACTGGTGGTGTTTGTGTTACAGTATTTTCATATAATGAAAACATTTGTAAATGACTTTTTTCTTAGCACCTGCATTATTGAGCTTATAGTCATTTCAGTAGTGGGTTAAAAATCAAAATTTTGGATATTTTTTTAACACACTAAACATATGTTCGGTCGGCAAAAACGCCCCCTGTTGCTTTGGCTTGTTTGAGACAGTCTTAGAGACCTTCCTGGTGACTACTTAGAGTTCTTTTGCATTGTTTTTACACTGCCAGTTACATATCCATAAATTCAAATGGTATGAAAATACAATAAACATACATTCATGTAACCTCAACACTAAAACAGTTTTGTAAAAAAGGTAGAAAATCTATTGTCTATGAGATTCACACTTAAAACAAGAAATTAATACTATGCACTATGTTATGTTAAATACTGATTCGTATCAAAATGAAAACAAGTGAGATCAGGAGGAGTAGCACAGAGTAATGTCGTAAGCTGCAGAAAAATGCTCATCAGTTGTACCACATAAGATACTTCACTGTAAAAAAATTAATTGCAAAGTCTTTCCTTACAAAATATATCACAAATTAAATACAGATTTCTTATCTGGAGCACCTCTACACATATGGATGTCAAGGGTTTTTAACAACAACAACACAGAGCCTTGCACGCCCTGTAGTTAGCGGTGCTACCTGCAACAAAGCAAAAAAATGTTACTTAAAAAGAAGAAGCAATTTGAGACTATTTTTTAAGAATAAAGCCTGTGAAAGAAAGCACTTTTATTTCCATAAGCAGTCACTTTTCTCATGAATAGTAATTTCACAAACTTAACAAGTCTCAGCATGATGAATACTTGGCACAACTGACTTTCACTAATGGGCTACATACAAAGATAAACTTCACAAATGGCAAAGTGGCAAAATTCGCAGAGAATACCAAGGAGCCTGAGATAGGTGGCAACTATCTAAAATGGAAGTCACCAGTTTTTTAAGTGTGTCAATATTATTCACATTTGTTATCATTTGCTTTCCTTCAATTAAATTTTAATTTCTTTAGTTCTAAGTTGTCTTTGTGTACGTCCATATAAATCATCACTTTATTAACTTTTATTCATATACTCTTGTGTTCATCCACAGATATTTGTGTTTGAAATTCAGCTTACTATAATAAATATTTTTACATTTACATCAGTTTTTTTTTAAGAACTGAACAAATTTTAACTCTATTGTGAAGATAATTCAATTCTCTCTCTCTCTCTCTCTCTCTCTCTCTCTCTCTCTCTCTCTCTCTCTCTCTCTCTCTCTGTCAGACACTTTTGTTCTCACTTAATATCTGTAGTGCTTGCAAGGAAAGAACTTTACAAGTGTCTCAAACTAGCTCAGAGCTGTATTTTTTTTTTATTTATTTATTTTTTTCCCAACCATTACACTGTACACAAATTTAAGTGACTGAATTGCTAAGGGGAATACCGTAAGGATACCATAAATAGTCTGATAACAGTTACATTGCTACTATACACTTTGTGACCTATTTTATTGACTGAACAATGGGTGCAAGATGTCATACAACCACATTTCTCTTGTGGGCTTCAGATGCCTGCTGCACTGCCTCTTTTGTATGTATACACAATTATCATATGTCAAGTAGGCAGAGCAGGGAGGGAAGATCAATTAATCTGTGTCACATGCAATCAGATGTCAAGGGATTAATTACGGAGTGTTAAACAATACTCAAAGCAAAGGTGGCCAAGAATACACCAATAAGTTACCCTGTAACAAATCTCAGCTTTGACTTTCACATGGAAGTTAGTCCAGTGGAGAATAGTGATAGCAACTGTCATAAACACTGTGTTACTAGTCACTTTCACCAAAAGGCAACTTTCAACATTTTAGCTGCAGCCTGATGGTGTGAGAACAGTGGCACATCGCTCTCGAGATATTTCTGTATGTTCAACTGCATTCTCTTCACCATCACAAAATTTGGGAAATACTGAGTGGTTACTGCTGTGATACTATATTACCTAATTAGATAAAGAGAGTGAACAAAACATACATGTACAACCTGCCATAATTTCATAAACTTCTTACTCCATAGGTTTCAAAATTAATGACTGAACACTCACTCTTCTGTTGCAGTTCATCTTACAATGTGACAAATGATTGTACCACAACCAATATTAAAGCACCCTTATACCTAACACTGTAATTAACCCCTCTTCAATCCCCCAAAAGAACAGGTTGTATTACTTGGCAAGGCAAATTGGTTACCTGGGCATAAACTTTGCAAACCGTTTCCCTCCTACTGCTGCCAGACCATCTAGACCCAAATCCTATAGAACTGGTCTAGACTGCAAAGAATGAAATCTGTATTCTCTCTCTCTCTCTCTCTCTCTCTCTCTCTCTCTCTCTGATATGAAAAAGTAACAGCTGATCAGCTGATGCTTTTGATACTAGTAAATAAACATCATATGTCATCCAGCTTGGTTCAAGTCTTTAGACACAATGACATTTTGGCGAAGTGCACATTAACTTCAGTGTTTTCATAACCAAGCAAATTTTCAACTGGCCTTACAAGGCTGAGTGAAACTCCTGTCCGACCTTCCCACCACAAAAAAAATCTGAGGTGCTCTCTGGAAATCAAACTGGGAACCTTGGCACAACTAGCCCCAAACACAAACCATTAGACCATGCATTCAGTTTACTTTTGCTGCTGTAACATTACCTTTCAGTATTGGTGCTGAAGGAAAGATGCTTTGACAGATGAGGAATAAGTCAGCACAAATTCACTCATAAAGAGTACTCGAGTGCCGGCTACAGCTATTTCCCCTCCCTGATTCTCAACCTGGCCAATAACTAGTTCACTTTGGCAGTAATACAAGCGTCCATTCTTTGTTTAGCTTTACAAAAAAACTTAAAGTGAAACCCACTTTTACACTTTTCAAGGGACTTCAAAAAAATAGTGTAAAATGCGGGAAAATGTGGGAAATGACATTTTAAACAGTAAAAGTTACATACAGGATATCCCCTTGCACTTTATGTATGACGTATGTACATAACAGGCATCAGGAAACTTGCCAGGGACTTGTTTATTATCTAATGAAGGTTTATTATCTAATATAAACCGTTGATGTAACTGGAACTGATAACTATCTCGGAAGTAGGAATGTGACTCAATTCATATGTCATAATCGATGTTTTTGAAAGCCTTCAGCTGTCATTCATTATTCAAATAATGAAATATTGCACTAGTTACATATTTTTTCATGCTTAGAATGACGCGCTTCAAAAATTTTTTTGATTGTCAAGTGCTAATACGTAAATAAGTATTTTTTTGTGGTGTCTGAATATGGGTTATTCTGTGTATCTTAAACTGTAGCCATCTTTTTGAGGTTATCAGGTATTGTGCCTCATCAGTTACGTAGAAAAACACACACACACACACACACACACACACACACACACACACACACACCCACACACACACACACACACACATTGTTTGTTTGTGTTACATCACAAAAAATAGCATTTAACATTGTTCTTATGTGAGAAACACAATATAAATGTGAAATTAATACTGTACCTAATCGAAAGAAATAGAGCACATGGTCAGGATGTACCAGTAAACCTATCGTTATAAAATTACTACCGCAAATTAAATAGAACACATACATAAAGCACTTTAATTGGATCTCCGATGTATGTTAGCACTAAAATTCAGGCACTAGTTGATTTGTTATAAACAAATTTAGAAATGTAATTGTTACCTGTAACATAATTGGTCAGAAAATGTTATATTAACTCGTAACTAAGTTGAAAACAGGTTCACCTTGTTCAGCACTGAGATTGTAAAATTTTAGCAATGTGAATCTCATATTCTGTTTAACTTCTAATTGTGATTTTACATAAAACCGTAATTTTCATTGTATGTAATTGTTAACAAAAGTATAAATAGAGGTCGTGCAGGCGCCTTGGGGCACTCGTTTTTTGGCTAGGGTTGCGAGCAAATGTATTGTAGGCTCACTCGTTTGTTGATTGTTGTGAACTCTGTGTCGTTTGATGTAAACTTTGGGCACATCTGATGTAACCAGTACAGTTCACCAGGCTCGGACACCAGAGTCCTGGAAGTATATTGGTGTTAAAACTGCACTGTACTTTGGAATTTATTTGGGAGTCTTCCGCAATCCTTTTCATAGGCTGCACAGCGACGAGACATGAATCCAGGAATTTTACAAAACCCCGAGAACTAAACAACTCTCAGCGTTGGTAGAATTGACGTGAAAACAACAGCGCATCGACTGGGCATTTCACTCAAAACATTTGCAACGTGGAGGTCGGATAATATAAACATTTCATCAATCACCACGCCAAATAGAGTTTGGCAGCAGTGGGAGATACAGCACGAATTGTTCCAACTTTTACATGTTTACCGGTTCAAATCCACTGAGTAGAGTGCCCTGGTGTCAAGAAACTTAACCATATAGTATTTGTAAACACTAGTAGATGGCCAACATCATGCCAGCATCATTTTTTCTCTGCAAACATTTTTTTGTAATGTGTAAATTGCAGGAAAATTATAAATATGTTGACGCAAAATCAGGTGCAAATTAACAGTGTGGGCATAGGAAATTTGACGGGACTGATAAAAAATGTCATAAACGGCGGGAAAACATTAATTCCAGTAATGTAAAAGCAGGGTTACGATATAACTTCCAACCATGTGGCATACTTAATCTCAGATGGTACAGTAACCAAACCCCATGCCCAGATATATCTTAGTAACATAGTTACCTTACTTAAGCTATAAAATAAAACAAACCTTTTACTGTGTTCCATTTCACTAAAATTTTTCTTCAACAATAAGTAAGCAACATAAGTTTCACAACAAGAACACAAAACATTCTTACCTCCTCCCATTCATTTTTCTCAGGATCATATGCCTCAACAAGTTTCAAGTAATGGTGGCCATTATAACCTCCCACTGCAAACAGCCTGTCTCCCAATAAGCCAACACCAATCGCATCTCTTCCATGACTCATAGAGGCTACTGTAGTCCATGTATCACTCTTAGGGTCATAGCTGCAAAATAAAAACAATGGGTAACATAATTTTCTTCCATGAATTTTAGCAGTTTCTGAAATGTAGATTTTAGTACCAGAAAGCCCAGTAAGAAATACCTAGGAAAAGGATGCCTGTAGGGAATTCTGACCATAAATGCCTTTGTGAAATTAAATGTACAGTGTGTATCACTGAGATACAGAACTGTCATCCAACAGTCTGTATATCAACACACGTTTTAGCTATACTTAAAGCTTGATTACAACAACTTAGCTCTCCTAAAACACATAGCTTTTTGTTTTTCTGATTTTTAGTTCTCTTTTTATAAGATGTAATATTTAACTCTCTCCCATAATATTATCATTTCTGTAATGGTTTCAATGCAGACTGTCTGTAGCATATATAAAATAGCTTTGGGAAGGAAAGCACCCATAAATACACATTAAATGACTTGTTTCACTTTCTTATCTTTCAGTCAGTTTTTCAGTCAAACAAAGCAACTCAATGAGATGAGTCTCTGCAGCCACTTTAGCTATATGAATGTTTTTCACTCCATCTCTAGGTGTGAGCGATATCATTCAATGTGAGACAACCAATTGACAAGTCTACGACACTTATGGTAGTTATACAAATGATTTTACTCAGTCTCCAGGTCAGAGTGATTCACTCACACACTTTCTCATCCATTTCAGTTACACGTGAACCACCACTAGGGTTGTCTACTTTTTGAGAGACAAATAATTCACCTTACTTCAAGGAAAGCCGAATAAACAGTATATTTTTAAAACAGTATATTTTCAAAATTTATGTATTTATTTACCTAAATACCAATTTTCCATACTGCAGGTATTAAATATATATTTCTGGTTGGTTTTAAAAGGTTAATGACTGATGTTACATAATCAGAGTGTATACGCGGACAAGAAAAAAAAATTCCCAGATTTTTCGCAGGTGAAAATACAATTTTTCAGAGTTATTGTTAAGTGACTGTATACTTTCCCTTGGAACCATAAAACTTATCAATCCTTTGAAAGGTTACGGTTTTATACACTGGTGTAAAACTTCCCGGCACTTTATAAAATGAAATGCAGAAAAAAAAAATAATAACTTAATAATAAAAAAAAAGTTTTGGAGAGATCTTTGATGTGCAGCAACATGCACCGTGCATATTTTTGTATTACAATATGCAGCACATTTATGAAAGGATAAATTTGAATTCCATCAAAAACAGTAAGTTGGTTTCCGAAGCACTAAAATCGAGATTGTGAAGCACTTTTATAAGCCAATCATAGCTTATGTCACATGATCTCACCAGGCGATGACAGCAGATATTCACAGCATATGACATGTGATGTAGTCAGCCAGTAGCAACACCACTTAAGTAAGGATAAACGCACAAATAGGAAAAGTTGACAGTTTAAATTAATATACTGGGTGGTTATAAAAACTTTCCCTATGTAACACACTATAACATGGAAACTAATTACCACACAAGAACCAAACTTGGTCGCATTAACGTCCGGAGTATGGGGTGCATGATTTCCATGTGTCACAGCATTACTGCCCAGTTCCAACTATGGCCACCAAGTGCTGTGACCAGTCGCAGTGCACTTGTTGATGTGTCAGCATGAGCTTGGACAAAATGAACAGGGTATTATTGGTGAAGCTCTATTAACCAATCAACAGTAATGCTGCTGCTGCTGCACTTCGAGAATATCACCAGCTGAAAGGATTACATAAGTGTCCCCTTTCTCCACCTGTTGTGCAGAATGTGGTGAAGTAGTTCTAATCAACTGGAGAACTGGACATCGCTCCCAGAAGAGGCCAATGACTGGTTGCACAACAGGAGGTTTATGAAATCACTGTTGTTATGACAGACAACACTGCGCGCAATTCCCGATCGTCAGGCAGTGCACATGCTGTGTCATGATAGTTGAACATATTGTGGTCCACTGTACAGAAGGTGCTTCGAACCATTCTCAACTGGTATCTGTACATGATCCATATTGTACAGCAGCTTGCACCACATGATGCACAACGACATGCTGACTTCACTCCCCACTTTCTCGCATGGACATCCTATGGGCAGATGAAGCTCATTTTCCTCTGACAGATGGGGTGAACACACAGAATTTCAAGTGAGGGGATCTTCACCTCCAGTCACTGTGCGTGAAGTTCATTTGTATGGTGAACCTGTCACTGTAGGGTGTGGCTCCATGGCTGCATTCATTATTGGCCCATTCTTTTTTGAACAGGATGGTGCTCAATGATCGAAGACATGCATTGTGACTGGTCAGCATTGCTGTGATATGCTTTGCCAGCATGTCATACCCTTCTACAGGAGAGGGACGCATTGAACTCAATAGTTTTCCACAGTTTTCATGCAAGATGGGGCACCACTGCACATTGCTCGTGAAATTCACTTGCTTCTCTGAAACACATTTGGAAACAGTCAAATCACCAGCTGATAGTTTCCAAATGCTTGGCCGGTACAATCACCTGATCTCACCCCACCGAGCGAGGTGGCGCAGTGGTTAGCACACTGGACTCGCATTCGGGAGGACGACGGTTCAATCCTGTCTCCGGCCATCCTGATTTAGGTTTTCCGTGATTTCCCTAAATCGTTTCAGGCAAATGCCGGGATGGTTCCTTTGAAAGGGCACGGCCGATTTCCTTCCCAATCCTTCCCTAACCCAAGCTTGCGCTCTGTCTCTAATGACCTCGTTGTCGACGGGACGTTAACCACCACCACCACCACCACCACCACCACCACCACCATCTCACTCCATGCGATTTCTGGTTGTGGGGCTACCTGGAAGCACAGGGTTTACCCAGAGAACATTTACTCGTGTGCTGATCGGAAGCACAGCATATCAAGAGAGATAGCCAGCATACCTAAGGACATGCTTCGTTCTGCTGTGCAGAATGCAAATCTACACTTTCAGACTCTTCTGGACATTGATGAGCGCCATATTCAGCCCGTTTTGTAGCAGTAATGGTACCAGTACATGTGTGTGGTCATCTTCAGTCCAGAGACTGGTTTGATGCAGCTCTCCATGCTACTCTATCCTGTGCAAGCTTCATCATCTCCCAGTACCTACTGCAACCTACATCCTTCTGAATCTGTTTAGTGTATTCATCTCATTGTCTCCCTCTACGATTTTTACCCTCCACGCTGCTGTCCAATACTAAATTGGTGATCCCTTGATGCCTCAGAATACGTCCTACCAACCGATCCCTTCTCCTAGTCAAGTTGTGCCACAGATTTCCCTTCTCCCCAATTCTATTCAATATCTCCTCATTAATTATGTGATCTACCCATCTAATCTTCTTCATTCTTCTGTAGCACCACATTTCGAAAGCTTCTATTCTCTTCTTGTCTAAACTATTTATCGTACACGTTTCACTTCCAAACATGGCTACACTCCATACAAATACTTTCAGAAATGACTTCCTGACACTTAAATCTATACTCGATGTTAACAAATTTCTCTTCTTCAGAAACGCTTTTCTTGCCATTGCCAGTCTACATTTTATATCCTCTCTATTCGACCATCATCAGTTATTTTGCTCCCCAAATAGCAAAACTCATTTACTACTTTAAGCGTCTCATTTCCTAATCTAATTCCCTCAGCATCACCCGACCAGTATGTAATGGTATGATATACAATAGCAGCACATTAAAGTGTTTCAACTGAACTGATTCCACATTATTTCTCTTCCCCATGTGCCTGACATTAAGACTACCAAGTCTGGTACTCGAACAGTAATTAGTTTCCGTGTTATAACATGTTAAATAGGGAAAGTTTAATTATAACCACCTGGTAAATACTGTAGCTACAAGAAAAGCTAAGGTATCTCGTATAATATTGGTCTTTTTTGCGTGTGTTATACTTTAAGATGCATCACTCGAAAGTGCCAGTAAAATTTTAAATAATGAATAAATGTCTGATCTTCTGGGCTCAAAGCTCTTCTAAGTGGCTGGTCCTCAAAGTATTAAGTATTAAATAAAAGTCAAAAGCTGTGCGATTTAAGATATTCATCACACCTGTGAACACACAACATAATTCATCTTGTGTAAAAGGAAATTTACTTTGAAAGTAAAACTTTTAAAACCACCATTTGCAATATTTTCCCGTGACCCGTTAGAAGTAGTTTCGTTTCAGCAGTTGGCAGCGAGCACCAGAAAACATGTGTTACTGCGCGTGTGTATCTACGGTAATGTAGGAATCCCATATGTTCAAACATATAAAGCATTAAGATCTTACATTATGTCATAAAAGAAACAGGACATCAGAGGACACTTCAAGAACATCGAAATTTCGTAAACCATACCTAAATGCATAATTCAGTTTAAAGTGCACATTCGTATGTCCAGATTCACAATGAAGTACGCCCCAACCTGATATTAATATTTGCAGTGTGGTTTTCAGGATGTAAATTTTCTTGGAGTACCAGTACTGTATTACCTCATGTTTGGTTCTTTATCATGGCATAATGCCATACATGCCAGAAGATGAAAACATGTATTTGAAATTCAGTGAACAGTTGAAACTAGCCAATAGTGTGGAATGAAACATTTTGTTTCAAATAAATTGACTGCCTAAGAGAGCAACATCAATGAAGGCCAAATCTCCTTAGCAAACTGACAAAATTAACTTCATTGTTCAGCAAGGCGATTCATGCTTGACCGCCAAAAATGCGGAAATAAAATAAAGTCAGGAAACTGAAACTAACAACATATTTTAGCCTCCCATAATTACATGAATATATTTTAATTCACTTGATAGTTCCCGGCCAAAGAAATCTGTTTCGTTTTCCTTTGGCATGAGAGCTGTAAACAAGAGGACAGTAAAATCACTGAACTTAAACGCAGATCACGTGGAGACTATCCCCCTCCCCACTACAACTCCGACAGCTCCACGCAAGTGCAAATATGGCAAGCTTGGGCGCACCAGAAAAATTTTTCCAGCTAGCATCTGGCTGCTTGTTGCTACTGCCGATACAGCTAACAGTAGCCAGAAGAGCAGAAAAGTACTGCTCATACATGACTCAACTGCGCATGAGCCTGCTGGGAGCTGCTCAAACAAACCTAATGTAAAGCTTGGTGTCACGTTCATCAGAGGCAGTTTGTTGTTATGAAGTATTGCATAGTCTTCGTCCTAAAGCCTTTGACACATTTTGTCGTTTGCAGACGCTTGTGTGTTTTGCACTGTGTTTTGTTGTTGTAAATGGTGGATTTGCAGACGCTTGTGTGTTTTGTTGTTGTAAATGGCAGATTTCCTTTGCAACTTAAGTTTTGTTTTTTTCTCTCATCTGTTTTACTGGTGCAGTACTATTCAGCAATAGCAGGATATGATTATATTCTTTGTTACAGTATCAGTTCTTACCAGGCAAAATTACAAAAATTTAACTGAAAACTAAAACAATGAAAAATTCTCAGAATTCTAAAAAATTCCCCGATTTTTCCTGGTTTTCTCCCGCATGAAAAAATTCCCAGGTTTTTCAAATGTTCAAATGTGTGTGAATTCCTAAGGGTCCAAACTGCATAGGTCATCGGTCCCTGGACTTACACACTACTTAAACTAAGTTAAACTAACTTATGCTATGCCCGAAGGAGGACTCAAACCTCGGGCGAGAGTGGCTGCGCATCCTGTGACAGGACGCCTCAAACCGCGTGGCCACTTCGCGCAGCCCCAGGATTTTCCCAAATTTCCCGGTTGTCCCTGGGTGTATACACCCTGATTATAAATTGATCTTTAAATAAATGAACAATTACTTTTTATTTAACATTACTGAAGCTTTGCCTCTCTCTTCCCCTATACTCTCTTGCGATAAATGCAGAGGTAACACGAACACAAAGCATATAAGACCATTTCTTTTTTTGTTTGGTGACTTACTCACTTTCTTTTTAAAAATAGACTTATTTGTCAAATGCCTTTCTCCATGAGAAATATTTGTCATTGTTCCTTAATTTTCTCTGAATTTCTTTCAGTATAAAATCATCACTGCAGATACTGCACATCACACTGAATTTATCATGAGGATAATGTTTTATCCAGTCATATAATTTATTCCATTCCCACACCACTGAGCATTTCAGCATTTTGATCCAGACACAAAGCTCATTATTAAGTAAATGCCAGCTCATGAACATGGATGAAAAAGTCAACTAAAGGCTACTTACTAACACTCAGTAGAAAGCATATACTTGAACAACAATAACAGTGACAACAAGTGTCAACAGACTGCAGTCAACAATAATAATTTAACAATGCCAAAGTGAAAAGAGTTGAATGTGCCAAGGATCAGGGGGCTCCAATTGTCGCTTCCAGGAGGCCAGAGGGGTGCAAACCATGGTCTTTTCATTATCATACTTATTACAAATACACTAAGTAATCAATAACTACATTTGTATAAAAATACAGCTTCCTCCAATTTAGTATTACATGAATAATTAATAATAACAACAGGCATCAGAAAATTTACCACAAAATATCATTGCAAACTTTTTGGGGAGGGGGGGAGACCTAAAGCAGAATATATATCACTTAATGTAAGAGTGCTGACTGTCAGTTATACAGGGCGAACATTAATAAAACTGCCAAACTGCAGGTATAGATTCCTGACTGGAAATAAGATGAGAAAAGGTCCTATGAACAAGTGTCTGGAAATGCAGCATTGCCATGGTACATGGTGGTGATGAATGACATTTCCTCTGACCATGTGCCATGTGTTGCAGGCTGGGTGATTGACATAGTGTACTGTAAGCAGCAGAATGATCCGGTATTCATGTTGGGAATAAGCAGATGGAAATGGTCGAGAGACAGCATCCATATATTAAAATAAGTACTCTCTCACATACAAGTAACATCACAAACATTTCAAGCCCTTTTTTGGCTTTTGTGTAATCATGGGTCATTTCAGACAGACATACGTACAGGGAGGCAGCGAACTGTGTGTACATCAGATTTGGAGCTTGTACTAGGATTTGTCTCAATATCCTGTAGAACCTGGTCCTCCAAATATCGTGTACACACAGTCTACTGCCTTCCTGCACATTCAATTCAGTCTGATTGGACCCACTACCACAAAAATGCCCTAAAAGGGCTTGAAATGTTGTGTGATAAGGTTCGTGTCCGAGGGTATTTGTTTGGTATAGACAAGCTCGCTCTCGACCGTTTCCATCCGCTTGGCTGTACACCAACACAATCTAGGATTGTTCCTGACATGAATACCAGACCATTCTGCTGCACCAGTCTCTCAGCCTGCAATGTACTGGGAATACAAAGCACAAAGCAAGTGGTCAGAGGAACTGTCATTCATCAGTGCCACCTACGATGGCAAAGATGCATTTCTGGACACATGTTAATAGCAACTTTTTTCCTCCATTTCCAGCTAGGTATCTGTCCTTGCAGTTTGTTGGTCTTATTAATTTTCATTCAGTAGAATGTCTATCTTAACACTTAAAACGGAAATAACAAATATGAAGATATAGGTAATCACAGAAATACAACAGAACAGGGAAAAACCGCTACACTGTTCAGAAACATAAATGAACCACAAAGACGGTGATAATCTGGAAGTGCACATACTTCACTCTACAGTACAGAATTATACATTCAAACAACTATCCATTTTCTCTACTTGGAGACATATTAAATAGTTTTTGTTTTTGTTTTACCGCTCTACACAGCTGAAGCGGGATGCACTTGGATTGGATATGGGGGCATCATGTCCCCCTAGGGCATACAAGTAACCATTGGCAACACCAACTCCGACACCACCTCTGCGTTTTGCCATTGGTGCACAAGCTGTCCACTTGTTTGTGTGTGGATCATAGCACTCCACACTTCTTAGGCATGAACTGCCATCACGACCTCCAACAGCATACAATCTAAAAGAGAGAGTGTAATTCAAACAATAACAACTTCGATGTTATAACTTTGCAAAATAGAAGACATATACTGGGTTTTTACTGCATTTGGTGACAAGTGATGCCAAAATTTAAAAAGAAAATAAATTAAAGTTAAATGAAATTTATAATGTCCATATAGCTGTGATGCGGATGGAAGACTGTGCTACAATGTTTACAGGGAAGACAACAGCAAAATGAGAACATGTACAAGAGATAACGGACACCAGATTTAGTCCTATGCTGTCAATTCTCATTTGCTTCTGGGTAATGCAAAAGTTAGTAATGATCTAAGTAACTGCTAGAATAAGTATTTAGCAAGTTGGAGACAGTTCTTATGAGTCGATACTATATCAAATATAGCACACGAGCAATTCACATTCTTCTGGGTGTATATTGTGAGGTCAACTATAATGCATCAGACATAAGTGAAAACTAATATCAAAAGCTACCTGTTTTACACAAAGAACATTATTTTTGAACAAACAGTAATTCAAAACAACTTTTTACAAACACTTGAGAAACTTAAGGCTGAATGAAAAAATTATCATAATGAAAGCACGATGAACTGGACAGGAAATACAGCACATTATTGCACTAGTATTTAAATTACATTAAATTTTAAAATGCTTCTTCTAGCCTCTTTGGACACACATTTCACAGTGAACCACTGGCACTAGAATTACTTTCAAAAACTGTCTGCAGAGAAAGAAAGCAGTCGTATCATTCCTGACGTTACATGATCGACTACAACAAAGCTGCATAAAAAAAGTGACAACAAATTAATAACATTACTCATATGTTTTGGAAAAACTTACCATCATTTAACTTAGAAGAGAAACAGAGTCAACAGTTCAACAGTTCAGTATGGAAAGTATGTACCTTAACAACACGATGCCAGCTGGATAAACAGTGCCAGTACTGCATTTTGGCAGGTGAACCACGCTGTGGTGGGGATAGTGCTGGGTATGGTGAGTAATGAGAGAGAGAGAGAGAGAGAGAGAGAGAGAGAGAGAGAGAGAGAGAGGGGGGGGGGGGGGAGGGGGGGCAGGGAGAGAGGGCTTGGGGGTGGGTGGCTAGCAGCTCAGAGGGTCATGTACACAGGTAAGGCAAATGATACAAGCTTATCGGAGCCAGTGGGGAGTGGCACACACTGAAGATTACATGAGGATGTGAATGTGAATGTGGAGAGGGTGACAGGAGGGAGGTAGATGAAACTGTTGGATGGAGGATGCAGGGAGCAGGTACAGAGGATGTATTGTAAGGATAATTTCAATCTGCGTAGTTCGAAGAAGTTGGTGGTGAAGGGAATAATTTAGATGATCCAGGTTGTGAATCAGCTATTGAAATTGCATGTTGTGCCAAGGGGTAGTCAACTTTGTTCTGGGCAACAATTTGGTGGTGGCCATGCATCCTGGTAGGCAGCTGGTTGGTAGTCATACCAACATAAAAAGCTCTAAGTGTTTACAGAAGAGATGGTATATGACATGGCTGCTTTCACAGGTGGTCCAGCCTCTGATGGGGTTGGCCAAGCCTGTGACAGGAATGGAGTGGAGATGCTGGGTGGGTGGATTTGTCAGGTCTTGCAACATGGTGGCAAGGGTTTGGGAGTGGTAGTGGCATACGGAGGACTAGGATATTGTGTAAGTTGGGTAGATGATGAAATAGCACTTTAGGAGGAGGGGGAAGGATCTTTGGTAAGCTTTCCCTCAGTTCAGGACATGATGAGAGACAATCACAAAGACCTGGTGAAGAATATGGTTCAGTTGTTCCAATCCAGGCTGATACTGGGTGATGATGGGGGTGCCCATTTGTAGCTGATTCTTGGGTGTTGTAGGAGGATTAGAAGTGTGTGAAGATATGGGACAGGGAACCTGTTTGTGGATTATGTTTTTGGGGTAGAGTATGTCTGTGAAATCCTTCATGAGACCTTCAATATAGCGGGCAAGAGAGTTCTTGGCACAACAAATACATACATGGGTGGCTACGCAGTATGAGGATTTTTTGGTGTGGAAAGGATGGCAGCTTTCGAGATGCAGGTACTGTTGGTGGTTAGTGGGTTTAGTGTGGACAGAGTTGTGGATTAAGCCATCAGAGAGGTGGAGGTCACTGTACAGGATGGTGGCATGTTGGATAGAGGAGGACCAGGTGAAGTAGATAGGAGAAAGTTGTTGAGGTTGTGAAAGAATGCAGGTAGGATGAACCTGAATCACACTAGGGGGTTGGGAAATCTAAAAGACTAGGACGGTTTCTTCTACATGGCCCATAAACACGTTTGCTTAGGAGGCTGCCATGTGGGTGTCCATGGCTGTGCCCTGGATTCGTCTAAAACAATCACTTTTGACAGTTTCGATATTTACCTTTGATCAACATACAAATGTGTGCCAAACATTATGGCACCATAGCTTGTACCCTTTTCATCAGCAACTACTTTGATAACTTAACAGAAATTATGAAATTTTTTATATTGGTAATTGTTAATTGCTTATTAATTCCCTTGGAACAATTTACTGATACACTTATTTTCACAGACGGTGGTTCAAAAACAAATGTTACTAACATTAGCAGTATGACATAAGTCCACATGCCATTGTGTACACATTTTGATCATCATCCCTCTAAAAGTTTGTTAAGTGGTTTGATTGACATATGGGTAATTGCACCTGTTGTCTTACCTTTTTAAGTCTGGTCTAACATTCTTTAAATGACTGATCAGTTGACTTGGTCATGTTCACTGACAATAAAGGTTGAATGGACATTGTCAGAATATCTGCATGTACTGTTTAGAAGAGAGTAAAAGTCTCACTAAAATTTTTCCATGTATTTGACTACATAATCATGTTGTGATTTTGACAATTTTGACCACTGTTGCAAATGGACTTCATCACAAAGGCATAATTACAACTGTACCAGTGCCTTTTCAGCTCTAATACACATATGTCCTTTATACCCTTATTATTCGTTAGTGAAAATGTGACAGACATATTCTTTGAACTGATGACAGGACTAGAGAGAAAGAGTTAACTTCCTATATTAATAGTAATTTTTATTTGAACTCTTATTAGTTGATCCTCTCCAATAAAGAGCAAGCCACTACTATGATGTAGTACTGCTCTCATGATGATCATCACTGGTGAAGACAACACAGTATACTCCAAGCCTTTCAGCACTATATTCACTGCTGTGTCATAGGGGATTACCGTATTTACTCGAATCTAAGCCGCACTTTTTTTCCGGTTTTTGTAATCCAAAAAACCGCCTGCGGCTTAGAATCGAGTGCAAAGTAAGCGGAAGTTCCAATGAAGTAAATACAAATTTCGTATTGTTCCTCTTCGAACGTAGCAGCATTTCAATGTACTACGAAAATCCGACTGGCAAGACTGTTTGGGATATTTGTCAACATGGCCAACTCTGCTTTCTGGATTTTTCCTAACTGTGAGAAGAAATGGTTGCTAATAGGAACTTTTATGAATTGTGAATCACATGCAGTATTCTCTTCACCATAAGAATAATACGAATATAAACATTTTGCCATGTATTTTTTCGTGTTTGCTGCTATCTCATTTAAATCCTGTCTGCCTAATAAACTACGAAACTAGAGTGAAACAACAGCAGACACGGAAGAATATACATACCATGTCATGTTTATATTCATATTATTCTTATGCCTAATAGTGATACAGTCAGAAATGAAGCACAGCAATTGACTAGATTTTTAAATCTAAGATGACTCTAATTTCTGTGCATAATGTAATGTACTAAAGAGGCGTCTGCAAAGATTTTCAAACGGAAAAATTTTTCGCTAAATTCTCGTTCAGAACATCTTCTATCATGCGCAGTCTATTACTTGGTTCTTGTTGATCATTATCAAAGAAAGCAGCAGTGTAAGTAGCAACGAATAGCAGTCTCTTGCCATTGTTTCGCTAATGAGACGATTCCTCTCTCTCTCTCTCTCTCTCTCTCTCTCTCTCTCTCTCTTTCTTTTTTTTTTATTGTAAGCGGCGGTAGCGTGCACAAAAGCAAGCCATGCCGCGAGCGGCGACAGGCCGTAAATCCTCATTTTCAGAATGCGACAAACAATGCATGACACAGTACAGTGATGCACTTTCAGCTTTGAGTGACGGAAACACCTATAACAAAGAGAACTGCACTTGTCAGATCAAAGAAAAATAAGCAATCAATTCAAACTAGACGAAGCACGTGAAAAAGGAAGGGTAACCGTATAAATACGGACGGAGCGCCTGACGCATAACAACGGCTACCTGGTAAAGATTAACTGCTAAGCTTACGACTTGAACCAAACTACTACAGCTGTATCGTCATTCATTCAACCTAAATTGTGTCTCATATACAATAGACCAACTTTGTTTCAATTTGGAAGTGCGGCCTAAAACTTTTCTCTCCCCTTGAATTTCGAGTCCCAGATTTCAGGTGCGGCTTAGATTCGAGTGCGGCTTAAATTCGAGTCAATACAGTAGTCTCAGAAGTGCCTTCACCCATAGGCTGGCAACACTGACAGTTAAGATGATGATGATGATGATGATGACAACTTACACTGGTACATTGTCACTACCTCAATCACATCTCGTATTTCTTTCAAGGTCAATAGCAGCGAAACTAGTATGCAGTCTTCCTTGGACATACTCATTGTGATGTTTTGCCACTGTTCACTTGCTTTATCACCCATACTGTTATGTATCTATAGTGTTGCATTAGATATGTGCTAAGAGTTGTCATGTCTCACTGATGTATATGAATTCTTGCTTGCAGCAGGTCTCATGGACTCCAAGTGTGAGTGTGTTGTCAACAACATCTTTGGTAAAGCCAAGTACATTCTAATTTTGTTGGGCTTTGGCAGCTGTCTTGCCTCTTCTCCTCCCTGAAGCTTGCATTTTGTGTCAGAATAACATCATGTACTGTTTTTTATCAAAATCATTGACTCTGAAAGTAAAATATAACTTCTGACCTGGCATGAAGTCCTAACATCTCAGGAAGCAAATATTGACATACTACTGAAGAGTTGAAAATTCCAGCCCAAACTAGAATGGACAACAGGTTGTTGGCATTCATTTAGAATTAGTAACAGCAACATTGTTAAGTATATCACTAAAAAAAAAAAAAAAAAAAAAAAAAAAAAAAAAAAAAAAAAAAAAAAAAAAAAAAAAAAGAGGCAATATTGTAGTATAGATGACTTAATACTTAAACACTTTGAGTACCAGTGGTGTCTGCCTGAAACAACCCCCCCCTCCCCTTTTTTTAAGCACCATTGCCTTTTGCATGAAACCACACATGCTATTGCAAAACAGATGCTACTAAGGGTACACTAAGGTACCTCTATGAATGCAGCGCATTGTAGCAGCCACTAACAAATTTCAATGCAGTGAGCGGCTTGGAGAGTGCGGTTTGAGACTAGGGGATTCTGACACTTTATTTATTTATTTATTTATTTATTTATTGAGAAAGTCATTGACAGTGAAAGTAAATATATCTCAAGTTATTGTAACATGAATTTGAGGTTTTACTACTGGTTTTATGAATGGTTTCAAAATAAAACCACTCTGCTCCGAGTGCATGTTTGATAAGTAAATTTATTAAATTTTAGGCCCATTTTTACTTGCTATTTAGGACCATAATTTGTTTTAGGCATTGTGGGTTAATGAAAGTTTCATGATGTGGTATTCTGTCTAGGAAAAGTCAAAATTGCTTTATCTCAAGAAATGATTGGGGGTGGGGGGTTGTTTGAAAACTGTAACTGTATATCCTAATGGTTCCAAAGTGAAACAACAAACCTAAAACAACTGACTTTACTTTTTGCCATTTTCTTTTTATACTAGTTTCTTACTATCATAATAAAGGTTAATTCTCAGAAAAACTTTAAAATTATATTACATAGTGAAACCTACTCCTTAAAATAACTGACTGTTTACTTTTTGCTGACTTCTTGTATTTGTTGCTGATGATGATGATCAATTTTGCGAAAAACCTCAATGTTATGCCATTAGGAGTTGAAGGGTTAATGCTAGAACATAAAATAATGGCACAGGTCTAGAGAGCGAGAGAGAGAGAGAGAGAGAGAGAGAGAGAGAGAGAGAGAGAGAGAGAGAGAGAGGAGGGGGGGGGATATAGTTTTTACAAAAAACTATTGGCTGAACACAGAGATGCCACCAACAACAATCAGCTGTCGGACTCCTCCGTCTGATAGGCACTGCTCATACATGGTTGTTTACATCTTTAGGCGGGTTTAGTGACATCTCTGAACAGTCAAAGGGAGTGTGTCTGTGATATAATATCCACAGTCAATGTCTATCTTCAAGAGTTCTGGGAACTGGGGTGATGCAAAAACTTTTTTTGATGTCTGTATATTTGCTAGCTGACACAAATAGGTGTGTCAGAAGTGCAAGTACTGCACTCTTTGCTTGTGTATTAGATGCTGACTAATATCAAATGTGAGAACAGGTAATTTTGTGCACAGATCTGTTACCACAAATAGACACCGAAGCATAGCAAGGAGGAACCACTCCATCTGCTATTACTCTGCACCTCTCAAATTACTACATTCTTTTTCTTAATTTTCACCTCCATTTAGTTATACACGTCATGTATAAGTATTGTTTACCTAAATAGGGCATTATTCATACAACGTTTTATGTAAATTATTATTAAGAGGTTAGTTTTCAATCCACTAATTACAATGGTATTGTAAGTTTTGCTGGACGCTATGTTAATAAAGAATAATTTATATCTGAAAGCACTACAAAAATGTGTAATGGTAAGAATAGGATGAGCTAATCAGCAGATTTGAGAGTACTGATACCACTCACTGTAAGGCCTGCATTTCATTCTTTTCAGTAATCTACTTCAGTTTTCCAAAAACCAATTACATTAAAAGCTATCTGTAACTAAAGTTCACACACACCCAAAATTACTTTTGTCAACTGAGCCAGCATCCCTTTAGATTCCAGGGTTTGCTTTAAAATTTTGTTGCCCCTATTCTTCTGAATCAGATACCATCCTCCATTATTAAGTTAAGTCTTTAATTAAAGAATTGATTAAATCAACAATTTCAAATATGGAACCTTTGCACAGAAGCAGGTAATCCACCACAGAGGCATTTATCGTGTGCTAATCAAACTGTACTGACAATTTTTATAATTTTCCAAATACCTACCTTTCAGCTAAACCAAATCATTACTGGAGTGTATACCTGATCTACATTATTAAATTTTCAGCATGCAGTTTTACAAACTATGATTCTCGATATCACAAAATATCACTACATCATTCTACAAGTACCCCTCCCCTTCCAAAGATCCTCAGTCCACATTTTGTAATCAAATGAGCAACAGCCCTGTAGCAAAGTGTATGAAAGTCCACACCCCAAGACCAAATGAGTAACATATCCATGAAAGTTAGTGGCAAACATTCAACTGGATACGATCTTTGTATAATGTGTGTGCGTAGGTCTCCCACTCAATTAGCAGCTATTGCGAGTCCACGTACTGCTATCATTACATTAACACCCAGATGAAATTGCATTTACAATTATGAATACAATAACAGTTTCATGTTATTCACATCACTGGAGATCTGTGACTCACTTTGTACTATAATGTTTATTTCAGCCTGCATGTGGCTTATGTCTTAACTTTCATATTATGAATAACAGGGCAAGTATGTGCAGAAGATGATAATGTGTGGTATTAATTTTGGTAAACTATGATTTGAAAGATAATCAGGTTCACTGTCACCACTGGGCTATTTGATTGCCATATTGGGAGTCAATTCAATGGATTATACAGTAATGTTATGTACAAGTGAACTGTGTACACAAGCTACCACCGAGTGTCACTGTTGTTTATAACATCAAAAAGTAAGGTTGCTTTAATTGGTTGCTTAATGATAATTTGGATGAAAAATCGCATGCCAGATTTTGTTAAATTTACTCAGGGAATAATAGTTAAGAATTTTCAATTACTAGAGGCTGGTCATCACTCCAATGAAACTGTCTGATCAGAATAAATCTGGAATCAGGAAAAATTTAACTGAAGTATATTGTGTTCATCACTGAGCTAGACGATCACCAACAGCAGCAGTTTCACATTACAAGTCTTGAATTCTGCACTTGCCACCAAGGAACTTTGATCTACAACCAAGAACGTAAACATTACACAAAGTGCCTGTCCAGGTGAGGATTAGTCTCACCTTGGCATTAATTATCTTAATGACTGACAAAATTGGAACTGAGCGGTAGCAAACAGTAAATGTACAGTGTCAGTGAAACACTGAAATGGAAATTTAAATGTAAAATATTTAAGTAGACAGTTCACAGTGTATGAATAAAAGAGAAAAAATTAGTTACGGTACTGTGCAGACAACACCGGGGATGGCAGTAAATCAAGGATCAGCCAACGGAAAATTTAGAAAGCAACTGTCATCTTTTGTAAACAAGGTCATTCATTGAAAGGACCAGGATGACAACACCATTTCAGCCAATGAGGAAACATCTTTGAGTGCAGAGGGTGCAGACAAATCAGTCTGACATAGAACTATGAACGAATTGGTGGGAGTGGCGAGACAGCTGAAACTAATATTGAAGAAAAAAGATATGGTACACTGTTTCTGTTTTCAAGTGTTATTTTAACATTGTCAAAATGAGTGACACAAAAGTAAAAACAGTGTTTGATAAAACAGTACAGCAAAGCATTAAAGTGATCTTCAGAATGTAAAGCCATATTTTATTAGTTGGTTGGTTTGAGGTATAAAGGGCCAAACTACAGGGTCATCAGTCCCTTTTTCCTGATGCAAGCAAGGCTCAAGGTACAAAAGCACGCAACACCACAACTAAAAAGAAAATGAATGGAACGAACAAAAACAGAGTAAACATACACCACATGGAAAACTGGAAGAAGGTATTAAAACCATAGTGCATATGGTCTGGGCTGGCTGATCACAATAATAAAAGAGGATGAGCCAGCCACTCTGTAACACCCAGAAAGGACAGAGCAAGATGAACACACATAGGGAAAAGACGACTACCAAGACAAACAAATGCAAAGAAAGTGCGACAGAGCTAAAATGGAGTGAGGGTGGCGAACTCAGAGAGAAGGCTAAATGCCCACCCTTAGATGGTGTAGTAACCAAAACCAACTGCGGGAACACCTTGGGCTGCAGATCGGAGCCGCCAGGCGAGGAAGACGTCGGCGGTGGAGCACGCAGCACCGCGTAAACACAAGGACGAGTCGGACGACAGACCAACGACAACCGACAACGACCGACTATAACCGACACAACAAGGAAGAGATAAACAACGGAGGCTTGTAGAAACCACAACACCAAACACCAACAGTAAATCCACTCACAACCAGAGCCAGGCAAATGTCAAAAACGAGCAACGACCAGAATTTAGTACCGCCGAGACAGAGACGCAATCCAGAGCGAGTACCAGACTGACTGGACTAGGGCAGAGCGGGTCTCTATATACGAAACCGGAGGGAGCGGCCATTTGCCGTGGTCTGCACGTGGTGTAGCGGTGGTGTCCTCGCTGCGCGAGAGCCACTGCGTGGAAGAGCCGCCGCGGGCGCGGGGCCCTCTATGGGCTGACCACGTCCATTTGTTCTGGCGCGTGTTCGACTTCTGCGGCTGGAGGTACTAGAGATGGTACGATAAAAAACCTCCAGAAATAAAATGTAAAACTAAATCTTCTGTTGAGGCATTGTTGCCCAACACCGAAGTTAGGGTGCTGGGAACGTAAAAATTCTGCTGCAGAGAGGCTAAAAGTGGGCAGTCCAGCAAGATGTGGACGGCAGTCATATGTGAGCCACAGTGACACTGAGGGGGTCCTCGCGATGGAGGAGGTAGCCATGTTTTAATCTGCCAGGAAGTTTCATATCACCGCACACACCGCTGCAGAGTGAAAATCTCATTCTGGAGGTAGCCATGTGTTAGCCACGTATGGCCAATGCGGAGCCAGCAGAGAACCATAGAGTCCCTGCAAAAGGCCTGCGTGGAGGTCTTCCACACATTCGTAGTCTCCTTAAGGGAACGTAGTTTGTTGTGCATACTGAGGCTATGCCATTCCTTCTCCCAAAGTTGAAAAACGTTGCGGCGTAATAATGATCACAGGTCAGTTACAGGGATGCCGATCTGCTGAAGCAGTTTCCGTGTAGCCTGTTTGCAAGTTCATTTCCTGGGATTCCGACGTGGTCTGGGGTCCACGAGGTGGTCTGGGGTTCCCGAGGGCATGCAGCTTTACTGTATGATTAAATGATGATGGCGTCCTCTTGGGTAAAATATTCCGGAGGTAAAATAGTCCCCCATTCGGATCTCCGGGCAGGGACTACTCAAGAGGATGTCGTTATCAGGAGAAAGAAAACTGGCGTTCTACGGATCGGAGCGTGGAATGTCAGATCCCTTAATCGGGCAGGTAGGTTAGAAAATTTAAAAAGGGAAATGGATAGGTTGAAGTTAAATATAGTGGGAATTAGTGAAGTTCGGTGGCAGGAGGAACAAGACTTCTGGTCAGGTGACTACAGGGTTATAAACACAAAATCAAATAGGGGTAATGCAGGAGTAGGTTTAATAATGAATAGGAAAATAGGAATGCGGGTAAGCTACTACAAACAGCATACTGAACGCATTATTGTGGCCAAGATAGATACGAAGCCCACGCCTACTACAGTAGTACAAGTTTATATGCCAACTAGCTCTGCAGATGACGAAGAAATTGAAGAAATGTATGATGAAATAAAAGAAATTATTCAGATTGTGAAGGGAGACAAAAATTTAATAGTCATGGGTGACTGGAATTCGAGTGTAGGAAAAGGGAGAGAAGGAAACATAGTAGGTGAATATGGATTGGGGGACAGAAATGAAAGAGGAAGCCACCTGGTTGAATTTTGCACAGAGCACAACATAATCATAACTAACACTTGGTTTAAGAATCATGAAAGAAGGTTGTATACATGGAAGAACCCTGGAGATACTAAAAGGTATCAGATAGATTATATAATGGTAAGACAGAGATTTAGGAGCCAGGTTTTAAATTGTAAGACATTTCCAGGGGCAGATGTGGACTCTGACCACAATCTATTGGTTATGACCTGTAGATTAAAACTGAAGAAACTGCAAAAAGGTGGGAATTTAAGGAGATGGGACCTGGATAAACTAAAAGAACCAGAGGTTGTACAGAGATTCAGGGAGAGCATAAGGGAGCAATTGACAGGAATGGGGGAAATAAATACAGTAGAAGAAGAATGGGTAGCTTTGAGGGATGAAGTAGTGAAGGCAGCAGAGGATCAAGTAGGTAAAAAGACGAGGGCTAGTAGAAATCCTTGGGTAACAGAAGAAATATTGAATTTAATTGATGAAAGGAGAAAATATAAAAATGCAGTAAGTGAAACAGGCAAAAAGGAATACAAACATCTCAAAAATGAGATCGACAGGAAGTGCAAAATGGCTAAGCAGGGATGGCTAGAGGGCAAATGTAAGGATGTAGAGGCCTATCTCACTAGGGGTAAGATAGATACCGCCTACAGGAAAATTAAAGAGACCTTTGGAGATAAGAGAATGACTTGTATGAATATCAAGAGCTCAGATGGAAACCCAGTTCTAAGCAAAGAAGGGAAAGCAGAAAGGTGGAAGGAGTATATAGAGGGTCTATACAAGGGCGATGTACTTGAGGACAATATTATGGAAATGGAAGAGGATGTAGATGAAGATGAAATGGGAGATATGATACTGCGTGAAGAGTTTGACAGAGCACTGAAAGACCTGAGTCGAAACAAGGCCCCCGGAGTAGACAATATTCCATTGGAACTACTGACGGCCGTGGGAGAGCCAGTCATGACAAAACTCTACCATCTGGTGAGCAAGATGTATGAAACAGGCGAAATACCCTCAGACTTCAAGAAGAATATAATAATTCCAATCCCAAAGAAAGCAGGTGTTGACAGATGTGAAAATTACCGAACTATCAGCTTAATAAGTCACAGCTGCAAAATACTAACACGAATTCTTTACAGACGAATGGAAAAACTAATAGAAGCCAACCTCGGGGAAGATCAGTTTGGATTCCGTAGAAACACTGGAACACGTGAGGCAATACTGACCTTACGACTTATCTTAGAAGAAAGATTAAGGAAAGGCAAACCTACGTTTCTAGCATTTGTAGACTTAGAGAAAGCTTTTGACAATGTTGACTGGAATACTCTCTTTCAAATTCTAAAGGTGGCAGGGGTAAAATACAGGGAGCGAAAGGCTATTTACAATTTGTACAGAAACCAGATGGCAGTTATAAGAGTCGAGGGACATGAAAGGGAAGCAGTGGTTGGGAAGGGAGTAAGACAGGGTTGTAGCCTCTCCCCGATGTTGTTCAATCTGTATATTGAGCAAGCAGTAAAGGAAACAAAAGAAAAATTCGGAGTAGGTATTAAAATTCATGGAGAAGAAATAAAAACTTTGAGGTTCGCCAATGACATTGTAATTCTGTCAGAGACAGCAAAGGACTTGGAAGAGCAGTTGAATGGAATGGACAGTGTCTTGAAAGGAGGATATAAGATGAACATCAACAAAAGCAAAACAAGGATAATGGAATGTAGTCTAATTAAGTCGGGTGATGCTGAGGGAATTAGATTAGGAAATGAGGCACTTAAAGTAGTAAAGGAGTTTTGCTATTTGGGGAGCAAAATAACTGATGATGGTCGAAGTAGAGAGGATGTAAAATGTAGGCTGGCAATGGCAAGGAAAGCGTTTCTGAAGAAGAGAAATTTGTTAACATCCAGTATTGATTTAAATGTCAGGAAGTCATTTCTGAAAGTATTCGTATGGAGTGTAGCCATGTATGGAAGTGAAACATGGACGATAAATAGTTTGGATGAGAAGAGAATAGAAGCTTTCGAAATGTGGTGCTACAGAAGAATGCTGAAGATTAGATGGGTAGATCACATAACTAATGAGGAAGTACTGAACAGGATTGGGGAGAAGAGGAGTTTGTGGCACAACTTGACCAGAAGAAGGGATCGGTTGGTAGGACATGTTCTGAGGCATCAAGGGATCACCAATTTAGTATTGGAGGGCAGCGTGGAGGGTAAAAATCGTAGAGGGAGACCAAGAGATGAATACACTAAGCAGATTCAGAAGGATGTAGGTTGCAGTAGGTACTGGGAGATGAAAAAGCTTGCACAGGATAGAGTAGCATGGAGAGCTGCATCAAACCAGTCTCAGGACCGAAGACCACAACAACAACAACTGGGGTCCACCACACAAACACCACGGAACGACTGGACCATTCCAGGGCATGGATGGACTCCTGGATGGTCGCTACCAAAGGATGGCAGGGGTAGCAGTGGTCGATAAGCTTGTAGGCTGCTCAAGGATTCAGTACAGAGAAGAAACAGCTCGCCAGGGCATGAATAGATGCACTCAAGAGCACTAGAAATGGCCGACAGCTCTGCAGTGAAAACACTGCAGCCATCTGGCAAGGAGTGTAGTTCAATATGTCCTCTATGAACATACGCGAGCTAATGTGACCATCAGCCATCGAGTTGTCACTGGAAACAACTACGTGGTCCCAGTACATGTCAAGAATTGAGAGGAAGCGACAGCAGAGAGCTACAGGGTTAACTGAGTCCTTAGGACCATGGGAAATGTCCAGGCGAAGTTTTGGCCTAGGTCTACACCAAGGAGGTGTATGTGAATGGACCTCGAGTACAGGTAATAAAGGCAAGGACTCCACTTTCAGACAGAATCTCAATCTTAAGCCCTGACCTGGGCCTCCGATGCGGGAGATGAACTGCCATGGATGAGAAAAGGAGACAGTAATTCGGATTCTCAGGAGAACTATGAATGTGTGCAACATAACTGGTGAGCAGTTGTGCACGCCCGATATTCAGTGGAGGGACTCCAGCCTCTGCCAGGATGCTGGTCACCGGACTCATCCTAAAAGCTTTTGTCACTAGTCGAATGCCACAGTGGTGCACTGAGTCGAGTAGACGCAACTCTGAGGGTGCCGCTGAATCGTAAACCAGACTCCCATAGTCAAGGCAGGATTGAAGAAAGGCTCTGTGTAGCTGCAGCAACGTAGAATGATCTGCACCCCAGTTGGTGTTGCTCAGGCAGCGGAGGGCTGCCAGCACTTCCACTTCAGCTGACGAAGATGAGGAAGCCACGTCAATCGGGCATCAGAAATCAGTCCTAAGAATTGGTATGTATCCACTATAGTGAGTGGATCAAAGTTCTGGTTCTGGATGAACGGTACAATGCCAACAGAAGTGCATGACACATGACTTTGCGGCTGACAAATGGAAGCCGTGGGCTAGAGCCCATGACTGTGCCTTGTGGATGGCTCCCTGTAGGTGCCGCTTGGCAACACCAGTACTGGAGGAGCAGTGCAAAACGCAGAAGTTGTCTGCATACAGAGAAGGTGAGACACTCAGCCCGACAGCTGCTGCTAGACGTTAATTGACACTAAAAATAGAGATACACTCAATACAGAGCCCTGCGGAACCCCATTCTCCTGAATATGGGGGGGGGGGGGGGGGGGGGGACTATGGGAGGCACCAACTTGGGCACAGAAAGTATGAGCAATAGGAAATTCTGGATTAAAAATCAGGAGCAGGCCCCAGAGACCCCACTCGTATAATGTGGCATGGATATGATGTCACTAGGTCATGTCGTAAGCTTTCTGCAAATCAAAAAAGACAGCAACCAGGTGTTGGCATCTGGAAAAGGCTGTTCATATGGCAGACTTTAGGGAAACTAGATTATCAATGGTAGAGCGACCCTGACTGAAACCACCCTGGCATGGAGCCAGTAGGCCATGTGACTCCCAGGTCTCAACACAACTGCCGACTTATCATATGTTTAAACAGCTTACAAAGAACGTTGGTGAGGCTGATAGCTATCCACATCAAGCAGGTTTTTACCCGGTTTGAGCACTGGAATGATGGTTCTATCGCACCACTGTGATGGAAAGACGCCATCGCACCAGATCTGGTTGAAGATGACGAGATGTCACTTATAGTTGGACGAGAGATGTTTGAACATCTGACTGTGGATCCGATCTGACCCAGGAGCTGTGTTGGCGCAATGTGTAAGGATGCTGAGGAGCTCTCACTCTGTAAATGGAGCATTATAGGGTTCACTGTGATGTTCAGTGAACAAGAGGGCTTTCTTTTCCATCTGCTGTCTGAGGGTGCAAAATGCTGGGGGATAATTCTCCAACATGGAGGCTCAAGCATAGTGCTCAGCAAAGTGCTCGGTCATTGCGTTTGTGTCGGTATATAACACGCCATTGACATTAATGCCAGTAACACCTGTCAGTGTCTGGTACCCACAAACACATCTGATCTTCGTCCAGACTTGGGAAAGTGATATATGGCACCCAATGGTCGAGATGTACCTCTCCCAACACACCTGTTTCCGTCTTTTTATAAGCTGGCGAATGCGGGCACGGAGCTGTTTAAAAGCTAACAGGTGCTCTACGGAAGGGTGCCGCTTATGTCACTGTAGAGCTCACCGATGCTCTTTAATGGCCTCAGCGATTTCCAGTGACCACCAAGGTACTGACTTTTGCCGGGGGCACTCTAAAGAACAAGAGATTGTGTTTTCCACAGCAGAAACAATCGTTCTAGTGACCTGCTCAACTACCACATCAATGGCACCATGTGGGGGAGATTCAACGGTGACAGTGGAGGTGAAAGCTTCCCAGTCTGCCTTGTTTAAAGCCCATCTTGGTTAGACATCCAAGGGAATGGCACTGGGGGAGTGGCAGGAAGATGGGAAGGTCAGTACCACATGTCATCGTGGGCTCTCCAGTGGACAGATGGGAAGGAGTCCTGGGCTGCGGAGGGATAAATCAATGGCCGAGTAAGTGCCATGAGTCACACTGAAATGTGTGGGGGCCCCAGTATTTAAGAGGCAGAGGCCAAGTTGAGACAGGAAAGTTTCGACATCTCTGCCTCGGCCAGTAAGCACAGTGCCATCCCACAAGGGGGTTATGGGTGTTAATATCTCCCAAATGTAGGAAAAGTTTAGAGAGTTGATGAATCAGTGCAGCCAATGCATTCAGGGGTACTGCACCAACTGGAGGAAGATATATGTTGCAGACAGTTATTTCCTGCGTCGTCCTTATCCTGACAGCCACAGCTTCAAGATGGGTTTGAAGTGGCATAGGTTCACTGAATACTGAGTTCAGGACACAGACGCAAACTCCACCAGACACTCTATTATAGTCAATATGGTTCTTGTAATATCCCCTACAGCTGCGAAGGGCAGGGGTCCGCATTGCCAGGAACCAGGTTTCCTGGAGGGCAATGCTGAAAGCAGGTGTAAAGCTTAACAGTTGCCATAGCTCAGCCAGGTGGTGGAAAAAACCACAGCAATTCCACTGGAGTGTGACATTATCGTGAGGCTGGGAAGGCATTAAGCATGTAAGGAGGCAGGTTACACCTCAGGATCACCTGCTGCCACCAATTGAGTATTTGTATCCATTCCTATTGTGATGAGGCATCAGTGAGATGTAAGTCTTCAGGTGACGCAGAGATTGGTAGGGAGTGGTGGTGTTGGGGTCACTGGAGGGTCCTTTTTCTTAGCAGACTTCTTTGTTCAGGTGTCTTCAGGTGACGCAGAGATCTCCACCTCATCCTCCATGCCTGAATCTACTTCGCCGGCTGGGGTGGCCTTGCGGTTCTAGGCACTCTGGAACCGCGCGACTGCTACGGTCGCAGGTTTCAATCCTGCCTCGGGCATGGATGTGTGTGTGTGATGTCCTTAGGTTAGTTAGAATTGGTTGGGAGTGGTGGTGTTGGGGCCACTGGAGGGTCCTTTTTCTTAGCAGACTTCTTTGCTTGCTTGCCCTCTCACTTCTCCTTAATGGCTTGCTGGGAGGACTTCTCTGAAGTAGCTTCAAAAAATGGCTCTGAGCACTATGGGACTAAACTGCTGAGGTCATCAGTCTCCTAGAACTACTTAAACCTAACTAACCTAAGGACATCACACACACACACATCCATGCCCGAGGCAGGATTGAAACCTGCGACCGTAGCAGTCGCGCGGTTCCAGAGTGCCTAGAACCGCAAGGCCACCCCAGCCGGCGAAGTAGATTCAGGCATGGAAGAAGACGGTGAAGCTCTTCATCCAGCAGCTTTTGGCTCCTTTAGCCACTGGCGAGTGTCCACTGTGGCATTAGTGGGGACCTTGGGAGAGAGGGTACCAGGGACCCCTTCCCCACGAGAGGAGCCAGAGGAGGCTGTTGCTTCTCCAGCTGGGGGGGGGGGGGGGGGGGGGGGAGGACTGATGTCCCCTGAGTTTGGGGGAGCCTTGCTCCTGAAGTAGGTACATTGGGAGCAACAGAAGGTTATCCACCCTACCACCAAAGGGGCAGATGTATTCTGTAGGCCCCACTGTTTGTGGCACAGAATGTGGTATGACTGGTACTTATGATGGTGATGGTTATGTAGCTATAGCATATGTGGATGTCAACCGAACGGGTTGTAATCATTCAAATTTACGTTTAGCCTCAGCAGGAAGACATGTGCCCAAATTTCCAGCACATAAAGCACTGCATAGGAGGAGGGACGTATGGTTTAATGTCACAGTGGTAAACTATCACCTTGACCTTTTCAGGCAATGAATCACCCTCAAAGGCCAAGATGAAGGCACCGGTAGCAACCTCGTTGTCTTTCGATCCCCTGTAAACACGCTGGATGAAATGAACACCCCACCATTCTAGATTGGCGCGGAGCTTGTAGTCAGACTGCAAGAGGTGGTCGCAATGGAAAATAATCCCCTGGATCATGTTGAGGCTTTTATGGGGGCTGACGGAAACAGGAATATCACCCAGCCGGTCACAAGCGAGTAACACCCAGGATTGGGCTGGGGATGGTGTATGAATCCAGACTGCAATGCTTCTCATCTTGGACAGCATCGTCACTTCCCCAAATTTATCCTCAACATGTTCAACAAAAAATTGAGGCTTCATAGGTAGAAAGGAGCCCCCATCCATTCTGCTACAGACTAAATACCGAGGCAAATATGACTTATTTCTGTAGCCCCACGTTCCTCCCATGGTGTAGTGAGGGAGGGAATCAATTTAGGGTCATATCTGTCAGCACTGTACTTGATCTTGCCCTTCTTAGAGACTGCTGGTACCGTACGGTCACCAACAAAAGATGACTTAGTCCGCTTCACTGCGTGTCATCTGCCCTAATGCTACCCACTCTGATCAGGGGCTCTTCCCACGCATGCCACCCAGCCACAGCAAATGCCACCTGGTATGCTGGCCATTACCGGGAGTCCTGATGCCCCAGGAAGACTGGCATCTACTCCTTGGCATATGAGGGGAGTTTACAGGTCAGGCATCAGCAGTGCAATCCCTGTGTTGTCAGGGGGCTACCACCAAATGGGTACATGACGGCCTCGCCACAACAGACTGGCTACCGTGCTGGATATTGGGAACAGAAAAATCCAATACTGTCATGGGGGTGAAAGAGGAGAGGAGACATCAACAGAAGATGACATAACCCGGAAAGTGTCCTGGCCCAAACAGTTGAATTGCAGGTGGAGATGCAAAGCCTTGACAAGAGGTTCAGGAGATCAAATCTAAGGGCACTATGGATAACTCGTGCACCACGTAAGGCGTCCTTCCCAATATTGCCCGCACTTCTGTAGAATTTGGAAAGTGGCAGATCAAACCATAAAATGGGACCTGAACTTACAGGGCTAAAAAGTGAGAGACTCCTTTTAGTCACCTCTTATGACAGGCAGGGATACCTCAGTCCTGTTCTAGCCCCCAGACCCACAAGGGGAGGCATATCTGAGCAATGTCTTAAATTCAATGCAAAATTGCCTAAGTAGGAGAATACATGAGGTAGCAGAAAATTTGGGATCAAAATAAGATTTTTTGGTTTAGGATATATACAACATCATGACAAACTGTAAGGAAAAATACATGGGATGAGGACTGGATTACAAAACATGGCAAAAAATCATCATTCCATCAGGAACAAAATGTCTGCTCACAAAGTTACATTGGCTATCAAAACAACTGAAAAGTTTGAAGAACAAAATGTTGAGCATTCACAAAATTTTCCAACTTTGGTACTTCCACCTATTCATATACATACAAAAAATTTTAGCTAGGAAAGTTCTGAGCTTAAAGAACAGGTTATGGCAACTATAATTTGAATATTTTCCCAAGTCGAGTGTCAGGATAATAGAAAAGTGTACTCACCTGAAATTAGAATTATTGCATATTATAAGCTCTTTCACTGGTGTGAAGGTATTTTCACATGAACAAAGGCAACTACAGAAACACAGTAACTCAATCATAATAAGTACATTCTTACTCTGTAATGAGCCACCAGAGACTATACGCCCCTTATACCAAAAATTCTGAAAATATTCCTGAACAACCAGTGAAATTTTGTCAGTTGAATTTGGGTTCACTCCGTATAAAGTACACTCATTTAAACAATCATAATGTATCTGTATATTCACAGATGAAAAGTGTTAGTTTTCAAATAAGTTGTCATAATCTACATCACAATTATATATCAGAAATACTATCACTGTGACAGAAACATTACTAACAAGTTCATGAACAATAAGTTTCAATGACTTTCTGCTCTGAGTAGAAAAACTTATTAGGCCATGCATAACAGTTTTCTAACAAAATATTAACAGAATCCATATTAGTAGTTAAACTCCTCACATGAATCCTGCACAACAGTTTTCTCTCTCCTTATTAATGGATCTTCCTCACAATAAATAATATTTGTCTCATATGAAGTATTTTCATTTTAAAAGTAAAACATACTTAGAATTTAATACTGCTACCCCAACAGTGGACCGCTGAGTGAACATCGAGGCTACAAAACTCCACTGCCGAGCTTGTGGATCCCATCTTTCCACCGTATTGAGGTAGCTCCAGCCATCGTGACCACCTACAGCATACAGTGGTCCTTCCAGAACAGCAACACCTGTCAAAAGAATGTATTCATTTTGGGTTAATAGTATATTACTGACTTCTGATCACTATGAGCTGATAGATGTGTATAATGGGCAGTCAAATGAAAATGAGCCAGATGGGAAGTATTATTTTAAAATTAATCACCATAACTGTTAATACATTTATCTGATGGCAAGATAGGTACAAGTCAGTCCATACCATCCTGAGAAAAGCAAATCTATGGCCACGAATGTCTTCTCTTCAGGATGAGCCCACATGCTGCCAAGATCGTTTTGTCTACACTGCACAAGTTAGACATAGGTTCCACCTTTTATGCAAAAACAGTCTTTTCTCTTGTTACTCAAACATGTTTCAGCATCTCTGTGCCATGTTTTGTTTATTGAAAACTGTACAAAAAGAACATATTTTAGGTTTTAACTGATCAACGATGTCAGGCCTAAAGACGGGTTTTGTTCGTTTTTGTTCTTCCCATGATTTTACTTTATATGGTTTGTCAGGATTATATGCATGGTATCCTGTAGTGATAGCTTATCTGCCAACCAAATGATGTAAATGTGAATTTTATTGGCAAGTTACACATTCCTTGATTTATAAAAAAACTTGGATTTTGGTATGGTAAAATGTTTTGTGTATTATTTGTTATTACTCACATTTTGTTGTGGCTGATCCTTCTTTTGCATTCTGAGGGCACTACACACACACACACACACACACACACACACACACACACACACACACACACACACATATATATATATATATATATATATATATATATATATATATATATATATATATTACTGTAGCTTGTGTAATGTCAGTTTCACAAATGCCTTTTCACTTTGCAAAACGTGGTGAGCACGTGTGTGTGTGTGTGTGTGTGTGTGTGTGTGTGTGTAAGCTCCTTTAGGCATTTGTGTTGCCTCTTCTGTAAGGTTCTTTTAATGTGTTAAATAATGTGCCTTTACAGAGTACAGGGCACCATACAGATAATTCTGAAAAACCATATAATGTAAAATCATGGTAAAAACAGAAACAAGAAGAAACTGTATTTAGGCCTCACTTTGTTAGATCAGTTAAAACTTAAAATATGTTTACTGTTTACAGTTTTCAATAAATAAAACCTACTGATGATGGCACAGAGGTACCAAAACATGTTTGAGTAACAACAATAATTGTAACTGCACGCAAGTGGACACACACACACACACACACACACACACACACACACACACACACACACACACACACGAGCAGAAGATTTGCTGGGAAGCCCTTACACATCCTCTACATAGTCCCTATCTCTTCCCATGCAATTTCCACATTTCTGGAGCTGTGAAGAGAAACTTCTGATGAAGAGGTGCATGCTTGGATACAATCACTCTTCCGTAGGCAACCATGAACATTTTTCCATGAAGGTATTGACTATCTTGTCTGCCAGTGGGATAAATGTATCAATAGTTATGGCGATAAAACTTTTTAAATAATAAATAGTTTACTTACTTTTTTCCATCTGTCTCATTTTCACTTGACTGCACCTTATACGTAAGCAGTGTTAATTAGCTCACTGACCATTAGCAGAATTTTACAGACATGTATACCAAACTTCTATACAGGGTAGTAAAACCACGGATTCTGGCTTAACCTTCCACATGCCCAAGCTTATCAAAGAATGACATTATAGTTAACCTACAAAATAGGAAGTAGTTTTCTGAGGATCTGGTACCAATTAGCACCTCACACTGAACACCAATGCGAGATGCTTTTTACTTGTTTTACAGCACATCACAGTTTTCTTTACATTAAATTGCTGCGAAATACTGTCTAGATTATGTGATAATACAGAAGCTTCTTGAAAATGAAGAAACTTATGCACTGATTAAGTCCATCAAATGAAAACCAGTGTCTGTGAGTGAATCTGTTCAAGTAGACTCAACCATTTTGCTAGTGAATATGCTGCTGAAAGCTCTTGGTCCAATGATATGCCTCATGTAAGAGCTCTTCCATACACAGGTATCTAGATTTAATAAGGATAATACTTTTGATTGAAAATGAGAATATGGATACTCTTTACCTAGCATTACAACAGGAGCATAGAACAAAACTAATACGAGGGTGGTTTGGTAAGTCTGGTAAAAAAGCAATAATAAGAGTTTATTTCGTAAGCAATTCACCTTGCTTCTCAACGTGATCTGCTTTGAGGGATATATACTTGGTCCAGTGAACCTCCAGCTTTTTCATATGGTCAAAAAAAAAAAAAAAACAGGTTCTGTCAAACTTTGCAAAATACTCATTGACTGCAACTATCACTTCCTCATCTGATGAAAATTCCTTCCCGGCAAGCCAAAGTTTCAAGTTAGGGAACAGGAAGATGTCACATGGGGTTAAGTCTGGTGAATAGGCTGGATGAGGATCCAATTCAAAGCCCAATTCATGCACTTTCACCATTGTCATCACCGATGTGTAGGACACCTAATGAAAGAGCACTTTATTGTGTGTCAACCTTGGTTTGTTTTCAGCCAACGTAAGTTTCAAATGATCCAACTATGAAGCATAATATGGTCCTGTTACAGTTCTGCCATTTTTCAAGTAAGTAATGAGAATCACTCCTTGGGAATCCCAGTGGACATCACCTTATCAGCTGACAAAATAGTCTTTGCCTTGTTTGGTGAACTTTCACCACCCATTGTCCATTATTGTGACTGCTGTTTTGACTCCTGTGTGTAATGATGGACCCAGGCTTCACCAACAGTCACAAATCGCTGCAAGAAGTCTTGCAGCCTGTGATTAAACATCACCAGACATTGTGCTGAAATGCCGTGTCAGATGTGCTTTCGGCCGACTGTGAGCAATCGCAGCACCCATCTCACACACCACTCTTCCATAGCCAATACTCCATGCTAATATTACGCACTCACTCAGTTGACATGCTTATAATCCCACCAATCTCATGAATTTTTGTTTAGTGGACTTGCATTACCATATCATGGATTTTGTCAATAGTTTCCTTTTTGGTGGCCTCAATTGGACAGTCAGAGTACACTTCGTCCTCAGTGCTTGTCCAATTACATTTAAATTAATTAATCCTTAAGTAAATGGTCTTCAATGATGGTGCACAGGCCAAGTGAACTTCACCCAATTCTGTTTTGATTTGTGTGGCAGTCCAATCCTTCAAGTGAAAATATTCAACAGCAGCATAAAACTCTGTTTTCTCCATTTTCGATAGCAGTCAACACACTGTCCAGTTCATATTGCTGTTAACAGTGAGTTGTATGTGGTACATTGTTGAAATTCTTTATATTGTCCTTGGAACAACCAAGCTCACTAACCATAAAGACATAACAAAAATGTTCCATTCTTTCATGGAAATTTACTGCACTTGTCAAACCACCCTCATATAATTCAAGTGTTTTAGATTCCTAATGTTATCCAGAAAGGAAAGCTGCAAAGTTTTTCAAATTAATGATGATGTCTGTTTCTTTTTTGGTCTGTTGGCTACATCTGGACTGATTTACTCTGATCATGAAAATTAAGTCAATTTGTGGGCAACAGGCTGTACAAGTGGAGAAATATTTTTAACACAAAGTAGAAGCAAGAGTCTATCTTATTATACAATGCACATTGTTTCTAAATAAACACCTTCCTATGTAGTTTAGACTGTTAACATACAACAGTGTAGTGGACCACCTGGCTAGAAGGTTCAAACACAGGTGGAAAAATTTAGGGATGATGAAACGCTATTGGCTACCCCCTTTACAGACAAACAATCCAATCTGTATTAACTGATCTAAGGAAATGATGGTAAATTAAAGCTGGTTGGCTGAATGAGGTTGATCTCATTCCTACCAAATATAGTTACAATGAGTTAACCACTGGGCCATCTCAATCACTGGTGGAGGAGTTTTATCACTATGCTTGGGTTAGACCCAGAACTATTCAGCAGTGCTTTGCAGCAAGAGTGGATTGACACTTGTTTTTATCTGCGAGATGTGTAGAGTAAGCTCACAGCTCCCCCTGGTGTTGTTGAAGAGGAATAAGCTGTGGGCTGGCATCTTGTATCACACTGTCCCTCTATCATCTACATCATTCTACAGCAGAATTAGTCAACATAAAACACAGATACAACTGTACAATCACTAATAGGTCTAAGGAAGGTACTGCAAACCCTCTTCACTTGAATCACGTCACAAAAAGCAGAGAGAACTTTCCACATTGGTAGCAACTGGTACAGAACTAAATAATTTTAGACAGGATAAAAGATAAGCACCTATTTCTCTAATTCACTAATGTTTTACTTATTTCTGTGCTGACTGACACTGTTGTGTACAAGCCAGCAACTCTGCTCCCTGCTGCTGCTGCCACCGCCATCTTGTCAATAGCAAAGTAATTTTAAGTATATGAGTAGTGTGTTATCCACCTTGACTTATCAACCTTTATGTGAATGTTATGGCAACAATGATCTCTGTCAGAAGCTGAAAACTGTGCTAGCACACAATATTATTGAAAGTCTAATTACCTTATTTGTAAGATGAGGATTCACCCCAAATTCATCATTCAAAAACAAAAGTACAAGCTCATCTTACATTCACAAATAAAGCTTGGGTTGCTATGGTCTATGAGGGGGTCATCTTACATTTGCAGATAACACTTTGGTAGTTTCCATTACAAGCAGAAATTTCAGAAGGGTGGGATGTGATGCAGTGGCACCAGCTTGCGCACAGGGTAGTGGCAAACAGGCAGTAAATTTTGTCACGCTGCCAACCATGGTAATGCGTCCCATGTACCATGCTTCAAAATAAATAAATAAATTCAGAACTGAACTGACTTTACCAATGGACAAATAATCGACAATAACATACATTTCTACAGGGGACAAATTAATTCTAACATAAATACCTTTGCGCATAAAACATGAAACACAGCACAACAAAGGAAATGTCAGGTTCAACAATGACAACAAAGCATCTGTTTCTCAATAGCAATTTTGATTTTCAACGTTGGCAAAAAATGAGGAAGTGAACTGTTAGCCTGAATTAGTTCAATTTTTGGTGATTCAGCACCAAAGCTAAGAAAAAATAACATATTATTGTTATTCAGTTTGCTTGATGCTGTACGTGGAGCGAATATTAGTAATTGATAATTAATGCAAATCACAGGCATGACCATTGAGAAATGTAGATCTATGAGTTTGCAGTTCACAATTGGTTCACACAGACAACACGACACTGATTTTAAGTTCATAACTGCAAACAACTGAACAGCAGGAAGAAAATTCTATGTCCCACAAGCAAATCATAGCAGATGAAGAATAAATTCAAGGTCACCAATTCTAGATGCCAGTCTTTCAAGAGATGACATCATGAAACATCTCGTGCATTGGAGCAGCAGGTTGTTCAGAATGTGCCAAATAAAGACAATTTAGGCTCTCCAATTACTCAAGAAATTATCCAAATGAAGACATTGGAAATAAAGAGGAATTCTCCAACAGCATGCATTGCAGAATTCAAAGGAAGTACGAGCTGGTGGGTGGAGGAGATGATGATGATGATGATGATTGGGGGGGGGGCATACATAATGACACAGAAAAACACTAGCTCAGTGACTTAAACTGGTGTTTGATGAAAAACTGCTTGTTTATCAGCATCATATAATCTATCTAAGATAAAATCACAACTTTTGATCATATGGAATGTTAAACTATTTTTAAACAGATTTTAAGATCTTTTATCAATAAATCAGTCAATAAATTTGGCTAACCAGAACACATTAAAAATAAAACATTCTCAAGGAGTCTCATAAAAAAGAAGGTGGTCATCTTACATTCAGGATCATCTTATATTCAGGTAAATACAGCATTCATAAACATTTGCTCGCCTGTCTATGAAAAACTACACCAATACTGCTTGCAGGAAAATGGGTGCCTCTATCCTTCAGTACTCAGGGATACTATTTTCAGTACTGAGCAACTTTTATTGGCACTTGAAAAGCAGGTAATGACAAACAGCTTATGATGTCAGCTGATTCCACATGTAAGCACTCTTTGTGTAACCTACCATACTGGAAAACTACACAAAGACATTGAAAGTAAGACTGATTCGTTTTCCCCGTAACATGGAAATGGATCACTTATTCCAGAGATACATTGTACAGTAATACTACCTACTGTGTCACCTCTACCTCTAAAAGTGTGTAGCAGAAATTGTGTAGTACCCCATAAATTCAGCATGGTGGAAACAGCTGATAGTGGAACTTTGTTAAAACAAAGTTTATAGAAAAAGATAGTGCAACACTGTAGGTTCAAATAAAGCTGATGTCTGATAAATAAAATCATTACCCAAAAGAACTCACACAGTTATTACGCATTACTGAATAATTTTGCAAGTGTATTTTCACTCCACTGGACATAAATACATAATCTTAGCATCTTCTCAAAGAGGAAAATCTGAAGCTTTTACACTGGCTTTAGGTGTGAGCTCCACATGTATAATGAATGACAGTCCGATGGTAATCTCTTTACGATGAAATCCTCTCAGGCAAACTTGGTGCAATTTTTGTAATGGCTATGATACAGCAAATTTTCGTTTCTGACATCACTGGAATTGAAGGGCTGTAAATACTCTCCTTGATAGAAGTCCAAAAGAACTGAGAGTCTGGTGGCCATGAGCAAAAATTTTGTGTATCTATCAAAGAATCAAAGAACCTGATTGATTTAGGTAAGGTAGTAAGTTAGTTGATATGTCAATGTGGTGAGGTCCTACCATCATCAAAATTGAACTCCTGTTCTCTTCCTTCATCTAGCCAATATTCCAAGATGTCATGTACATGTGTCCTGGGATAACTTTCTTGAAAGAAGCTGGGATAAACATGTTGCTTGTAAGTAGCACAAATTTGCTTACTTTTGTACTATCACATTTAATTTCAGATCCTCTAATTCTAATATTAAAGCTTTTGACTTTCAGAAATAAATGAAGTGTCACCTGTTAATTTGGAATGACTTATTCCAACAAACCCTCTTCTTTTCCAGTAATAGCCATAAGTGTCTCACAAAATGCCTGACATTATGGGCATCATACGGTGTTGCAACGTGTGTACCTTTGCAGTTTTGACAGCAACACACAGCACTTGCTTTCACACATTCTTACTGACTGTTGTATTTGTAACAATTTGCTCACTCCCCATGATGATTGTCTGTACATTCTGCAGGGAATTTGGTTACATTTATTGACTGTATCTCCATTTACACATGTCTCATATCACACCCTTTCATTGTGACAATGCATCCTCTGTCACAAATTTGTTCTAAGACAGACATCGCAGTAGGAGAAGAATGTCCAAATTGCTACAAAATGTCTTCTGAACTTCAACACTGTCACATATTTACATCTAGTGTTGATAATGAGAAGCACGAGTTACGAAATTAGCCAGTAATCTACAATCAATCGATCGATGTAAGTTGTATATGTAATCATTAATGATCTCCAATCGTAAATACAAATTATGAATTTTCACACAATTCCAAAGAACTATGGTGTCTTTTGATTTAGGCACATCAACTCTCAGTAAAACAAGCAATGTTATTACCATTATTATGCACTCTAAACACATAATTACCTAAACCATGACGATGTGTGGCCATAGGAGGAAGCACATTCCATGTTCTTGCTCTAAAGTCGAAACATTCTGCTGTGTTTAAGGTTTTTAATCCATCGCGACCCCCAACAACATACAGCCTTCCATCAATCACCGCCACACCAAACTGTAATCTTCGACAGTTCATGTGACCTACATTTGACCATTTGTTTGCTCGTAAGTCATATTTTTCAATAGATGTCAACCCTGTCAACAAATAAAACAAACATTAGTTGTATTGGACAAAATAATGAGAAGCATAACTGACAGGGGAACATATATACTGCACGCAATCCTTACTTGAGAACATTTTCACACCAAAAGCAATAAAAGACATGAAGAAATCTGGCAGGGGGGAAAAAAACATAGTAAACAATGCCCACTATCCAGTCCACAGAACCCACCATACAAGTTAGTGTTTCAAGTCACTTCCAAATCTCATTAGGTGTTTCAAAGTACTGTTATTTTCCTCTGGCCAGAAAGTGCCAAAATAACACTTCCAATATACTGTACAGCAGTTCACAACTAATTGCCTTAAGCACTACAGTATTTCCAAACTAAGTTTCACCACTAATAGATTATTGGACATTAGTATTATTGTAAATGAAAATTTTTATCAATTAGTTATTGACATGTTTAATGGATCATAATTGCAGCCTCTCACTATCATGTGGAAAGCTGCAATTTTACAATACCAACACCACAGGTTTCCACTCTACTCCAACTGCACAATGTACTCACAGCCTCAGTATTAACTATTCGCTGCTGCTAAATGGATGTTCAGTGCCAACTCAGTTTGGGGATGTGTCTTGTAATTTTGTCCAAGTCTCTCTCTCTCTCTCTCTCTCTCTCTCTCTCTCTCTCTGTCTGTCTGTCTGTCTGTGTGTGTGTGTGTGTGTGTGTGTGTGTGTGTGTGTGTGTGTGTGAAACTGTTTACTGGACTGCCTTCTTTCAAGGAAAACTGTTTATCAAATTTAATATGGCTCACATACAAAAGCAACTTTCCTTTCAAACTAAAGTCCTATCATCAAACTGCAGCTCCATCACATTCACCAACATGGAAATATACAAAGCTTGTAGCATTTTTGTATAAATTATTGCTAACAATGGGAAGGCATCAGACACAGTCTATAGTAACAAAGAACTTAAAAGATAGTTTGGCTGATTAACCCTAACTACTCCACTTTTGAGAAAACCAGCACTGAGGTACGCGATTTGACTCAGAACTGATGGAATTGACAGGTAATTGAAAATTGAACACTTTTTAAAATCATACACAGGGATTACAAACATACTTTCATAAAGATACAGAAAAGACTCTTTTATGACCTCCATTTAAACACTCTTAAAGTTAACATCCTTCAACAAAAGAAGTTTTGGCTAAGCAACCAAAGCACCTGGCTGGGGAATGAAAGACCTGGGTTCAATTCCTACAAGCATTCTGCAGTTCATTTTCCATATGAATTTTCTCTGTATCAAAATTATTGGGTTAATAAGGTAGGTAAATCAATAAACAATAACAATGTAGATCAATGACATTCTTAGAGAACTTTGATTAGTGAAGAATTAAAATTTTAATTCTTGTTGAATGAAAACGAGTCCCAGAAGGACTGATCCAAATTTGTCAAAGGGACCACAGACAGCTGGCCAAAGGATGCTTTCTTTATACCAAGGCTTGGGATAGAAAGTACACAGGTACAGGAATCCAGGTATGTTCTCCTTGTTGCCTGTTCACTCACTATTGGGTAGGGTGAGGGTTTCCAGCAGTAAGACAAACATAAAATCATGTATCTCCATCCTTAGCCTGTTGCAAATCTTGAGCACACTTGGTGAGTGAATTTTATCACATACATGAAAAATAAAATTTGTTTTGTGAAACAATACACCAATCTTCCATAAGTAATCTAAGCCTTGTGTGGTATGTAATTTGTAGCACATCACAGTTTTGTTTATGTAATTATATCAGGCTGTTTACTGTCACTTTCTACTTGCAGAGTTTTAATAATGGAGGATGCACAGACTTCAACTAATTGTAAAATAAATACTTGTGAGCAAGCCACAAGCGGGAAGCGAACAACACTGTGTTTTATTTATGCAAGAATTGCACAACAGATGTATTATCCACGCATTAAGTGAAGCAAGCAATACAAGTTTTTGGCATTCCAAATTGATAGGAGCACCTATCACTGAGTGGAATGAAATTACTTTTTATGGTGTTAAACTGTATCACAAAGCCAAAGACAAGATGATGAAGTAGAAGGTGTCAATACTAGTGAATCTGAAATTTTAAGTACACAGCTCTACAAAAATTGGCATCACCTTTCACAACAGGCAAATAGCATCACTTACAATTGGTTTTAATTGTGGCTACATGAGCAACACTAACAAAACAGGATACAAGTACCTTATGAACATTCGTTGCAAATTACTGGATAAGGGAGGAAAATGAAACATTGTCGCAGCTGGCTGTATACATAAAATCATGTATCCATATACACTACAATATTCCAACACAGCATATGGATAGTGGTTGCCTGAAGTTTTCCTGTCATTACAAGAAACTACAGACAAATTTGGTTTAACTGATTCATTGAAAAATGTTTATGTCATGAGCTCCAAATCTAGGAAATTGAAAAATTCTGATCAGAAAACATACCTCGAGAGTGTTTCAAAACCATATATTACTGATAACAAGTTCTGTCTCAAATTGGATTTCTGAGGTTGATGAACTAATACTGTAATGTACGATACCTTTTTTGTAGATGAAAAGGGTCCATAGTTTGTACAGTAAAAGAAAGACTGCCGAACTGCACACTTGCATCCCACCCACATTATGTTTACTTTTAGCCTCAAGTTAAAAGCTTTATTTCAACACAACACTACTGCAATTTGCTTCTGGAAATCCATTGGGGAATGCATAACTACGCTGACATAATAACAATCCACAGAATCATTCATGATCAAATTCCAGTATTGATTTTTACAGGGATGTTCTCAAACACATGGTATGCATAAAAATTAATTCTGGACAAAGAAGTATTTTTAAACCCAAATCTGTTTTTCACCATATATTGGAAAGTAACAATGTAGCTGCATGAATATTTCTTTCCTTCAATGTTTTTCGTGCCATGAACATATTTACTTCAAATGTTTATACAAGTACCATTCATCTAGTTATTTGAAGGAATGTAACAATATGTAACAGAGTCAAGAAAAGAGCAATTTTAAAATGGCCGGGATTAAAATTTTATTTCTTCATTATTCCAAATTGAGAAATTTATTTACTTGCCTTGTTTTTATTCCTTATTGATTTATTTACCTTATTCAACCCGCTACACCCACCACTTTTGATACAGAGAAAAATATGTGGTGAGCGGCAAATTGCTTATAGGAATCAGAACAGGTTCTCCACTCCACAGCCAGCCACCTTGGTCACTTGGCCAGCAAAGCTTTCATTGCAGGGCCTTAACCTTATGGGTACATAAGTGGCAGTTGTTGATGTTTCTTCTCCCAATGTTCCTGAAAATATTCTTTCACAGACCCCCATACATGATGATTAAAAAGTTTCATTTTCAATTATCCATCAATCCCATCAGTTTTGAGTTGATTGCATGCTGTGAACGACATATACAGTTTTCACAAAAACCAGAGGGTAGTGAGCCAAAATGTCGGAATTTTCATTTTACGTGGTACACAACGAAACTATCAAATGTGAGCCAAATGAGTAAGGCATGTGTGAGGCCTTCCCCTTCTAAGTTGTAATTACGAAAGTTAAATAAATACAAACCAAGTGTTCCATCCAGCCCTCCAACAGCATATAAGGATCCCACGGTAGATTTCCTTGGGCGAGTTCTTACTGACTGCAGACGGGGTCGTCGTTCTGGTAAAAGATGGTACTTCAAAGCTTCCATCACCAACTCTCTACAGACACTGTCTTCCTTAAATATTATGTTACCTTCAATACAATCAACTATGAACTGAAACAAAGTTTGGAATATTTCTTGTACAATATATGTTTTGTATGAGACTACATTTTTATCAATCACAATAACCATTTTTTAAATGTATCATGTGGTTTATAATATCAAACAACATTCTCACAACAACTGTCCAAGTTAATATTCTCATTGCACTAAGGATACTTTCTGGGGCACAGAATACACATAAAAAGAGAAAAAGTATTATTATATTTAAATACGAATTTCACATCAGAGCGCCGTAAACAAAACATTTCAAAATTATTTTACAATATTAGTACATGTAGATTTATTTGTAAACAATGTGAAAAGATCAGCTTGCGAGATCTAACTTTATTACACAGGTGCCCTGTGTTAGCAAACTAAGTGCAGCACATGGGCAGACTGTGTGGCTACAAGATGTAATATTCATAAATGCACGAAATATGTGACAGTTTATGCAAACTAGAAGTTTCAAAACTTAGTTTTTCACTAAAATATTTTGAAATCAAGGGAACCACAACACACAAAATTTACATTTCGAAGTTAAAAATCCCATGCTGTAATTTAGCACATTCTCTCCGTCAGTCTTGGTCACATTCACCAACAGACATACAGTGCTTAACTAGCACTAACATGACATTGTTCAGATGTGAGTAAAATAATAGCTAAAATAATTAGGTAGGAATTTGTGGCTATATTATCATTGAAAAATAAAATGAAAGCCATCAACTCAGAGACGACATTAAAATCTCTCTTTCTTTCTGATGGGCTTCCATCATTTATTAGTTTAAAGGACAACATATTACATAAATTCTTCCAAGTTTTTGCTGTTTTTTGTTGACACTTTATTAATTCATTATATGTCCATCGCAAAAATCTCATTTTGACATTTCTGCCATTGCCAAGTGAGGATATATGTTAACAGTTATTTGTTTTATGTCTCAGATGTAATGACATATATTACATATTGCTTCCTGGGGTATCTTATTTTTCAATGCTGTCATACATGTTTATAACAGCATTTACACAGCACTTGAGAAAACTGTCAAACATACATAAGTGCTATATAAATGCTATTAAAAACATGAACAATAGCACTGAAATATAATAAAAAAAGACATCCCAGGTTGCACTTTGTAATACTTGTTGTAACATCCGAGATGTAAAACCAGTAACCACTTACATATACGCTCCCTTGACAATAGAAAAAGTGCCAAAATGAGCTTCTAGTGATAAACATATGACAAATTAACAAAGCGCCAATAAAAAGCAGCAAAAACATGGAAAAATTTTTGTTATGTTGAAATCTGTTACCCAAAAATTGAAGTGCGAGCTCAGACAAAACATCCAACACTACAACTATATACCATATTCATCCCATTATCAATTAAAATGGCAGACAGATTAACAAGTAAATCAGCTGCTGCATTCTTGTCACAGATAAAATTCATAGTCATTTACAAAAGTTGCACAATTTGTGCCTCAACACCAGAGAGAGAGCATCTAGTGATACAGCGCACACTGCTGAAGAGTGTTACACTAACTACATCCTTAACTGTTTGATGGGTGCCCATAAAGAGCAAAGATGGATAAATTGAACTGATAACTGAAAATATAGGGGGAGGCATCATAACCAATAGTACAATTCCTGTGATTACAATTGTGGGAGGTAAGTCTCTTAAGTTAAATGTCTCATTCAGATAGACTGAATTTAAAGAGGTCCAGATGCATAAAGTGTCACCATGAAAGAAACTTGTTCATATAATCTTACCATTGTGCAGCAAAACATTAAGAGGAAACAAAAGTAACAAACTTCATACCTGTTTGCATGATCTAGTGTATCAAAAGAAGTTCATGTATTATGTCTGTCTGAGCACCATGTAAATACAGGAATTCATGTTAAACATAGAGGACTATAAATTAACAGTCCACTTCTGGAGGGAAAACAGGGATGATGATGATGATGATGATGATGATGATGATGATGATGACTGTAAATATAAGGGGTTTCAACTCAGTGTTTAATAGTTCCTTGTCCTCTCTTGGCATCGGAAGATATAGGTACAAGCCTTTATTTTTATCTCTCTCTTTGTTTAATACATTTTGCATTAAGTACATAATGTGTAACTAGCTTACTAAAATTCAATTGTTAAAATATGAAACTAAGATCACCGTGTAAAAGTTAAAATAGCAACCCAATATATGTAGCTAGTATCTTAGTGTCAGAGACAGAGAGAGATTTCATCAGTTGCACATTTAGGTACAAAGAACAAATTTTGTGGCATGTAGGGACTAAACCAATTGCAAGAGGCCCACCTTCCCACCTCTGCCAACTATGTGACATGTCATAGTGTTGTCTTTCAGTCTTCTTGTAATATCCACTCCTTCAAAGGAAGTGTAGCACATTGGCTTATAGCTGTTTCATCTTCAGCTAGAATCTCTGATAGGTGGTGTCTTAAGTCCATTTGACATCTCGGGTCTTTGTTAGTCGTACAGTTTTCGAGGGTATGGCAAACCCTTAACGTCTCTCTGGAGTCGCACCACAAGGGTTCTTCCCATCAAAGCAAAAAGTTGTTAGTTCATTTGACATGTTCAATTCTGTGATTACTTCTTCATAATGGAATCTGCCAGACTTTGGTGGTGTGTTTGATGGTCAATATTGGGTTGTGTACTATCTTGTCATTTGTCTTCCCGTTTCTTCATGTTGTGGCATCCAATGTGTGTGTGTGTGTGTGTGTGTGTGTGTGTGTGTGTGTGTGTGTGTACGTACGTACTTACCATATTTACCAGATTTTAAGGTAAGTTTTTTCCCCAAATTCATCATTTGAAAAATACATGGTTGTTTTGTATTCACAGATTAAACTACTGCTGCTGAGGTCAACATTTTTACATTGTTTAGTAGAGTATATAGTAGTGTCCTATATTTAGAAATGAAGCTTTAGCTATTACGTCACATGCAAATTTATTTTGAAGAATTCGCAAGGGAAGGGCCCGGCAAATGATACTTGCATTCCAACAGCCTTGAGATTTCCCAATACACTGAAGTGCTTGATACAGTGTTGACATTGGTCAAATAGTCATGTGACACTCACCTGCGCGGCACTAGTGCAAGAGATACACGAGAAACTATGAACTGGCCACAACAATAGTCTATTGCTCTGATTAAAATTTGTCAGTTTTGTAAAACAAAGGAGGAAATAGCATTAAATTCCATTTTTTGTTGTGTATGAACAGGTTTGCAATAAACATTCTCATACATGTTTGGATACTGCATACAAACATTAGTGCCATTTCTTAAGTAAATATAAGATTCAAAAATGGAAATTTTGCCCTTCAAAAAACATTAGTTGATTCAGAACCAAGACCAATATTTCCTTTGGTTATGAGAGACTGCAAGGATTTAATAGGTAGACTGCAAATGAGAAATTCAGTCGGTGTTCATGTATTAGAATATTAGGCAAAAACGTTATCAGCTTTTAATCAGTTTAGAACATGATGATGACATTCAGTTCATTTACATCTACATGGTTACTCCGCAATTCACACTTAAGTGCCTGGCAGAGGTTCCATCGAACCATTTTCATACTACTACTCTACCATTCCACTCTCAAATGGCACATGGGAAAAAGGACCACCTAAATCTTCTGTTCGAGCTCTGATTTCTCTTATTTTATTATGATGATCATTCCTCCCTATGCAGGTGGGTGTCAACAAAATATTTTCGCATTCGGAAGAGAAAGTTGGTGATCGAAATTTCATAAACAGATCTCACCACAAAGAATACCGCCTTTGTTTCAGTGACTGCCACCCCAACTCGCGTATCATATCAGTTACACTCTCACCCCTATTGCGCAATAACACAAAACGAGCTGCCTTTCTTTGTAATTTTCCGATGTCATCCATCAATTGTACCTAGTAAGGATCCCATACCGTGCAGCAATATTCCAGTAGAGGACGGACAAGTCTAATGTAGGCTGTTCCTTTGGTGGGTTTGTCGCATCTTCTAAGTGTTCTGCCATGAAAGCACAGTCTTTGTTTCATCTACCCCACAATATTATCTACGTGGTCTTTCCAATTTAAATTGCTCGTAATTGTAATTCCTAGGTACTTAGTCGTACTCACAGCCCTTAAATTTGTGCGATTTATCGTATACCACAAATTTATCGGATTTCTTTTAGTACCCATGTGGATGACATCACACTTTTCTTTGTTTAGTGCCAATTGCCACTTTTCACACCATACAGAAATTCTATCTAGATCATTTTCTAATTGGAATTGACTGCCTGACGATTTTACTAGACGGTAAATTACAGCATCATCTGTAAACAATCTAAGGGGGCTTCTCAGATTATCACCTAGATCATTTATGTAAATCTGGAACAGCAGAGGGTCTATGACACTACCTTGCGGAGCGCCAGACATCACTTCTGTTCTACTCGATGATTTACCATCTATCACTACGAACTGTGACCTATCTGAGAGGAAATTACAAATCCAGTCACACAACTGAGATGATACTCCATATGCGCGCAATTTGATTAATAGTGCCTTGCGAGGAAAGGTATCAAAAGCCTTCTGGAAATCTAGGACTATGGAATCGATCTGAGATCCCTTGTCAACAGCACTCATTACTTCAAGGGAATAAAGAGCTAGCTGTGTATTGCACAAGAACGATATTTTCTGAATACGTGTTAGTTATGTATCAATAAGTCATTTTCTTGACGGTGATTCATAATGTTCAAGTACTGTATATGCTCCAAAATCATACTGAAAATTGAGGTCAGTGATATGAGTCTGTAATTCAATGGGTTACTCCTATTTCCTTTCTTGAATATTGGTGTGACCTGTGCTACTTTCCAGTCTTTGGGGAACAGACCTTTCGTCAGGTAAGCGGTTGTATATGATTGCTAAGAAAGGTGCTATTGTGTCTGCATACTCTGAAAGAAATCTGATTGGTACACCATCTGGACAAGAAGACTTGCCTTTCTTAAGTGATTTGAGTTGTTTCGCAACACCTAAGATATCTACTTTTATGTCACTCATGCTAACAGCTGTTCTGGTTTCGAATTCTGGAATATTTACTTCGTCTTCTTTCGTGAAGGAATTACGGAAAACTATATTTAGTAATTCTGTTTTAGTGACACCATCATCCGTAACATTTCCATCTCCATCGCGCAGTGACGGTATTGACTGTTTTTTGCTACTGGTGTACTTTACATACGACCACAATCTCTTTGTGTTTTCTACCATATTTTGAGACAATGTTTCATTGTGGAAACTATTAAAAGCATCTCGCATTGATGTCCACACTAAATTTCGATATTCCTTGAAACTTAGCCAGTCTTGGGGACTTTGGGTTCTTTTGAATTTCGCATGCTTTTTTCATTGGTTTTGCAACAGTGTTCCGACATGTTTTGTGTACCACGTTGGATTAGTCCTGTCTCTTATTAACTTATGTGGTATGAATCTATCTATTGCTGTTGATACTGTATCTTTGAATTTGAGCCATATCTGGTCTACACTTACATAATTAGCTAGGAAGGAATGGAGACTCACACTTAGGAAGGCATCAAGCGAATTTTTATCTGCTGTTTTAAAAAGACATATTTTGCGTTAATTTTAGTGGTTTTGGTTGATATAGTTTTAAGTCTTACTACAATGACCTTGTGTTCACTAATCCCTGTATCCGTCATGAAGCGCTCTATTAGATCAGGATTATTTGTGGCTAGGAGGTCAAGTGTGTTTTTGCAATCATTTACAATTCGTGTGGGTTCATGAACTAATTGTTCAAAGTAATTCTCAGAGAAAGCATTTAGTACAAGGGGTGGTTAGTACAATTTTGGAAGTTGAAATAAGAAGGAAAATTAATCCAGAACGAAGTGTTTGACAAAGAAAATAAATTGCATTAAACTGACTGTAGCTGCCATCGCAAGAATGAATTACAGCAGCAATACTCGTCATGGAGGTAGTACCCACAGACGTCACTAGATCGCGGGACAAGCTAAAGTTAGAGAATGAGAGTGGATCATAACTGCACTCTTTTGTTTGTGTATTAGTTGGTGTTGTTACATATGACCTGCACGCTAGGAGACACTGCAGTCTGATTTTCATAGCTTCTCTGGCTCAGCCTATGGAAGGGTTGGAAGAGGAGCAATGACTCCAGCTTGGCTGAGGGCTGTAACGACTGCGGAGAGGGGAGCAGTGAGAGAGCACCAGCTTTCATCGTGTTGCCATCCGTGGGAATCTATACCATGTGCTTTGGCTTTATATGAACATCTACCAGTTTTAAACTGCAGTTTGCCTGAATCCATTTCACGTCAGAATTGAACTGACTTTAAAACTGGACCAATACTTAAGAACAGTATTCATTTCCGCAGGAGGTGATAAAAGACTAGACAGGGGCCAGTGGCATAGTTACGTGCTTCTTGCTCAAATGCTGTAGACGCTTGCCATGGCATATGATAGGAATAAAAGGATGTATGTGGTTCTACACAATCAATGAGAGAGCAGTGGGCAGGTGATGTGTTTGGAAGCAAGGGACATTTGAACATTTTCACACCGGTACAGAAGTGAAATCTGACACGCATTAATAACGTCCCACCACGACGACATCCTCAGAAATAGTAACATATACAGAAGAAAAGGCCAAATATTGTGACAACGAAGAGACAAATTTCACAGCTGTGGTATTATTATTATTATTATGCAGACTACTGTGTTAGTACGCAGAAAAGGCAGAAAAGAGAATGGTCCGAAAGTTAATGTAAACCATTTCCTTTTATTTATTTTATTTCTCCTAGTACTATCAAAACGTAAGACAATAAATGGCGTAAGTTTAAAATTGGTATAATGTTAACATTTTGGCAGATACTTTATGTAAAAATTGTAATTTAGATTAATCAGAATATGTTAAAAATAAATTTTTCTCACGGAGGCTCTTAAAAAATGGGGGGTCGTATTCTATTCAAGGCCGTCTTATACTCGGGTAAATATGGTAAGTCAGCACTTGGGATATATAATTTGAGTGTTTACATCCCCATTCTTTCTTTGGCTAGGTTGTCAGCCAGCTCATTACCTGAAATGCCAATGTAACTTGGTATCCAGAGGTAAAAAAGGTGGATATCCCTGTACTGCTGAGGGCATACAGTTGGACAGTTAGTCATGGGTGGCAGAGACCAATGCATCTTTTGGATTGCACTTTTTTTTATTGTTTGCAGAGCACTCAAGGATTCATGGCAATTCTATCGTGGGAAAGTCATTATGCATTATAATGCACTATGGATGGCAATTAACTCTGCAGTATAAATACTGCATTCTTTGGGTTGAGAACATCATTCTCAATTCCATTTGTGTATGTATGCATAGGCAACTCATTCATTACCTTTAGAGCCATCTGTGTAAAGGAGATTAAAATGTGGATAATCTTGGATGACTGAATAAAATGCACTGTGATAAAAATCAGGAATTGTATGGTCTTTGGGGTCAGTTGGGGAACATGCCCTGGAGGTGTTCACAAGAGAGAGTATGGCATACAAGTAATCGGAGGACAATGAAGCTTGTCGGAGGTCTTCCAGTTGTACTGCTTCCAGCCATCGTGTTCTAAAGCAGTTCATGAGTAAGCAGGCTGCTGGATTGTGGCATAAAATGGGATGACATTCGTGGTTTGGCATTTGGTTGAGCGTGATTAGGTAGTTAAACAAACGTTGCCGGTGTCCTATTTGCAGTGGTGGTACTTGCACTGCCATAAGAACACTATTGACTGGGCTCAGTTGGTAAGCTCTAGATGCCAATCTGACTCCACTGTGGTGCACAGGGTCTACTATTTCTAGGATAGACAGTGCTAATGACACATGGACAATGCTTCCATAGTCCAAATGGGGAAAAAATGAGTGATTTATAAAATGTTAACAAAACAGTTCAATTTACACCTCAGGAACTGTTACCAAGAAAAAGGAGCTTATTGAGTTTGTTCATACAGGAAGTCTCGAGTTGTCATAAGTGTTAACCACACCACAGAAGTCCTCCTGTTCAGCTGGCATCTTCTACTGTCAAGGAGAGTTCCATTCTATTGGAACCACCAAATTAGTTCTTTGTTTTGTTTGTATCCTACCTTTTACCATCTTCTTTTTCTATTTTTGTTGTTTTCCTTCATGTAATGTTTCTGGTCACAGGTTCGGGTAAGACGACGTTCAGACATTTCTTCAAATTTATGGCCCAGTTTCTTTTGACCACTGACTAATATCTGACAACACATGTAATGTTTTGGGAAGACGAAGCAGTAGACAGCGCTGCTGCTATTATGCTGTCAGAGGGATATGAAGTATCTCCTGCTGTATCCAATGGAAGATTGCTGATGGCTCTGTAAGATTGGAAGTCTAGACAGCTGAAGATCTTTCTTACACATAATTTTTTTCATTTTTGTTGTATGTTCTTGGCAGATTTGGTTTTGAAATACTAACTAGGTGGGGTGATACCTAAGACACTGGCATAAATGGTCATCATGTCAACTGGATGCATATTTTTCTCCTTGCCTCAGGATACAATTGACAGTCCATCATTTTACATTCTTGTATTTTTTTTTTCTTTTTTAACTACTGGGCAAACTGCTGAATGGGGGGATTGTGCCCATGCACTTTAAACAGAAAGGCAACTGTTTGCAAGGACAATTTTCGCAAAGTGATCTTACACAGTTTCCACATTTTGGGTCTGCCGTGCAGCAGAATGGCACATGTACAAAACACAACCATCGATAATGTCTAATGGGCACTGGGGCGTAAGGTGTCATGTCACACCCGCACACCATAACTTCAACAAAGTTCCTTCAAAAGCTAAGATGAAGGTGCCTGCTCTGTTATCTAAAGGACCTTTTTGTACCTGTTGGACATAACGTATACCTCACCATGTTAGATTAGCTTATAGTTTCTCAGCTGTCTGGACTGTAAGGCCTCTGTGAAAGATTACTCTTTGTATCATGTGCAAAGTTTTATGCGGAATAACAGTCTCTGGTATTTCATGTAGTCTTTCATATGCCTAAAGTGCTTGAGTTTGTGCACCAGACATGGCTTTAATCAATAGTGATCCATTTTGCATTTTTTCCAATGTGCCTATTTCTCCAAATTAATCTTCAACTTGTTCAGTGTAAAATAATGGCTTAGTCATTGTAAAAGTTATATCCATCTGTTCTTGTACAGACCAGGTTCTGAATAAATTGTGTCTTCTGGCTTGTCCCAGAGAAGGCAAGATGCAAGAGAACAGAGTTCAGGAAGCTGAACCACCACTTCATATGAATTACACTCACAGGCCATGGGCAATGTAGGAAACATTGAACGGAGAACCCAATAAATAGTGAGAAGAGAAGCAATCCCGCAGATAGTCTCCCCTTTTCACCTCTCCTTACACCAGATCACCTCCCCTACACTGGGAAACACCAAATTCATGTTACACCTCTTAAAGCTCCCTGTGCAGACTTTACAAGTCAACAGGTTTGAGATTTTACCTCCCAGGGGACAACTAGACACCAAGACTGAACCCTCCTTAGTAGATCTACTGGCTGAAGAGGGCAATATGCATGAAACTTTATACTGCACTGCTTATATAAATATGCAGTGTCATGGGAAAAATGTAGGTGTCCTCATTGACACTAAGGTGTTAATAGACTGAGAGCAGCAGTGCTTGCTTGTGAGGCCACACAAGGGATGGCAGAAGTCTGGTTTTCACCGCACCTTGTCCACACTGCCCTGCTGGGCGTTGCCTTCTCCTGGAAGGCCACATGGCTCCTTCAAGGACTACCAGCCAGTAATGAGCCATGCCCCTAACTCAAATAGAAATACCAACACCAACTGCAGTATGAAGGTCCATGTAGTAGGTAGTTGGCACACCCAACTGATGGCTCCTCACCTTGTCTGCCTGTTTATCTACAATGAGGATGTCAAGATCAGTTTGTATCATCAGTCCTTTTGTCAACAGCTGCACATGGACCTACATTTGCTGCCAGTTGATAGCCTTACCTAGCAGACCAACAGTTGTCCATCACTGACTTTGTTGTTCCTCAGTGTTATGTACAGTACAGGACTCAGACATAACGGTATCAATATCTCAGTTCATGTATGTGTTTCATTTGAGCTACAATTATGGTAGGCTTGTAAACATAGTAGATACACTGTTTTCAGTTGTTAAAAACCAATTAAATCACTTGAATGAAAGGCTATCAGAACCCATAATTACATTTTTTGTAATGTTATTTTATGTCATGTGCTATGATGAACACTGGTGTTCAGTGGAGGATTTTTGCTGGTCATGCTGTGCGAGTGTTTGTTTATTGGTTTGTGCAACATAGTAGTATTAACCTATGTAAGTATGCATGTGTTGGGCAAGTTTAAATGGATGGTTTCTGAGTAAGAGAGTTGTACGGAGCAGTTGCAGTACTTTTACACATTTCTAAAACAGGCACAAAAGAGCAGCAGCTACCCTCCCTTTGAAAAGTTATAGCTACAAATCAAAATTAATTGGCCAATTAAATATATTAATTGTAAATTGCCAGAGCAGTTAGTCCCTTCACTAAACTAAAATCTGAAATTAGAGTCTATGAAAGTGCCAGCATCCCACTGTTCCCTCTGACTTTTTCACAATACTTAGTTATGTGGCTGTCTTTGCCCAATCGCGACTGTTTCCAATGTGTTGACATGGGAACAGCTTCTATGAGGTGAGCCGTTCTGGCATACTCCATAATTTCATTCAGTTTAAGCACATGCACATTATATACCAGATGCCAGACAGCCTCATCTAGAAGACCCACAGTCCCCCCCCCCCCTCTCTCTTTTCAGTGCTATATTTAGTACAAGTCTCATTTGTATTGTTTCATTTCATTTCAGGGCACCCTTTGCCCACAGCTAGATTCTAACATAAAATACTGAACATGGTTCTGGTAGTCCAATGCTGTAATCTGAGCAACTTCATAACATACCCTTCGTACATGTTTTTCAATGACAATTGTATCTTGTTATTGCATTGTGTAATGGTTTTACGGTTACCTTATTCCTTGCAATATATTGTCACTATAAGTAAAAAATTACAGGACACAAACCTCTACTGCAAGTAGGCAAAGAAATCAGCATTGCCTATGTGAGGGATAATTTATTCAAGAATCTCAGTTGTGTGTGAATTAATTTCATTAGCACAACAATTTCACCAGTTGTCACCATCTAATGAACTCTCCCCAACCCTGCCATACTGCACTCAGCATCACTTTGACTTTTCTCCACAGTAGTGAATCAACATGTTTCCAATGCTTGTTCTGTTTCATTGTCTGAGTTCACAGTGATACACCCAGCACTCGCCCATGGTGACAGGCAGCTAAAGAAGTCTTGTGGATTGGTATAACTTCTCCTGCTGCCACCGCAGTTCCATAGCTTCTTGAATGAGTGTAAACTGTCACAGAACCCAGCAAGCAGTGATCTTTGCTATGTTCAAAATAACATTCAAGACAATGCGAACTAGCCAAGGTTGATTTTCCACCATCACCTTGACTGTGAAATGCCAGTCGTCTAGCACGTGGGCCTTCGATTTGTTCCGATTCCCATTTCTTCGCAGAGAGATGCTCTACCACTTTACTGTACATCACTTAGATTTGTTGCAGTGCATGGAGGAGTCTGTGCCACATAACTACTGTGTTACATAATGGATCATTGTTGTCATATACTTTCACTAACTTGACCTGATTTGCTGCAGTAATGTTCTCCTTTTTGCAAGAAATGTGTTACTACAGGATACTCCACTTTATCAGTATGATGCACTATTTTGTTTTGGCTCCTCTGGTGGCATGCTACGGTACTGTGGTGAAGAAATTTCAGTGTGTAACAGGACTGCAAAACTGCAAACATGAACCTCAAAACAACAAATAAACATCTACCTATATCTACATAGCAGTGGTCTTTTGCCAGAGTGAACTAAGTGACAGTTAGTTTTGAGAAATAAAGAACTGAAGTTATGAGTTTGCAGCAACTTATTTATTCAAATATATTTATGGTTATAGATGTGGTATGGTGCATAATGGGTGTGAGAAATTTTTACAAACATTTTGAGCCCTGCAGCACATTATTTAATTACAGTATGAAACTTAATGCTGCAGAGAAACAACGTAAAAATCAATGTCCATCAGGTTATTTTGTTTACGCACCACATTAATGCACTTCAGATACAAAATATAAAGTAAAGTTTTTTTTTTCTTTTTGTATTATACCCATACATAGATCTATTTGGCAACTGAAACACGCAGAAATAATTTAATTATTTATGTAATACAGCATTATTAAACAGTTTCTATAATTAGGAAAGTACCTTGGAATATAATTAAGGCAATGCTTATGCTTCCCTGTTACCCATATGAGTACTGTATTACTACTCTTCTTCATTACTGCCATTGATAATTTCTGTTATTTCAGCCATTTTGAGACCCTTATAGAATTCATGGTATATTGGGGGTACATATACTAAAAGGCTCTGAATATCTTTCATTTTCTCAGGACATAGTGTGCACTGTGATGGATGCAGTGTAGGCAGTGCAATTTGACTGAGAGAACAGTGGTGAGCAGTCAATCGTTTATTGAAATTCACTTCCATGTCATTGTGGTTGTATTTGTACTCTATTATCCCTGGCTTCTCTTTTGAAAATCTCATTTCCTTAATCCTAAGCAACTCAATCTTTTCTCCAGAAAGATTTATTTTTCTGTTAGTCATTGCTTTTTCCAGTACCACAGTGCTTTTGAAGTCACTACAATCCATTTTTACAACTTCAAATTTACCTTTCTTTACTCTAGCATTCTCAAAAATACAATAAAGTCGTTGAGGGGAAAATATTTCTGGATAATGCTGTAGTTTCCTCTCTATATCCCTAATATCACTGTCATTCGGAAGATACAAGTGACCTGGTTAAGCAAATTTGTGGGAAATTTCCCCAATGTTATTTTTGTCACTCTGAACCAAATGCATCCAAATTGTCATAATTTTAAAATTCCTGTGAAGAACTCATTTTTTTAAAAAAAATATCACTTGGTTCACTACGGCGTAAGACCCTTCATATATACCTCACACGTTACCATAAGGTGCATGGCGGTGGGTACCAAAATCGACCATTCGCCTTCCCTACCAGTTCTCACAAGCCCGTTTCATATCGCCACATTATGCCCAGATATTTAAAAAACTTGACTGTGTCAAGCAGGACACCAGAATGCTGTATCCAAATGTTACAGGTTTGTTGTTCTTACCCATCTGCATTAACTTACATTTTTCCACATTTAGAGCTAGCTGCCAATCATCACACTGACTAGAAATTTTGTTTAAATTGTCTTTTATCTTCCTACAATCATTCAACTTCAACACGTTACCACACACCACAGCATCATCAGCAAACAACCACACATTGCTGCCCACCTTGTCCGCCAAATCATTTGGAAAAAGAGAACAGCAGCAGTCCTATCACACTTTCCCAGGGCACTCCCAATGATACACTTGTTGCTAACGAACATTTGCCATAGAGGACCATGTACTGGGTTCTATTACTTAAGAAGTCTTTGAGCCATTCATGTATCTGGGAACTTATTCCATATGCTCGTACCTTTGTTAACAGCCTACAATGGGGCACCATGTCAAATGCCTTCTGGAAATAAATAAAAATGGCATTTGCCTCTTGCCCTTCATCCACAGTTCGCAGTACATCACTCAAGAAAAGGGCAAGCTGAGTATCGCAAAAGCGATGCTTTCCAAAACCATGCTGATTCGTGGACTTAAGCTACTCAGCCTCAAAGAAGTTTATTATATTTGAACCAAGTGTATCTTCAAGGATTCTGCAGCAAACCGAAGTTAGGGATATTGGTCTGTGATTTTGTGGGTCCACTCTTTTATCCTTCTTATATACTGCAGTCACCTGCACTTTTTTCCAGTCACTTGGGACTTTGTCCTGGGTGAGAGATTTATTGTAAATGCAGGCTAGGTAAGGGGCCAATGCAGTAGAGTATTCTTTGTAAAATTGAAATGGCATTCCATCCGGACCTAGTGAATTATTTGCTTTCAAACCTTTCAGTTGTTTCTCTACACCAGGGATGCTTGCTACTATGTCATCCATGGGACTGAATGGAAGCCTTCAGTAAATCTTTATTACTACCTATCAAATCTACAAGCTGCAACACACTAACTACTGAAAATGTTTCTGATACTAGAAACTTAACTTCAATCCGAGAAGAAGACATAGAAGAAAGTGTGTTTATGGCATCTTGATCAGACCATGAATACCACTGAAAGCACTATTACAAACAAGAACTTAAGATTTATTGTATTGCACCAAGATGAAAACCAAGACTTGCCTAAATAGAAACCAGAGTTCTTTTTGCTAAAGAATGTACACTTGTTTAGACATAACTTCATTTCTTTTTGTTAGGATTTCACACTCACATGAACAGTGGTGTTATTAAAAGTAATTTTTGACAAGGACCAGGAAGGAATTATCAGTTACCTGTGACAGAAACAATCCAAACACTACACTTGCATGATTTAATAAAACTGTCAGGCTGGCTGGACTGTGGTTCTGATCTTTACCAGTATAAGTCTCTTGTTAAGGCAGTATCTGATGTTGCAATATGTACAATGGCTAACCATGAAATAACTATATTAATAATATACAATTACTCCAAGTTACGTGCTCTGTGTAAAGCATGTTATGACGACGAATTTAGCTGTAAAATAGCTCCAACTGGAAGAATATTGTAATATAAATGCAGTACAGTTGTACTGCCAAAATGCATACACAAATGAAACACACAATTTTTCATAACAAGTAATTGTACTTTTGAATTTGTAACAGATGATCACGAGTTTTGTTTCTGATTTAAAATACAAACAAAAAACACAAAACCACTTACAGCAGGTGACAGTAAAGGGAGTTTAATAAGGCCTAGTAGTCTGCTGACATCTTTCTTCCTCGTTTCTTCATCATGTGCAATCCAGGTCATGAGTGCCTGTAACAGAAGAAACAGTGCAAATTTCGAAAGAAAACAAGGGAGAACAGGTACAATTAAAATGATCTGCTAGTATGTTTTAAACAATATTACTGAACAACTTTTGTCAACATAGATATTTTGTTTGCATTAGGTTCATGATGAGTTCTATAGCCACCACGTATTTTAAAAAATACAGGGTGAAGCGAAATTCGTGCACTCGGGCATCGCAGCCCAACTCCTCATGTGCCAACGATAAAAAAATATCTCTCTGAAAATTTTGTACAGTGAGTACATCAGCAGAAAAAGGACATTAAAGAGTGGCAATCTGGCAACACTGTAATCAAATGTATGGTAAACATCTCTGTCACCACCTGCAGGAGATCGGGGGTTCGATCCTGGGTTAGGGCGCATTTTTTCATTTGCTAGTTTCATTCTGTATCCTAAATTTACAACATTTTGCAATGCTGAACACAACAAATATTTGTTTAGTCAAATTAGAAATAGACAGTTGAAACAAAGGACCTGTCATAGGACAGAATAACTACAAAAACAATATCAATTTCGAGATGCTAAAGATGATAGCACAGTACAATAACACAACATCTTCCTGTCATTTATACTACACGTAATATGAGCACTCAGATGTCTGACATTAGTAACTAGTGACAATAATAATGTCCATATTAATGATCGCATGACCTTCACAACAGAATATGTTGTCCTCAGAACAACAGATGCTCAAAGCCACCTCCCTGCACGTCCAAACATTGCGCAACCCGCCGGATCTTACAGCTCTGGACCCTTCGCAGCAAAGCTGTGTCCACAGCAACAAGAGCAGGATGAACATGCACCACCAATTCTTCCACATTCTTCGGCGGAGTAGAGTACACGTGCTCCTGCAGGTGTCCCCACAGGAAGAAATCCAGGGGATTTGGGTCAGGAGAACACAGTGGCCATACAACTGGATCTCTATGTCAGTCATTTTCCTGGAAATGTTCTGTCCAAATACTGTCGCACATTAATTCCAGAGTGTGGAGGTGCACCATCATGTTGGAACGATATTCTCTGCCGAACATGTAGTGGAACATCTTCCAATGCGTGAGGCAGATAGTTTGATAGGAATACATGATACCTTCATGCAGGCAACATGTAAAGGCCCAAACACTTGTCGCCCAATATTCCGGCCCAGACGTTGATACCAAAGCGAACTTGATATCCATGATCACAGGTGACTTTCGGGTTAGCCTCACACCAATGGTGGGCATTGTGCAGACTGATGACACCCTCACGAGTGAATGCTGCTTCATCAAACCATATTATGATGTTCACAAAGTCATTGTTGGCTTCCTGTTGTTGTTGGAACCATTCATTCACAGAATTGTATCTGCTGATGGTGATCTTCAGGATGCAGGCGTTGCGTGAAAGCATAATGATAGGGGTGCAGCCCATGCTCGTGCACAACGTTAACGACCGTGTGTTGTGAGACACGCAGCTGCCTTCCTACGCTGCATTGGATTCTGTCACAGGCATGTTACTTCGCTCGCAACTAGTCCCTGTCAGGAGGACAGCGCATACAGTATAAACACACCGCCAGTCCTGCGAGCTGTTCCACCTAACACGCATTACACCTTTGACAAATATTACTCTGCATGATTCATCCCGACACCGCTAATTGTGAAATGTTCGATTTCAAATTACGCTGTTTCCCTAACAGTAGCAGATGTGATTTTTCCACAATTGCATCGATATAATAATAATAGTAATAATAATAATAATAATAATAATAATAATAATAATACGTTCCTACATACAAGTATACACCACAAAATGTACTGGAGAATGATGAATACAAATTATACTGGAACAGAACCATTATAACAGATAAAACAACGCCACATAACAAACCTGACATCATACTCACCAATAAAAAGAAGAAATTAACACAACTAATCGAAATATCCATACCCAATACAACAAATATACAAAAGAAAACAGGAGAAAAAATTGAAAAATACATCCAACTGGCTGAGGAAGTCAAAGACATGTGGCATCAGGATAAAGTTGACATCATACCAATTATACTATCAACTACAGGAGTCATACCACACAATATCCACCAGTACATCAATGCAATACAGCTACATCCAAACATATAAATACAACTACAGAAATCCGTAATTATTGATACATGTTCAATTACCCAAAAGTTCCTAAATGCAATGTAACATATACCGTACAGTTAAAAGGAAGTGACACTTGATCAAGGTCCGCGTCACTCCATTTTTAACCGGACTTAATGTCTGAGAAAGTGAAGGAAATAATAATAATACATTAAGATACATACTAAACAGCATGCGGTTACCAGACTCAATGTTGAAAGGTATAATTAGTGGGACCATGGTGGTAACACACAAATAGTAACCAAGTTTCGACATGAGTCACAAAGCACGTTCCCAGTCCTACTGGTAACTTAAGGCACTACAAAATGTAATGGACCTGAATGAGGCAAGAATAATAATTGGTACTAATCTATGGGACCATTGGAGAAGGGTACAAGGAATACAAGTTTCACATCTAGTAGATGAAGTGGTGTGAATAAATTCACACCACCACGTGGAATGTGCTTCTTTCAAAGCTGACCAATCTTACATTTCTACGATTGTAGTATGCAAGTGCAGATGTTTTCTTGAGGGCCAACTGCAATCGTCATTGACGATTAAGATGCCAGATACCGTACCACCTGGACTACATTTACCAAATAAAAAACATATACCTCAACCCAGGATCGAACCATCGATCTCCTGCATGTTAACTCAAAACTCTATCCACTGCACCAACTGTACATCAGATGTACTGACAGAGATAGTTACCATACACGGGGTTACAGGGTTGCCAGATTGCCATTCTTTAACGTCCTTTTTCTGCGGATGTACTCGGCTGACGAAATTTTGTGAGCAACATTTTTTATCGCTGGTATGTGAGGAATCACGCTGCGAAGCCCGAGTGCACGAACTTTGCTTCACCCTGTACAGCTATGTCATTTGCACAATTTCCAGGATTTAAACCCAGGTATCTGCCTATTTTAGGCATTGATCCTACAATTGACAGATATCAAAGTTTTTTCCACTCCCTCCAAAAGCTTCAACCTGTTATTACTTCTCTGCTTCCTGCAGACTATTGTAACATAGATGAAGGTTAGAGTTTAAAGTATTGTTGACATTATGGTCACAATGCCACCACACCAGTTTTTGGGTATAAACTTGTGAATGTGCAGCAGAAATCTCCAATGTAAAACTCAGCTGGTAATAAAGGGGGTAGACAAAAATATGGAAATATAGTTCAGTGCAGGTCATGTACAGGTTTCAGTGAATCTTATACCATTCTTCCTGCAAAACAGTGCCAAGTTCAGGTAATAATGATGGAGGTGGATAGCAATCGTGCACCCTTCTCTCCAAAGCAGGCCACAAAGGCTTAATAATATTGAGATCTGGTAACTGTGGCAGTCAGGGCAGATGCAACAATTCATCCATCTGCTCACCAAGCCAGTCCTGGACAATGCAAGTTGTGTGAGCAGGAGCCGTGTCATCTTCAAACACAGCAGCTCCATTAGGGAACAAACATTGTACCATGAGTTAGATCTGATCAGCCAAAATTGTCATATAACCCTGGCTTTAATATGACCTTGCAGAGTAACCATGGAGTAAATGGAATACCACAATATGGCTGTCCAAATCACCACCAAACCCACTCAATGTTTCACTCTTGGGATATAAACTTGACCATATATGAGCATCAATAATTTGACAATGTTCAAATGCACTAAGCTCTGATATAATGCACTCACAACTACACAGAACACAGTTATGACAACAAGTAACACTCTGAACATACTGAGGACATTACACTGTTCCCATTTGTGGTCAAATACAAGAATGCACCTGTGGGCTTCACCAGAATCAGCATTTATGTTCAAGCATGCATTTCTCACAGTGTTTCCATATTTCTGTCCAACTCCTGCAACTGATGTTTATTAGCTGAAATATAGTGCCAAGAGGTTGATGTTATCTGGCTGCAATCCCAAAACCTCATGGCATACTCATTACATTCAGGAATCTTCAACAATAACATCAAAAGATCTGTCTGTCTGACATGACTATGTAGGCACACAACTGTATTAATTGAAAGTACACCAATTTTTCTATCATATGGTTGTACTGTGCCCAGAAAATAATATGAAGCACCCAGAAGATACAGTCAGATTTCCGCGTAACACACAGACACCATTGGTGTGTTTGTTAATAATTATGAGTGCCAACTCCCTGTGACATGTAGATTGCCCACCATAGTGCATTAGTGTCATTGATGTTTAGTGTTGTTACCAGGCACAGTTCTCTGTGCCCGCCTTCAGTTGAGGCAGCTTCTTTTGTAATGGTGGTTTCCGACATCATTGTTATAGCATCACCGAAAGTTACACATCATAATTAAAAAGCAACTTAATTCAAATTATCTTTTGTATAATTTAAGGTTACACAGAAGACCAATTTTATTTAAGATTCAGTGCAGCAAAATAAAATCACAGTCCCTCACTGAATGTCAATTACATTCACATGTAAGTCTTGTTTATAATATATCAATTGGACAGGGTTGACACGAAAACAGACTTGCTGAACACGCTACAAAAAAAAATTGCAAAAAAAATACCTGAATTTCTATAAATGTTAGAAATATTAGGCATAATTCCTAGAAGGGAAATCAAAACTAAAAACTTCAATCATAGTAAGTAAAATGAAACAAATAATTTCAACCAATTTTATGATGTAGCTGACAGTTTTGGTTACATAAGGACCAACATGTATTAAGTATAAATATAGGTTACGATGAACAAAGAGCTTTCTGTCTGAAGCAACTGATTAGCCATAAACTGAGTGCTCAAGATCCATCACAGATTAAAGAAAAGAGTGGAGAATTCAACAGAACTATATATCACAGCATCATTTCTTGATAAATAAAGATTACCATCACATCTATTTGACAGGAAAATATCAGTGCCTAGTTCAGTAAATGTAGTGTGGTTTTAACATTTCACTTAATTGATGTGTCCGGCTGCCTCCACCAGAAGTATATTGTCTCCCAGCCTCTATACTTATTTTTGCGATCTTTTTAAGTCTCTCTTATTCTTTATTAAGAATTTTTTAAATGAATCCTCAGGCCTTTTAGTAACAATAAACAACATCAATGGACAAAATATTAATCACTCTCTTAAAAGAGCACAATGGTCACTAGATGGTGTAGAACTGGTACCAGACAATCATGTGACCCTCCACCATGACAGTGAAACAGTGTGTATGAGCGAATCAGTTGTACAGAATCAGCAAAGTATAACAGGTTGATATGGAGGTATCATGTCTGAATGGGCCCATGACCACATTGCAAATGAAGTTGCTGGATGTGTTGATGTATCAACATGGACTGTCCCATGTGTCAACAGGAAATTGTTTACCAGTTGCAACTATGAAACATGCCACAAGAACAGTGGGCATAAAGAAAGATTCCAATTAACAGGAACTGCAAATGAGCATCATGTCATATTAATGACAATTAGTTTCAAATCAGACAGTAATTGATGCTGTTAGCAATTAGCGAATGAAGATTCACTTCAACCAGTTTTTTAGTAAATATTTAAAATGGAACTGCATGGAAAGGTTGTTTGGAGAATGGTACCTCGTAAAAGGTAACTGCTTACACTAAGATGTAAAGCCACAATGATACCAAACAATGTAGAAACTCAACAGTAGCTGACTGGAGACAAACAGTGTGGTTCTACAAGTCACAATTTTTCCGCTGTTGAAATGATGCAAAGGGTCAAGTACACCGCCAGCCCAACTGAGACATTTAACCTGCAGTGTGTAAGTGTGTAGTTTAGGCCAGAGGTGGTTCTGTAATTTTGTGGGGGTGTTTTTCGTAACACTACTTGGTCCCACTTATGCATGTTTCTGAGAACAAGAGTCAAAATGTCTATTTAAACACTGTTTGTGACCAAATATTGCCCTTCCTTTTAACTCTTCATGGTGAGAGTACTGTGAACTCAACATTCTTGGTTTGACGAACATTCACGTAACCAATCCCTATCACACCTCAACTGCCCTGCTACTTAACCAGGTCTTAATCGCATAGAAAACTTCTGGTACCATTTAGAACAGTGGGTGAAATGTAGAAATTGACATCCCTGCAATTTGGCAGCTCTATGTGGTATAATCATCAACATTTGGTTTCAGCTGGATATGGCATAACTGAATAAACTTGTTGATGCTCTTCCTTGCCAAATTGAGCTTATTACAAAGGCTAGAGGTAACATTACATTGTATTACCATGATGTTACCTCGGGGTGAGGGAGACTTAAATGTTTTGTCTGACATGCTTACTTTATTCAGCACAAGATGTTACCAATATTACATCAATCAGATTTTCATTACTCTCCTTAGGACTAGCTACACAAGGTCTCCCATTTCTTTTGATGTCATTGCAGTCCAATGGTCCACTGGGATGTTTTTGTTTTCAATATCAATAGACATCCCAAGAAAATCTGTGAAAGCATTCTGCTGCAACTTCTTCATAATCTTTGTGGTGGCATGACAACCAACAAATTGTCTACCTAAATCAATGGCCACGAATGAAGTTCACCACACAGAGGCAATGTCACTGGATCCAACATGCTCAACTTCAATGACTATTTTACAACTCACATCTGGATCCCCCCCAATAGCAGATACTCTGGATTGGATGATTGGGAAATGTCTTTACTACATGTCCTTGACAATTCTTCTGGTCTTCAGACAAAATAATATTCAATGAATTCAAGAAAAAACTTGCATAATGTGTACCTTTGGCGATGGCTTAAGTATATGTCAACTTACATTGAAAACATTTTCTTCACATGGTACATTCAAGTCGTCTGACTTAAGTAATTTTTCCACTTCATCGGCAGACAACTTTGTGAATTCCTCTCTGTTTATAACTTCCATGAAGTGTTCCTGGAAAAAATTTTATTTCAGTAATGCAGTTCATTACGTTTATGATGATTAATGATTAACAAAGCAATTAATACCATGAGACGACAAGAACAATTTACAAATGAACAGTTTAAATTAAATCAGCCAGAAAAATTATCTGTACTGTATGACTTACATCTAATCATCAGATACTACCTTCATATTTTGTAAGTGTTTTGCAAATCTTCATGTACCGAGCCATTTAATTTAGGTTATCAATTTGTCGGTGCCATTTTAAGTAAAATAAAGCAGAGCCAGATTACACAAGTACAAAGGTTCCTCCATGGGATGAAACTAAAGACCGTGTCATTTCTTGAGGCTAGGCAATTTACTGACCGACTACAGAACAGATGAAGGATGTGTAGGAAGAATGTCACAAAAATTATGGGCAAACTGCAAACTGAAGAAAGCACAGCACATTTAAATTAATGATATCACACAACCATGTGGGATCTAACAAATTTTGGGATAGCATATTTATACATCCTCCTCTCTCACATATGGATTGTCATTTTTATTCCACCAGGGAGAAGTATTATTATATTAAAATTAAATAACTGCTCAATTATTTTGTCCCCTATTTGATTCATCTGCAGTGAACATAAGTTGATCCCAAGGAGTTCAGATGACTGCATGTGGTCATTAAGACTCTACATCCAATCTCTGCTAATCATTACTTCCAGAATATACAAACAAGGCACTGGGAGAATTTTTACAACAGTAAATAAAGCAGTAATGCCTCCCGAGTCATAAAAATTTAATAATGAACATATAACAGCGGAAGTAATACAGATCATAGCCTGAAATGTCCTCTATATAACACTACCATTCAACATAGTTACCATGCATCTTTATACATTTGCACAATCATTGAATCCAAGCATCAAAACTAGTTTGGAAAAATTCAGTGTTTTGCTCCTTGATCCACAATTTTTAAAACTCAGGTTTTGCTATTCACTGTGAACTCTAATGCGTCTGTCTCCTGGGATCACTTCATCAGCACATCCTCAATTGGCATCTGTGATAGATGTCAGCTGGCCACTGTGCAGTTTGTCTGCAATGTCCATTTCTCCATTAGCAAACAGCTTTGAATTCATGGGTCAAGAAGAAAAACACCCGAATTTTTGCTAACTGGTCTTGATGCCAGATTTCAAACATTTAGTGAAGATATACAAATGTGTGGTGACTATGTTGAAAAATAGTTAGCGTACAGTTCAGGCTATGATCTGATCTATTTTTTCTGTAAGGAAAGTTCTGGCAGAATGTAAGTACTTAAGAATAAAGGAGACCAATCACCAAATACAAGCAGCATTGGGTAGTCAATAGGTAGTGCTGGCTGAACTCATATTGCCGGGATTGCATTTTGGCAGGTGGATTAGTGTGGGGTGGGGTTGTATCAAATGGGATGGGTAGGGGAGGGGCAAATGCCAGGCAGCAAGGGGGTTCGGGCTGGATAGCTAGCAATTTGGAGGGAGGCACCAGGTTTGCTGGCTACAACTGTGGGAGGGAGAGGTGGAAGTTGCACAGGCACTACATGTAATGCATACATGTTGGAGTCAGTGGAGTTCTTTGCAAGATGACAGTGACACGGCTACATGGATTGGGACAGGGTAATGTGGCATGTGAAGGGGAAACTGTTGGGTTGAGGGTGCAGACACAGTGAGTTAACAGAGATTGAGGCCATGAGTGTTATCAGAGTAAAGGATGTGTTATAAGGACAACTCCCATCTATGTAGTTCACAAAAACTGATGATGGAGGGAAGGATCCAGATGGCCTGGCTTATGAATCAGCCATTGAACTTGAGCCTGTCACTCCCAGCTGCAAGTTGTGCCACTAGGTGGTCAACTTTTTTCTTGGCCATAGTTTGTGGTGGTCATTTATTCGGGTAGGCAGCTGGTTGGTTGTTATATCAACATAAAAAAATTATGCAGTGATTGCAGCAGAGTTGTTATACGACAAGACTGCCTTCACAGGTGGCCCTGCCTCTAATGGGGCAGGATAATGCTGTGACAGGACTGGTTTTGGAAGTGCTGTGTAGGTGGATTAGCAGTTCTTGCACCTGGGTTTTCCATAGGGGCATGACCGCTGTGGCAAATGGTTGGGAGTGGGAGTGGCATAGGGTTAGGTCATGACATTGTCTTGGTTGGTTGGGTGCCAGAATACCACTTTAGGAAGGTAGGAAGGATCTTAGATAGGATGTCCCTCATTTTTGGCATGATGGTAGATAGTCAAATCCTTGGCAAAGGATAGCATTTATTCATTCCAGTTCAGTGTGATATTGGGTGACAAAGGACAGTGCACCTTTGTAACTCGATGCTTGAGGGTGGTGGGAGTATTAGGGGTTTGTGAGTATGTTGCATGGAAAACCTGTTCGTGAATAGGTTGGGTTGGGATGGTGAGTGTCTGTGAAGGTCCTCACGAGATCTTCAGCATACTGAGCAAGAAGTTCTTGCCACTGTAAATGCACCATCTACAGGTGGTCTGGGAGCAATTTTTTGGTGTAGAAGAGATGACAGTGGTTCAAATGCGGGTATGTGGGTGCTTAGTGTGTTCAATAAGGACATAGGTATGTATGGAGCCATCACAGAGTTGGAGATCCATGTCTAGTAAGGTGGCTCGTTGGTTTATAGAGAACCAGGAGAAGTGGTTGGGAAGAAGTTGTTGAGGTTTGGGAGGACTGATAATCAAGTGCTTTTGCTCTGAGTCTAGATCATGATGATGTCATCACTGAAACTGAACCAGACAATGGGTTTGTCGTTTCAGGAGGCTAGGTATGTTTCCTCTAGATGGCCCAGAGAAAGGTTGACATAGGAGCATGTCATGGTGGTGCTGCAGATTTGTTAATATAACTTCCACTCAAAGGGAAGTAGTTGGGTTTGATGGTGTACCTGGGAAGATTTTTGAGGATTGAGGTAGTGTGGGTTTGGAGCCTGAAGGATGTTGGCAGAAGTTGTGTTGGATAGTAGAAAGGCCATGGACATGAAGAATGTTGGTCTACTGGGAGGTGGCATCAACAGTAACAAGTAGGAACCCATTAGGTAAAGAGGTGGGGACAGCGGAGAGTCGATAAACAAAATGGTTAGTATTTTTGATGTGGGAGGCTAGGTTTATGGCAAATGGTTTGAGGTGTTATCAACCTGCACGGAAATTTTTTCAGTAGGAGCACACTAACTAGCTAAAATGGGGCATCCCGGATAGTTGGCTTGGGGACTCCGAGGAAGCACACAGAGGGTGGGTGTGCAGGGTGTCACTGGGGTGAGGAGGAAGATGATATCAGGGGAGATGTTCTGGGATGGGCCTAAGGATTTCAGTAGGGATTGGAGGTTATGTTAGATTTCTTGGACGGGATTATTACAGTACAGCTTGCAGGTGGAGGAGTCAGACCATTGGCAGAAGCCTTCAATGAGGTAGTTACTACCACTCATCAAGAAAATGGCATTGCCTTTGTCTGCAAAGAGGATGATTAATCAGGGTCCACCTTGTGATTGTGAATGGCTGTTTTCTCTACTGTTGAGAGGTTGCTGTTTTTTGGGAAGAGACCTGTGAAAGGGTGCCAAGGTCAAGTTGGAGAAACGGAATTCCTGAAAAGTGACCAGGGGGTGGTTAGATGGGAGGAGGAAAGGTCACAGTTGGATTGTGGCATGAAATGAGGGAGGCATGCTTCAATGTTGGGATTAGATTGGCTTTGGTTGGAGGGATTGGTGGCAAAGAAAAGATTGAACTGTAGGGAGCAGGAGAAGAAAAGTAGGTCTTTGACAAGTCCAGCATGGTTAAACTTGGGTGTGAGGCTGGAGGTAAGGCCTTTGGAAAGGACTGATATGTCTGTGGGACTGAGGTTTCTGGTCACAAGGTTGACAACTGTGTTTTAGGTTTGTTTGGGTTCTGGATTTCATGGAGTGTTGGAACAGAGTTTTGGTGGATGTGGCAAATTGAAACAATCAGCTAGGCTGGGTCTGGTTGCTATGAAGGGCTGACGAAAGTTTTCACTGTGGGTAGGATAGGTGTTGATGGGCAGTGGTGCTCCAAAGGGGGAGTGGGATATTGACAGGTTGGAAAATTTATGGAAGTGGTATCCAGAATGCTCTTCCAAGATTTGGAGGGCAAGGGTTTCAATTGTGGATATGTGGTGCATGTAACAAGGATTGCACAGTATAATTTTGGATTTGTCAAAGACCTACAGAGTAAACACCTTCCAGGGATGCTTTTCCTCCAACTTGGCCAAACAATCCTCCTCCAGGTCCCTTCCTATGAACACTTACCTCTCAGCAGAAGAAAGGACAGTCACTCACAACATAATCTCAAAACGGATCTTGACCAATCGACCTCCCTGCAGAAAGAGAGTCCATCACTATCATGATGCATTGCAGTAACTACTGGACACAAGGCTCCCACCATCTGTCTGGCTATTCCACCTACAAGCTCTGTTCGAGTGATCCCATTTCTGAAGGCCAACGTAACCTCCACTCCCTACAGAAATCCTCAGACACATACCAGATCTCTCCCCTGATTACCTCTCACCCACTGTCAACAAGCTGCCCAAAATCCAAAAACCCAATACTCTAGGGTACCCCACTGCAGCTGCTTATTGTGCTCCTGATGCCACCTCCCCATACACCAACATCCTTGATGCCCAGGGCCTTATCATTATCCAACACTACCTCTCCCAATATCCTTCAGATTCCAAACCCACTAACTCACTCAAATAAATCTGTGGCACAGCCATTGGCACCCGAATGACACCTCCTATGTCAACCTTTTTATGAGCCATCTAGAGGAAACATTGCTAGCCTCCCAAAACCACAAACCTCCCGTCTGGTTAAATTTCACTGATGACCTTATCATGATCTGGACTCATGATGGCAAAGACAACCGATCATCACTTCTCCACAACCTCAACACCTTCCCTCCTGTCCACTTCACCTGGTCCTCCGCAAACCAATGTGCCACCTTCCTCAAGGTTGACATCCACCTCTGTCCACATTTAACACACTAACCATCAACAGTACTCGCATTTTGACAGCTGTCACTCCTTGCACACCAAAAAATCACACTCACAGCCTGGCCATCTGTGATGACAAATGCTGCCTTGCTCAGCCATATCCTTACAAGCCCCTAATCCTCCCAGTGCTTTCACGCATCAGCTAAAAAAGTGAACTGTCCTTTGTCACCCAATATCATACTGCAATGGAATGACTAAATCCTATCCTTTGCCAGGGATTTGATTATCTATCATCATGCCTATATATGAGGGACACCCTATCCAAGATCCTTCCTATGCATCCTAAAGTGCTGTTCTGTAACCCACCCAACCTACACAGCATCATGGTCCAACCCTATAACATTCCCACCCCACCCCCAACCATTTGCCACAAGGATCATACCCCTACGGAAGACTAAGGTGCAAGAACTGCCAATCCACCCACACAACACTTCCAAATCCTGTCCTGTCACATGCTTATTCTGCCCCATCAGAGGCAGAGCCACCTGTGAAAGCAGTCTTGTTGTATTTTTTAACTCTGCTGCAATCACTGCATAACTTTTTATGTTGACATGACAACCAACCAGCTGTCTAAAAGAATTAATGGCCATCACCAAACTCTGGCCGAGAACAAAGTTGACCACCACATGACCAACATGCAGCTGAGCATAATGTGCTGAAGTTCAATGGCTGCTTTACAACCCAGGCCATCTGTATCCTTCCCTCCACCACTGGCTTTTCTGAACAGTGCAGATGGGTGTTATCCTTGCAGCACATCCTTCACTCCCATAAGCCTCCTGGCCTCATTCTCCATTAACACAGTGTCTCCACACCCATAACCCAACTGTTTCCATTTACTATGTTCTATCACCCTCTCCCTATCCATGTCTCCATGTCACATTAATTATTCACTTCACCACACCACACCCCAGTACACCTGCTGAAGTGCAATGCCGGCACTCTGTCCAGCTGGCACAATGTAGTGTGCTTGTGCACTTGCTCTAGCTTCACAAAGGATTTATTTCAAAAGCTAGCAAGTTTTCTTCCTCTTTTGCTCATGTGCACACCTGTTGATGACTCAACACTTTTGGTGAGTGGTCTCCTTCACCCTTAAGTATTTAATAAACATTTTTATGATACAGGAGGCATTACTTTTTGTCCACCATTATAGTTTCCTAAATACATTTTTGTAACAGATTCATGATGTTTCTAATTCATGGGCCATATAACACTGCATGGTGTTTCAAGAAGATTCATTTGATTTCACACGATTCTACCTTTTACAGGAGTGGACACACCAACTTAGGGTAAATTTTAATGTACATACTGAAACTAAATGTTTACCTTGGCTGCAGTGTCAAGTGGGTGGTTTATATGGTTGTCAGTAGCAGCAACATAGTCAGAAGGAGCAGATAGCTAGCTTCCTTTGCCAATTATACAGTGGGTATGTTGGACACCCACCTTTTACACTATTGCAAGAACAAGTTGAAATTTTTATTTTTCAACAGGATTGAGAACCACTGACACTGCATGTAAGAACATTTCCCAATAATGAGCTGCCTCAGTGATGGATCAGCCATAAGCAATGTGCGGTTCTCACATTGCACCACTGCCTGTCTTAAGAGTGCCTAATCTCATGGCCTTTATTTTCTTTGATGGGGTTTGTGAAAGACCAGATCTATGTGCCTTCTATTAAAACAATTTCGTGTGAAATGCAATGCCATATAGCAACAGCAATGAACACAGTAACTTTAGACATGTTGACAAAAGTATATAACAAATCTGACTAGTGTCTGGATGTTTATCATGCATCCAGTGGAGGGTAGAATGAGTTTTTGTTAAAAATAAATGAAAACTCTGATTCAAAACTTTAATGTAAAAGGTACATCAGTGCTGTATGTGCACACATTTAAATGATGTATCCTTGTAAAATCAGATAGTTCTTTTAAAAATAAAAACTGTAACCCTATTCTTAACTTAAAATACCCTAGTCTTAATTTAAAATTCTTGCCAAGTTTCTACTTCATTTGTGTAGACAACAATACAACACAATATAATACCAATAAGTCCATTTTGGTAGCATACACAAGTTACAAGTTATTTTTCCATCTGCTTTGAAAGAATTTTGATGCAATAACAGATAGAATTTAATTAACAACTTCCACATTGTGAATGCTTGTCCCATTTCAGATCATTTTGGACTCATATTCCAAGGAATTTTGTGATCTGCATGTTTCCAAGGTTTTTACCAAATAGATTTACAGTTAGTACTACAAGGTGGTTGCCCTCTATTGTTTGTAATTGTGTTATAACAGGTTTTATGTATTTAATATAAGATTACTTGCAGAAAACCACTTTTCAATGTGTGGAGTACACTTCTCTGCTTCATTCCAGAAATCTTAGCATACCTTCCTTTTATCAGTAGACTGGTGTCCTCCACAAATTTAACATATTTATGGTAACAGCTGGGCAAGTCTACATCATTTAAAGAAGTGGAAAAAGTATAGGCCATAATTTTGTTCTTTGAAAGAGTAGAGGGTTATGCTACTCCCCTCTTGGTATACAAGTTCATCTATCTGTTTCCTTTTCTGTTGATACAAGTTCACCAACTGATGTATGGGTTACCTCCTAGTTTGCTCAACAAGATAAAGTGACAAAACACATAAAAAAACTCTTGAAATATCAAGGATTTTGTTCTGCATCTTATAGGTTTCTTCAGAAAGGCAAAAAGATCAGTTTGAGCGAGTTTGCTTTTACAGATAAATGCTAGTTGCTTGAAAAGAAATGATTGTTTTCTATGAAATTCACAGGTCTTTTATAGAAGATTTTTTCAAGCTCTTTAGAAAAACCTGTCAGCAGTGATAATGGTCTACAGTTTGACTGCTCGTAAAAAAAAAAAAAAAATAAAAATAAAAAAAAAGAAAGAAAGAAAGAAAAAGTGGAGGGCCCAGAAAATCACTGAAAGACACAGACATGTAGCATACATGTATGAGACAATGTTAGCAGCACCTGCCAGAGTTCGAAAGGGGCCTCATCGTGCATCTCCATTTGGTCAGCTGGTTGAATTGTGCAGTATCCAGATTTGATGGGCATTCTGATGCGGCAATAGCCCATTGTTCAATTGCATGGGAACATGAGGACATGTCAAGTTGTCAATGTTCCTGTCGACCACATTTGACCACCACAAGGGAGGATTGCCGGTTGTGCACCAAGCACATAGTAATGCCTTCACATCTGCAACTGCCATCCAAAAACAGGTAATGGACTCAATGCAATGTTCTGTGTCATCCCACACCATTAGTCAGAGAGTGGCAGCAGCCAAACTAGGGAATTACCATTCCATGAATACACTGCCATTAACACCACTGGGACAATTGGCACAGACTGCCGATTACTGATGCCACAGAGTATTCAGTGATAAGTAATGGTTCTGCACTTCCCTGGCTAACTTGTTGGCGAGTATGGTGTAGACCTGAGGAGAGGCTCCATTCTTCCAACGTTTTGGAGAGGCACAGAAGTGTTACTCTTGGCCAGAGACATACCAAGGAATTCCTGTGTCCCTGGCAACGTTGCAAAAGCTGCCATCCCCTCCAAATCCCCACCTTCCCAAAACTGCCTTCTAAATTGTTTTAAAGTAGATTTAGCAAATATTTTAATTTTGTTAGTAGGTTTAATGAAAATGGAGCAATACTACTAAATGTTTGTTAAATAATGATGATGATGATGATGATGATTGGAGCGTGGGGCGCTCAACTGCGTGGTCATCAGCACCCGTACAAAGTCCAAATTTTTTTCACAGTCCAATCGAGCCATTGTCACGGATGATGATGATGATGATGATGACAACACAGACACCCAGTCCCCAGGCACAGAAAATCCCCAACCCAGTCGGGAATCACACCTGGAACCCTGTGATCCGCAGGCAGCAACGCTAGCCACTAGACCACGAGCTGTGGACTTAGTTAACTGAACTATGTGGATGAAAAAAATTGTACACAAAAAATTAAATGCGTCATAGTAGCAAATAAATTAGCAATGACATAAATTTCGTAAAAAAACTGAAAATAAAACAAAATTTAACTTTAAGTTTATGACACCTAGTGTACATTGGTTTTAGTACCATGTATAATAAAGAACAGATACCATTTGTTTCTGATAAATTGTTAATCAGAAATAAAAGAAAAAGGGCTATAATTATGAGCTGAGAACATATCCCATTCCAGGTATTGTATTTTACTACAATTTTCTTTGCATTTCCTTGCTCTGAGCATAGCTGGTTACATCACTGAAGTTAAGTTTTGTTACCATGTAATATTTTATCGACAAGATAGCTAAATTTGACAGTCTGCTTTGACCCATACTTGACCATAATTATATTTTGTCATCTTTAATTTGTTGAAGCTGTGTTTACAAGATTAATAGAGTATACATGTGTATGGACAAAATGACTAAAAATTATTTCTCAGCCATGAAGGCTTATTCTTGAATTTGTTACAGTACCCATTCACCAACCTTTTGGATTCAACAACACTGTAGCAAAGTGGAATGACATTTTAACAACGGTGTACGTTTCTATTCGCGGGCTCAGCAAAAGACTGCTTCTCATAAGTGAAAGGGGTAGCAGAATGCACATAACCCTCCCAGTTAATTCTTAAACTGTCCTTAATTTTTTCCCCCTTGGGTCAGTATTTATGCCCCCCTGTGCCAGCACCCCTGGTGGAGGCCTACCTCACCAAGGCCTGCTCCTAGGGTCATGGTGTAGGGAGCCATCAGGTATGGCTTCAGGTCATGGTTGGTAGTAATTGAGGGAACTCTGAAGGGAAAACAATACATCATGGACATCCTGCCGCTCCATTTGTTACCCCTCATGCAACAGTATAGTGGTGCCATTTTTCATCATGACATTGCATCTCCACGCCTGGCACATGTGCCTGTTAACTTTCTGCATGATGTCGAGGTATTCCTGTAGCCAGCAAGCTATCCATATATGTCCCTATTAGAAATGTATGAGGCCAGCTTGTACCATAAGTGTTTCCCGGCCAGGCCAGACCAGACCAGAGGGAGTGTAACCTCAATCTGACAAGTGGGCTTATTTTGTATAGTTCTTCGTTAATTTGATTTTGTTTGTCACTAAAAGAACATCAGGAATCCTGTGTGTGTGTGTGTGTGTGTGTGTGTGTGTGTGTGTGTGTGTTTTTCAACAGTACCGCTTCACTGATCATCTATTACAAAATCTACATTACAGTAAGGCACAACTTGTGCAGTAAGAAGCACTATGGCATAAACATGCCATTGGTGTGCACTTAGAGGAATAAGATGGACACATTTCAAGGAATGAGCCAGTAGATTATTCCAATACACTGAATAACACCTTGAGAGATGGAAAAAAACCTCTAATGTTGACAAGAAGTTTTTAAAGCCTGGTCCCACAAAGAATTACACACACACACACACACACACACACACACACACACACACACACACAGA